>NW_025999900.1:48181593-48355442 GCF_001458135.2 Marmota marmota marmota
GATGAGAGGTGGGAGGGAAAGGGAGAGAGAAGGGAAATTGCATGGAAATGGAAGGAGACCCTCAGGGTTATTCAAAAGTACATACAAGAGGAAGTGAGGGGAAAGGGAAAAATAATACAAGGGGGAGAAATGAATGACAGTAGAGGGGGTAGAGAGAGAAGAGGGGAGGGGAGGGGAGGGGAGGGGGGATAGTACAGGATAAGAAAGGCAGCAGAACACAACAGACACTAGTATGGCAATATGTAAATCAATGGATGTGTAACTGATGTAATTCTGCAATCTGTATATGGGGTAAAAATGGGAGTTCATAACCCGCTTGAATCAAAGTGTGAAATATGATATATCAAGAAATTTATAATGTTTTGAACAACCAACAATAAAAAATTAAAAAAAAGAAAGCATTGTGACAGTAATTTTAAGATATTGTTATTATTATTACACTGTTGTTGGATTCCACAAGACCTCAAGAGTACCTGAGGGTTTGGAAGGAACTTTCTAAGACAAAGGGAAAAAGTTCATAGGAGAAAACCTCCAGTTGATCCCATTCTTCTCTTCGATAGATATGTCCTCCATCCACCAACATGTTGTGAGTGATGAATAAGTAATACATTGCTTCCTTGGGAGGGGACTGGAATGGGGAGAAAATTAAATGATACTATAACCGTTTTGGGAAAGAGGTGTCTTATAGTGTGTGTATTGTGAAAAAAATTTTGTAGACCCTCAAGGTAGACATGAAGTACCCTAGTACCTCCCTCCCAGATGCTTTGCTGTCCCTCACTCTCATCACCCTAAGATACTAACTGTGAGGCGGTAAGTGAGGCCCACCTGGATTTTCTTTTGAATCATTCCAGGACCTAAAGGAATGTGAGCACTGAGAAGGAACCTCTGGTATTGATAATTATGCATCCACAGGCTAAGCCCTTGATGGCAACAAATATACTTAACCTTTGAAGATTTTATTTTTATTTTTGCATATCTTAGAAACAACTAAGAGGACAGTTGACAAGATAATTTGAAGGAAAAAATAGTGATGTCAGTTCCTTAGAGTTCTGAGTCCTTCTTTTTCTCTTCCATGAATGAATTTTCATCTTCAGAATAAATTCTTGATTTTTGATTTTATTACACCTGAGCTTTTAGATGGTTTATATTATAGGTTCAATAAAATTTACATGGTACCGCTCTTCCCTTTCCTGTCCTCTACCCATAGCTTAAGTTCATCTTTCCTTTATGGCAGGAGTATCCAGGAGGATGTCAGTGTTTGGCAGTGATCTGAATGGGAGCAGGTGATGATAGCACCAGAGGAAGGCTTGGGTTCTTCTCTGCTGAGCCTTTGAAGCACAAATGTTCCTCTAAAACCTTGATGAAGTGACCAAACCTTTCCAATTTTGTTGGGGGGAGAGAATCTCCCAACATTTCTGGCCCTCCTCTTTTCAGATAGATCTGGAAACGTTCAGAGGCAGCCTCAATGTTGGAATTTCTTCATTTTTCTGTGTGACTAGTGACTTGGATTTGCAGCCTGAAGTGAGGTCAGTGGGCACTCCATGTTGCACTGAAGTTGGGAGGTGGATTTCTTCTGTTCATGCAGTGCCATATTTAATGTATTTGGCACAACTGTAATGTCATTACAGTTGTGCCAAGCATTACCACTCTAGTCTAATGCAAAGAAGGATTTAAATGCTATAGATATTCTTTGCCCTGTTGCTTGTGTGAAAAACTGTGTGATGTTGAAACACTCTTAAGATGTTAGTTTTCAAAACTGAAGACTAGTCTGATGTCTCTGATATCTGGCATGGGGAACAGTCTTAGTGAGTGGTGAGAGACAGTCATGTGACCTTTTCCCCAAAACTTGAACCAAATCAAATACAATTCTGTTGGGAGAAAGATGACCAGATCAAGGTCATGGGAAAATGTTTCTATGCTCACCATGTTGCCCCAGGCCTGAGATAGTTTATATATCTTTCCCCTTGGATGATCATTTTTCCATTATGTTTTTTCCATAATTTATATAAAAATATTTCCATGAAATGATGAGCTTCTAATCACAGTGGTTGTTGTGGTTTGTATTCACAAGCAGGAAGATGATATTATAAAATCAGTATTTAGAGGACTTTGAGAACTAAAAGTAAATTAAATGTATTAAAAGTTAATAGTACAATCTCCTGGCATGAATTCCAAATAATTTATGTAGATACTCTATCTTCAAGGAAGTGGAACAAAACTCTTTACTCTTTTAAGTGTGAACTGCACGTAGTGACTTCCTTCAAAGAGTCTATTATGAAAGAGGGGCAGAGAGTGACTTTAAAGCAGAGAAACCTGACAAACACTACTTAGCTCTCTAGAAGATCAAAGTCAACATCAACATCTATAGTCAGGAATCATGTAGATAACATGTATCCTTGATGTGATGTAATGGAAATGACACCCCATCTCCTCCCCCAAACCCATAAAGCAGTCTAATCATGAGACAAATTCCAGTAGAGAGGCATCCTGTGAAACACCTGACCAGAACTCCTCAAAACTGTCAAAGTCTTCAAAAGAAGGAAACACAGAAGCTGTCACAGACGAGAGGAACTGAAAAGGACATGACAAGCATTCTGGGTGAGCTCCTGGAACAGAAAAAGGACAGTAAGTAAAAACTAAGGAAACTGGAATGAATTATGGACTTTTGTTAACTGTGTGTGTGTGTGTAACACATCAATCATTTCTTTATATTTCGACTGATTTGATTCCCATAGTGAGTGAAGCCATTCCTCTATTAAGGGTTAGAATATCTGGCTAGGGTTTACTATCCTTAACCTGTGCTTAGAGAGGAAAAGTGACTCATCCAAAGTCACACACTTCTTGAATTACTGAGCTGGGATTTTAACATAAGACAACATGACAACAGAGAATTATAGGATTTGCCACAATCTTAGAGTGACATATGTTTTCTATTGTTTCTATAAAAACCGACATCATTTCATTGTCTTTAAACAACACTCATTTATTCTATCATTGTTCTGTGTATCAGTAGTCTGGGTATAGGGTGGCTCAGCTCTTTTGCTTAGTCACATGAGGCTGAATTTAAGGTATTGATAGGGCTACTTTCCTTACTTGGAGCTCTGGGAATAATCTGCTTCCAAGATCATTCAGGTCTTTGGTACGATTGAGTTTCTACTTTGTTGATGCTGGTAGACTGGAAGCCTCTCTCAGCTCCCCCAGGCTTCCTACATTTCTCATCACAATGCCTGCTCCTTTATAAACCACAAGCAGTATATGGAGTCTTTCTCATGCTCTGTATCTCCTTGACTCATCCTTTGCCACATCTCTCTGTTCTCAGTAAGGACTAAACTCTGATTTTTAAGGGCTCATATGATTATAATGGGTTCACCGGATAATCTGGTATAATCTATCTTAAAGTCAACTGATTAGTAGTTGTACATTTATAAAGTTCCTTTTGCCATATAATGCATCATATGTACAGGATTCAGGGATTAGGGCATGGACATCTTTTGAGGGGGCTGGCATTCTGCCTGCCATAATTTAAAAAAGAGCACTTAGATATTTGATATTGAAGGTTATCACCATTATCTACTACCTCCTGACACCCGCCTGATACACACACACACACACACACACACACATATCCTTGAGAATTGAACTCTAGTAAATACTAAGGTTATCAGGTTATCAGTTTTGCTGCTACTGAATTTCAGGGCCCTGCCACTTCATCATTTTAAATGAAAACAACACTCCTATCTTTATTTATATATGGCCACTAGCCAGGGAACCAGCTGGCTAGCAATGTATTTGAGTGCTTTTCAATATAATTTAAACATACTTCAATATCTGATAGGATCCTTTCTCTCTCTTCCCCCTCTTTTCTTTTTTCTTCTCTTTTCCTTCCCTTGTCCTGCTTCATTTCCATTTCTTGCTTCTCCCCTCTTTCTCTCCCTTCACCTCCCCTTCCCTATCTTTTCTTTTTAACCTTATAGTTGGTATCTGTATGTCTGTGTCTAACACGGTACCTCATACCTGGTGGACACTCAGCGGGTATTGAATTAATCAATTTAGAAATTCTTGCTCTAATTTTCCCCTCACAGCTGGATGTAGGTGAAGATCTCATTATCTCTACTTCACAGAAGACCAAACTGAGGTTGATACATTAACTCATTTCTCCATTCCCACTTGGAAAGTCCAACCCCTGTAGATGAGCCAGGCCTTCATTCCAGTTTTTCTCTGACAACACAACATCTTCACTGATTCCTGCAGGGTGGTCACTTGGGGCAACTGATTTATAGGAAAGAAGAGGTTATTCAGATTAGAGCTTCAGATACTCTGAAAGTGATGTTTAAAATTTCTTTCCTCTAAGACAATTAGTGTTTCAGTGTAAAGTATCGAAATGAAGAATTTGCTTTCCAATTCTTGCAGGAGTTTTCAAAGGGTGTGTATGGCAAAGCTAGTTATAACCTCTCTTTATTCCATCCCTTCAACTGTTGCAACTCTTAAATGGTTAATAAAGGTAAGAATAAATGTTTCATAGGAGAAAATGAGATCATGTCTATACAGCACTCAGTACAGTACCTGGCATCTGGCAGGTGCTTCTCCCATACTCCACCTGGCTCAGACCCTCACCCACTTTAAGTGCTTGTTTAGATAATTTCAGTGAAGCTTCCCTCATAGCCTGTTTCTCACCTCATGATCCAACTGGCACGCCTGATATATCTGTCTGATTCTGACTCTTCTCCATTCTATAGGGCTTACCTTATATTCTGACATATTACATTTATTCTTAAAAGTAGGTTACAATGTGCAGTTGGAATAGGAGCTGAGGTGGGGGAAATCGACTCTTCAAGAAAATCTCATTTTTCCCTTTCAGAGATTACAAACAGAAAAACATCTAAGCTAAATGCATCCTTATGGAAAAGTGGTTGAAGTTTCTAATGAGCCTTAATTTACACATCAAATCGCCCCCACAGGATGAATAAATACTAGATAAATATCTGATGACTTTGCATTGTCCTTTTTGTTTCAACCCCTTCATTCCTAACTATAGTCACCCCTAGGCACAGATTAGAGCCACATTATAATTGAATAGTTCTGGGGTTTTATCTGAATTAAAGATGTCAGCTGGTATCCCCCCTTGGTCTTCGTCTGTCATTTGGGTAGGCCTGTTTGGAACCACGGAAAGACTCTAATAATCCTGTGGTTCTTGTAGGGTTGAGACTCTACTCACTTGGTATTCTTCTGGCAGCACTACGAACCCCCTTCTCTATAATCCCTTTTACTGATAGTTAAACCACAGGCACCAACTCTTCCCTACTCCACCTTTTCCCATTTACTTTTCTCTTTCTATACTCTTATCATAGGAATGCAACATCATCTGTCACCCTGTTTCATTCCACTACTGTGTCATTTAGAAACCTACTTCCAATAGCACTTCTCTCTGGCCATCATAACTGAAATTGAATTCTCCTCTAGTAATATTCTGTTCCTGGTAAACCTCTCCAGTGTTCAATCTCATTAAATCTACAGACATTGTTGTCTACTGAGCTTTAACCTAAACTTCAAACTGCCTCAGCACAACAGATAAATGTCCAATAAATACCTTAAATTTCTTTCTCTTACAGTCCCTTGCTTCCCTAGAACTCTGGGGACCAAGTCAGGGTTTGATCTATTTCTTACAGCACACAGTTCAACCTTCCTTATACTTCTCAAGTGACAATTCATTCACAGGGGCTTTCCCAATCATCTCCCTAACAGATAGTGGTCTCTGTCTTTGGTTAACTGTCTTCTTTCAATATTATGCCCATTTTGGTACTTTGATCCTCAACTTATACATCTCTTTTTTATCATTTTACTCATCTCTAATGTTTTTAAGTGTTGGCTTGATCATTATTCAGGTACAATGAGACCAACAGAACAGGAGATGATTGACACTGAAAAGATAGTGTGCTATCTGCAGTTCCCAAGAGGAGAGGCATGTCATGCACATAGGGACACATGGGAAGCACTGGGGTCTGCCACAGAAACCACAATAATGGCCAATAACGCCATTATTGTGGTTTCTGTGGGAAGGAATGGGCAATGCAGAGTAAGCCATTTAAGACTGGCCAGTTTTAGTCATTTTGGCAGGCTCTCAGAGCAAGGGCTGACCCTAATTCTCTGGTACCTGGCCCTGAGTTGATTGAAAAATCTGGATAGTGGCATGGGTATAAGAGTTAAATCAAATAGGTAGTTAGGAAGCCAACTTTGGATTGTTTTGTTTGCATGTAACGGATGTATTTGTAGAAAAGTCTTTCACTATCTCTAGGAACCATCTCTCTGAAGAAGGGGCAGTCTCTCAAAGATCAGTAAGTCCTCCAAACCAATTATCAGAAAAATATACAAAGTAAAAAAAAAAAAACAGGATTAATATATATAGACTCGAAATCTCCACAAGATGAAGCCCTGGATTAGATTAACAGGATTCATATCAGTGTGGAACTTGTTTTCTGAAATGCCCCTTTCCATCTGCAAACCTCTCATCTTCCTCTATCTTCCACTTGTTTGCTCCAGTCAACAAGTTATTCATTTTTCTTCAAGCACCTTGACACTTGGAAATTCTCTGGATCCATCCTCTCCATTTTGAGTTCATAGGCCTCTCCACTCCTTTCTGTTAGCTTCCAAGTGCTACTGACTGAACCACATAATATCCTCAATCTAGCCACTTCCTGAGAAACTGATGTGACTCCAGTTTTAAAAATAAATAAATACCAGCAGCTTCTGTTAGGAGAATCTCATGTACTTTCCTCAAGTTTCCCATAATCACTGAAAGGAGAAACAATAGATTATTCAGGATTCATGACCCTTCATGATATGGCTTTTGTCCTATTCTTTGATGAAGTTGGCTTTGATTTTTCCATGACCAGATATAAAATATCTCTCCAAAGAACTATATAACTTTATGGAGGCTCTTATATTCTGTGATGCTTCAGTTATTTGTACACTAGTAAGTTCCTTCAGGACAGGGTCTCTTTCTTATTCACCTTTGTGTTTTCTTTAGTGATTAGTAACAAGTCTTATAAATAGTTGGTGTTAATGATTATTTTTCAGGGATGAAATCTCAAAGCACAAGGTAAAAACTTTGGTCCTTTAGCTAAGTCCTTAATTAGATGCCATTTTGAAGAAAATAGTTATTTTACAAGTAATTGCACATGCCCAAGCAATTATTCTATAAATATTCTCTTGAATCAAGCAGTTAAACAGAGTTCCAAATTGCCACATGTACCTTAGTTTGTGTTGTATTTTGTACTATAATCTTTCCTGTGCTTTTAAATTACACTTAATATTTAAAAAGGGTTAAACAAATGTGATGTGTGGTATCCAAGGGAGGAGGGAAAGTGAGATGAATTAAGTTGTTTATATAAAAGCCAAATAAATCTAAGACACAGAAATAGCCTAATACATCATGCACTCCCACACATTGCCAGCTTTGAGGGGGTAGCCACATTATCTTGCCTGGAGACAGTGAGGGGGCAGAGAACAATGGAAAGTCTGATTTATGACCCTCTGTTGAGTCAACTGGCTGCTTCTTAGTTATTCACCAAATAGGATTAGTGCATGTGAAAGGAAGGAAGAAACACACTCAGAGTTTCAGAAGTGGAAAGATTCTTAGAGGTCATCTGCCTCAATATCCTGCCCATAGCAGGACTCTTTCCTAAGTGGCACAGACATGGCTTCTGTAGAACATTCCACCCTGAGAGATGATTGCTCTATTGAGGGATCTCATTTCACTTCAGAACAAAGCTAATTATTAGGAAATCCTTCTTTCTTTTGAGTTGAAATATGTTTCCCATAACTTTTACCCACTGGTCCTCATTCTATTCTCTGGAGTAACACAAAATAGATTCAATTAATCTTCCTTACAATCGCCCTCGAAATAGCTGGAGCCCACGATCTTGTCCTCTATCAATCTTTTCTACAGGTTAACTAGAAATTTCTGTTCCTAACATCAACAATTTCAACACACCTTATTTGTTTCTTTCATTTGAAATTTACGTCATGCCAATCAGCATATTAGTTCATGTGTATTTCTGTTTTCTTGTCTCCTTTTTTTTCCTTGTGCTGAATTAAATGGAGGATTGTTTTCCCCTCCTGAATTTTATTTTTCTAGCCACTTTTCTCAAGATCCATCCTAGGTCTTTAATGATTCCTTTAAAAACAAGTTCCATAAGACAAAAGGAAAAAGAGGGGCGATATTCTCTCTTCTTTTAAATGACATATAATAATTGTACATACTTAAGCAGCGTAGTGTGACAACTCAAACATATACGGGGTAATTAACATCTCCATCTCCTTAAAAATATATCATTTATTTGTGTTTGAACCTTCAAATTCCTCTTTTTTAGTTTCCCATAAAATATATAATAAGTGTTTTAGAACTTCTTCCTCTTATGTGACTGCATTTTACTGTTATTCAACCTTGCTCCGTGGGGTTGCCTCTTTCCTTCCCGGCTGGCCTGTAAGAAGCTGTTTGTTCTTTGATATGAACTTTACGGTATCTGAGGTGATTACAGTTTCTTTTGACTAGGCCAAAGTAGTTCTGTGAGACCAGCCTCAAATTACAATTTGTTGAATAAAACAAAGCTGATATTCATGACTTAGAGTAGAAAGTCAACTTTCCACTTCAGGAGTTGACTCCTGAACCTCACCTGTTGTAGTGTACAAACCGAAGAAATTCCCTCAAATATTAAATGGTGTCACTTGATTTTATTCCTTCTAAACTTTTATCATGTTGATTTTTAACTCTTCTTCCCTTGCCCCCTAAAAAGTCATTATGGTTTGATTCTGTTCTCCAGTGAGAATTTCTGTCATCTTTCATTTGATGTGTATGCACTAATGTCTTAGTTTAAGCTTTAGGTAAAACTACTGCATTGGACAGAACCAAGAACTTGACTCTTATATCTGTCAACTGGGCTCCTCCTTCCAGATGGATGTGGATCCTTTCCTCAATATCATGTAGGTCCGAGTGTCCTGCCCTTTGTGAAGATTGTTAACTGTGTTATTAGTGAGCATTTCTTCCTTCTGCTGTCCTGAAAAGGCGGTCCTAAAAGCCCTTGTCATGGCAGTGCTGGAGGCTGGATGTAGTGTCACTGTACCACTTCTTACTAAACTCCCTGAACAGGAAGAGAAGGGAGTGCATTTTGTCTTAATGACCCCAGGATTGTTCTTAAGAATCAACACATTCTCTTCTTTATGCACATACCATTGACTCTATGGAGGTGCAAGTGAAATACATTGATTTGAGTAGTTTGTAAATGTTTAGTTTTTTTATTTTGAATTTTAATTTTCATTTTGTATATTTCATTTCAAAATGAAATATACAAAATATATTATTTTGTATATTTGAATGTCTCAAAGCTAGTATATTCTTTTTGTGCCACAATTTAATTAATTGTAGATTGGGAAGATATTTATTAAGCCCCTAATTATTCATCCAGATTTCTAAGGAGCTCTAGAAAAGTCCCTATATGCTAAAATAGTGCTAAATTATAGAATTGTCTGTGATGTTCTATCTCTGCTTTCTCCAATGTAATAGCTACAGGTCACATCTGGCCACTGAACATGTGAAGTGAAGCTACTGCAACTGAAGGACAGACTTTTAAATTCAGTTAATTTTAATTTAACTTTAAAGAGCCATATATGGGTAAGTCCTACAGTATTGGACAGCACAATTCTAGCATTCTGGATTTTTTAATGAACAACACCTGTGCACTCAGATGCTTCTTGTTTTGTTTAATTGTTAAGACAATTCGTGATTATATAGTTAGATTTTAAAAATTTTGGTGTTCATCTTTTATCATCGGATCACTTTTATTCTTGGAGATGCTTAAAGTCTGCTTTTCTTGGCATATAGAGACGTTTCTGTTTCCTTTTCTTCTTCAAACTTCCCAGCACAAAATGTTAAAAATTAGCATGGTACTTAGAAAAAGAGCCATCCCAGCCACAGATAGGTGAAATTTTGCTAAAAGGAACAGGCATAGATTTTTACTCCCTCTTTTGCAGTGAATCTGTTTCTCCTACCTCATTTTCCCTACCCCAGTCTTCACCCTTTCAACTACTAGAGAATAAGTTCTTGAGATTTCAAGGACTTGATGCAGTCTGGATAGGTAGAGAGATATTTTTAATTAGAAAAGCACAAGATGTTAACAAGAAATGAATGCTTACTATAGGAATGTATTTCTCTAAGTAAATTATTTAAAGGTTGGAGCCAGTGTTAGAAAGAGAATTTCATGCTTAACCCACAACCAGATACAAATAGGACAGGAAAGGTTTTTACACCAGGGTATATTGGAAAGATGTAGCTTGTATCACATCTTTGACTTTGTAACCTCGGTTGCTAAATGGGCATGCCATGATTTACAAGGCTACGTGTGTGTGTCTGTGTGTGCACACGTGCATGTGTGCATGTAAGTATACAAACTCAAAGAATTATTTAATACGTGTATATTAATCTACATCTGTAATGGCATATATTCATTCCTACATCTGACTTTGTGTTTTTTATTTCTTTATGAATACTTAATTCTTGTGAAAAGGAAAACTTAAAGAGCCCCAGGGCTTTTTAACTGTGAACCTGATGGGGGGATTGAATCTTTAATCTTCAACAATTCATAGAGCACTCACAAAAGGCAATAATAAAACCCTGCCTTTGCAGGGTTAGCTGTGGAGAAAGTCTTGCCACACCTGCGGCTCCCTCTTGCTCAAATTCTGTGTAGAAGTGAAGGTTAGGTTGGTCTGACAGGCACAGCTCACTCATTCAAGGACTCACAGTGACAGATCAGGACATAAGTTCCCTCTTCCTCTTTGTTTCCTTGATAACAGACTTGAAGAATTGACAGAATGACCAGACTGATCTCCTATGGATATTTGGTTGGTATAATACATAATAAATGGTCAAGTGTTTTGAAAAAATTACTCCTATGTAAAATACTGAATGTCGTTTTATGTCTCCTGACACACGCTACTCTTTACAGGCTCAATTCCCTTGTTGTTTTCTGGCACAGTTGGAAGAGGAACAATTAACTCTGGCCATTGTATTCTAAGTAATTACTGATTACCCCATACCTACTCTGAAAACAAGGCAGAATGGAAAATAAAACCACACAGTGACCTGTAGGTGGTTTCTAGTGTTTGTAGATACAAATGCTGCTCCCCAGCTCCCTGTATGCCTGTGTTGCTTAACTCTTCCCAGCCATCCATGATGGATGACAGAGTTCAGAGCAAGGAGCCCTGAGGCCCTCACCACGTCACTGCACTAATGGACCCTGAACTTGTCTAAGAGAAAACAATTAATTTTTAGGCCAGCATGGCAGCAGAATCTTCCAGAGCTGAATTTTCTTTGTGTCCTAGAATCAACCATTTCATAATCTGTCCTAGGCACCTCTTTGAAAGGCAAATAGATAACAGGAGGGAAGTAGGGAATGGGGGTGTATTCCCTTATTAAATGTCTTTATTTTCTACTCAACCTCCTTGATAACATCTTCCAAAACAGCAGGTGAGTTTACTGTCTTAATGAGGAATATTTCCTTCCTTCCTTTCTTCCTCCCTCCCTCCCTTTCACTTTATAAATATTGACTGCCTGCTATGTGCCATCACCAGGTTGAATGGTGATGATCCCCTAGGGGACACAGAAAATTCTAAGGTGCACTTCTGAAGGTTGCTGTTCCCTCCTGATACCACTTCAATTTCTGATTACTCCAACAGAGGTTCACTGAAAACAGAGGTGCATATTTTAGTAGAAGGAGGGAGGTTTACTGGAATCATGGGAGAATTTGGGAATAAGAGGAGAAGCCCAAATGGGTAGAAGGAAGCAAGCCATTCATAGTTACACATTCAAAGGTTGGCTGCTTTTGTGTTAAGACCATTAGACATGATCAACACTCTGGAAACCTGGTAAATAAGAGCTTTAGTTCTTTTGAAAGAATCCTGGTTGGTGGGTGGAGAGAGCAGAAGGAGGAAGTAATTAGAGAGTAGGTGCAGAGGCAGGAGGGCATTTCCAAAGGGCTTGCTGGGTGGCTTGCTTTCTTAACATGCTACTCAGCCAGCTCACCCTTCCATTGTTCCTTGCTCCATGATGCTTTATTCTTGTTCCATAATTGAAGGAGATTATAGTTTAGAAGTAATATTTAAAAATGGATTATTTAAATGTATACTGCTTATTATGTTGGCTCAGTACATTGTGTGTATAGGTTGTAAAGTATTTTGAGGATTAAGTTGCAATTAATTTTTTATCACTTTAATTTCTTATGTTGTTCCCTATGCCCCTTTGCCTCCAGTCTTCTCTAACAGGAGTTTTCTAAAGATACCTGTATATTTTTACCTAGTAGCTAAGGAATATCTCTTGGTACAACTCATATGGAACCAATTCAAATGATGATATGGTTATAGTGGGGAAAAGGGATGGTTTCCTTTGACAAAATTCCTTTTTTTTACATACCTTATAAGTTTATTGTAAGGTTACTTAAACTACTTCTTTAAACTAGCCTTACTGAAACTGAACTTGTGGAATTGAATGGTGGTGGAATTTGTCTTCATAAAAATCTAAATAATAAGAAAAGTGAACATTGCAAACTCTTAATAGATATTTACCAAGTTGGTTATAAGTGAAAAGTTTCCTCACGATAACAATTACTTTTTATACTATATTTAAATTGAGGGCTTTGTTGGAAAACAAAGGTGAATTTTCCAGAGCTGAATTTTCTTTGTGTCCTAGAATCAACCATTTCATAATCTGTCCTAGGCATCTCTTTGAAAGGCAAATAAATAACAGGAGGGAAGTAGGGAATGTGGGTGAATTCCCTTATTAAATGTCTTTATTTTTACTATATGGCATAGCAATAGCAATTAGCATAATATTAACAATATTCTTATGGCACCCTAGAAAGGATCTTGTGGATTTCTTTAGAAAGAAGAGCAAATGCCCAATAACCGAAAAGCCAAAGTGTCATGGCCAAACACCAAGAGTTTTCATTCAAACTGAATTTTTCTGAGATGATCTGATCTTAAACAAATAGTTCTGTTTCTTCTCTTCTTAACCTTATTGACAATGTTAATTTTACCTGAGTCATATACTCTCATGAAAGAGTAAAATTTAAGAAATTTCCCACCCCCATCCTTTATGTTCCTATAAATGGCTGCATACAAAGAACACCTTTCCCCTTAGTACTTAGATAAGACTGATGGGCTTGTTTACTTATGACAAGATCAGACATGTAGCACAAATTCCCTTCTTTTACCACTTAAGTGTTTAGTTGAACTGTTTGGTCCCCATTGGTCAATCAGAACCAAATACTTGTCAACCAGACTTTGGTTGCTTCCCTCCTGTCTTTGAACCTCATCCCATGGTCAGCCCCAGTCTGCACAGAACTCCTCCTAAGAGTGGGCTGGCCTCATGACAGAACTTCTTTGGCCCATTGTAGATGCATCCCCCTTCCCTACACCTGGTTCTTTGTTGCCAGGTTTGCTTCTCTCTATAAAAGAAAAATCTTTTTTTTTCCTATAAAAGAAAAATCCTTTTGGCCTACCTCGTGAGGCGTCTACAGGTCTTGTAGCCAGAATGTTCTTCCTATTGCAATAGTTTTTCCATGAACACACCAGCAACAATCTTGAAGTAAGCTTGTCTTCACTAAACCTGGTTTTTGTTTTCATTTAGCATTACTTGTACTTGTCAGATATAGTGTCTCAAGGAACTCAGAGAAATGAAAAAATTTCCAGAGAACTTTCATGAAAGTAATTCAGACATGACTTTTTTTTTTGTTGTTGTTGTTGTTGTCTGTTTGCACTGTTTGAGTAAATTAAGATGACAGACTTACCAGAAGTGTAGTTCCTTGTAGAGTCTCACAATATCCCTTCTATCTGGCTCATATTTTGTTTAGCACTCTAGGCGAAAAGTCTGAGTATCCATTTTATTCTTAAAGTCTACAGTAGACTTTAGGCATGAAGGATTTTTTTTCCTGATTTCTATTATTTGACAGCAGCCCCTAAAGTCTATGGAATGAAGTGACCTTGTGTTCTGTGAGGCTGGGGTGGGTAAAGTGTGAAATTTAGTAATCTTAACCTCATTGTGTGCTTTATTTTCCAGAAAATAATTGAAAGAAAAAATAGCATTCTAGCCATGTTCACATATTTTGGTCTTCCTTTGGAATATTCACATTCCACTGTAGGGGAAGAAAAAGTTTTTGTCTACCCCTCTTGGTTCTGTTGCTGGAAACTATAAGTTAAATGGACAAAGACAGATTAACTGGAGAAAAAGTGTAGACATTTTATATTTAATTTTATGTGCATAGTAGCTCTACAGAAAAGAAATGGAAATCCACAGAGGTGGTTAGACCCAGGGGCTTATATACCATTTTAACAATGGGTGAAATATTTATGGCTAGACAAAGAAAATGGGTTTGGGTCTCCAGGGCAGTAAATTGTAGGAGGATGACTAGGAAATGTATGGTAAATAATAATTGTTTACTTAGCTGGTTATGCAGATAGAGTTGCTTCCTTCCTCCAAGTATGGGAAAGGGAAATACCTGTATGAAGGGAAATCAATGTCCTGATTCTTGGCAGAAAGGGGAGGGCAGAGAGCTCTTTCTGTGTTTGTTGTGTCTTAATTGTCTTCAAAATAATCCTTTTGCTAAAGTGGAATATTTTGGGGTGACTTATCAGATCCCTTTCACTTATGATTTCATTATTTTCCCCCATAATTCAGGATAGTTCCTTTTCTGCAATACACACTTAGCAGTCATTCTCTTTAATATATTAGTAAAAAAAACCATACTGCAGGGACTCCTGCTGCAGATCTAGAGGTTCATCTCCCTGGGTTGATAGCAGAGTGGGGAAGGGGTAAACAAAGAGGCAGCATTTCCCTCTTGACTCCCTTCCCAAGGTCAAAGCAGGAAGAGCCTGCCCTTACTTTGCAGAGCATTCTTCATACTGCTGTTACCTATCCCGTTGGGTTTAATTCCATTTTTAATGAGCTGCACACCTGTGTCCCTGGCTGGCTGCCCTCCACACAGTGGGAAGAGGAGAGGGAGGGTGAATTCCTCCTTCATCCTGAGCCCTAGGATTAGGAATTTCGCCTGCCTGTATTTTGTTGAACATCCCAAGGGTGGATGGTATTCTGAACTTCTTCCCATTATGCTAAGCAACAAACATAGGCTTTGTTGTGCAGATTGAGTTTCACAACAGTAAAATTCCTCAGTAAAATACAGGCTCACCACAGCTCAGAAAAATCTCTAAATTGCACGATACGTTGAAGGAAAACATGTCTGAATTTTTGTTTTCATATTGTTTTAATTAATTTCCTGGTTAGGAAATTTACTGAAGCTCCACTCAGAGAATATGATGGTGAAGAATGCATAGGCCTTGGGATGTGGGAGGACAGTCTCATAGAAAAAAATGTACAGTGAGTTCTAAGAGCTATCACAGACTGTCCATCATTCTTTGTAGGATATTATTTTATAATAAGGACCTGGGTGCCGGGTTTCAGTTCGCGACTAAAAGGCTTAGGGGTCACTCCAGTAAACTGGGCTAACTGGGCTGCGCAAAATAACCACACAAGAGACACAAATACCTTTTTCATTGGGGTCGCTGTGACAGCTCCTCTGACCTTAAGGGTCTACAGGAAGAGAGAGAGCAAGAGCAGGCACTGACCCCTTTTATTGAGGAGAAGCTATTCAAATGAGACAAGGGGTCAGGTTTCAGGGGGCTGAGTCTATCTTCATGATGTCCACTGTCAGCAGGTTGACTGACACCTGGGTAGGCCACACCCAAGGGCACAGTAAGAGAAGGGGACACACACAAGGCACTTCCATGGAAGATTCCATCCTAAACAGGGCAAGGGGTTATATTCCAAAGGAACAGGTGAGCATAGCTTCACCCATGGGGCTGTAGCAAGACACACCCATGCATGAGACACTGACCCTCCAACCCAAGAAGGGTGGGGAAAGCTTTGCCACATTTCTGTGACTGAGCGCCTCAGCACCCAGCTGGGGAGTGTGACTCAGTCATGTGCAAGGTTGGTCTCCCACACCTGGGTTGAAGGGGGCGAGATGGACAGTAGCAACTCAGATATCTATTTGACCTTTAGCATATATCAAGAAAATGCCTGAATAGATTTTTTTTTTTTTTTTGGTACTCGGAATTGAACCCAGGGGCACTTTACCATTGAGTTACGTGCCCAGTTCTTTTTATTTTTTATTTTGAAACAAGGTATTGCTGAGGCTGGTCTTGAATTTGTGACCCTCCTTCCTGAACCATCTGAGTAGCTGGAATTACAGGCATGCTCCACTGCACCTGGCCCTAAATATATTTTCACAAAAAAATTAGATTATACATTTGGGATGTTGCCTTTGTGAGATATTCAGAATTTACTTTAGGGGGGGCTCTTGTGGCCCCTTGAAGAGATAAATGATCCCTCCCTGAAACAGCTGATATTGAGACACAAATGAAAGTCCCATGTTGGGCACTATCTGGATATGTCAGACAGAAGCCTGGATGCATGGGTGTACCAAACTCACATTAGAGAAACCAGGTTAGTGAATTTACCAGACACAAGAGCACTGAATGATTCAACCCTCTCCCCTGAAACACCTAAAAGGAAGGAAATCTACGACAGTGGTACTGTAGCACATACCTAGTGGTCACCACATCAGACCATCTGGTGAGCATGGCATGAGGACAACAGGTGACATGCTCCCACTTCTGTCCCAGATGATTCAGCTCAGCTCCATTTCCCTGCTTGATGTGGCCCATTTTGAAATTGCCTGCCATCTGGACCCTTGCCTAAAACAAGTTCTGAGCCCTGCATAGCTCTGAACTCAGAACAGTTCTGGACCCTGAACAGGACCTTGAACAACTCTTTGGCTGTTCAGGATCTTACTGACCACCTGCAGTGACCCTTCCATCTGTATCAGCTGTCTGCTTTTGTTTTCAGTGCGTTCTCTTTAAACTCCGTGGCCACTGATAACCTTTTCTTAGCCTTTCTGCACCGACATGTCATTGTAAAGTATGATGTATGACTTGACTGTTACAGATATGAGTAGTTAAAATTGAAACTGAATAAAAGGACCTGTGATTGTCCTGCTCATGGTTACCAAGTATTTCAGTCAGCTTTTTCAGTGCTGGGCCGAAAGACTTGTGAGAACAATTTTAGAGGAGAAAAAGTTTATTTGGGGGCTCACAGTCTCGTAGGTCTCAATCCACAGATGTCTGATTCCATGGAGCAAAAGTGAGGCAGAACATCGTGGTGGAAGTGTGTGGGCAGAGAAAAGCAGCTGGTGACATGGCACCAGGAATCAGAGAAAGTCCCTTCCACGTGGACAAAATATAAATTCTAAAGGCACATCCTCAAAGACCCACCTCCTCCAGCCATACCCTGCCTGTCTACAGCTACCACCCAGTTAATCATTAATTGGAGGATTAATGAAGCTCCCATAACACAATCATTTCACCTCTAAACTTTCTTGCATTGTCTTTCACTTGAACTTTTGGGGGGCACCTCATATCTAAACCATAATACCAAGTGAATCATGAGTATTTAGTGACAATGCCAATGAAAACGATGTAGCTGGACAATTTAATGTTATCAATAAATTCTGAATTTTGGGTGTGTGGTAGCACATGACTGTGATTCCAGTGACTCAGGACTTGGGGAAGGACCATCTAAATTCAAGTCCAGCCAGGTCAACTTAGGAGACCGTATCTGAAAAAAATGTATGTAAAAAGTATGTGTGGTGGTGGTATGTGGGGGGAGGGCAGTGTTGGGGTGGTACCTCAATGGTAGGATGCCCCTGGGTTCAATCCCCAGTGTTTCAAAAAATTAAGAAAAAATTCTGACATTGTAGAAAGACAAAAATGTCTCTCATCTATGTTAATGACATAGCTCCTTCATGACAGTCCATAGCTGAAAACTGGGGAAGGTTTAGCAAGCCCTGTTCACTCAGGTTCCTTTGGGCACCCCTCTCTCTGAAGATTCATATCAGTTTTCCCTATAGCAAACTCTCATCTCATTTAAAAAATTCTCCTTCATAGCATTTACTGCAAAGGATAATTTCACATATTTTTTTTACACACATTTTGAATTTAATACTTATACACTTATTTTACATATTTACTTAATATCTATTTCTGTCAATAACTTTTGTGTGTCCTGGGACTGTATTTCTTTAAGCCATTTTATCCCTGATGCCTAGAACAATATTTAAGACATCGTAGGGACTTGATATGTTTTTGATAGTTGAGCAGCAACCCAATTTTCCAAACTAAACACCATGACATGTGGTTTTGAAAGACTATCTGGAGCCGAGACTTAAAACCCAGGGTACAGGACTGGTGAATCTCCATTTCTGTCCGTTTTATATCCAAGTGAAATTCACAGCTATTGGGACATGCGTATCAGAGGAGTTTATATCCAAAGAATGAGCGTATGGCATGATGCCGCGGGATAGTGCTTCTTCTAAAGGTGCTTATCATTTCTCTTATTTTAGTGCTGTCATTTTTTTTCAGTGGGGAGCTGCTGATGCTACAAGTCCTGATCTCACTTCTATTCAGTTGTCTTGATTAGGGAACAGCCCAGTGCTCCTAAATTATTCACAAGTCCCAGACACAGTTAAGGACTAGCAAATGTCAAATATAGTAATTGTCATCCAGGCAGGAGGAAGGACTTGATTTAAATGTATGCATTGAAATTAATAGGAAAGCAGAAAATGTGACCCCACCTCTTCCTTAAGAGCTCAGACAAGGAAATGCAAATAGATTCTTCCAGGCCTCCCAAGCCAGCTGCTCCTCATCCCTCTCAAACAGAAAGGGAAATGCCATTCACAGACTTAGCCTAGAGCAGAGTGTCCAACCTTAACCAAAACCCCTATAGTGTTTGACCAGTGCTAATCTGCATGAACACGTGTCCTGGGGACATATTTTGAAATATCAGTTGAGGCTTTTTCCTTTTTAAGCTATTCTTTGTGTTAATCAAACTCCTGGAGCCTTCCTTACAGCCCAGAGAATTATACCCTTCTTTAAGGGGAAGAAGAAACTTACTATACGATTAGAACTTCAAAGGTCAAAGAAACTTAATGGTTAATTCATTTATTTTTTTCAACAAATATTGTAGCCATACTAGAAGTTTTATAGATAAAACTCAGGGAGCTTACATTCTATTTGGGTAGAATTATATACTAGATGGAAATTAGCAAGCAATTAATGTATGTTATGGTTTAGATATGAGGTGTCCCCCAAAAGCTCATGTGTGAGACAACGCAAAAAAGCTTAGAAGTGAAATGATTAGGTCATGAGAATTAACCTAATTAACCTAATCAGTGATTAATCCTCTGACAGGGATTAACTGAGTGTAACTGTAGGCAGGTGGGGTATGGACAGAGGAGGTGGGTCATTGGGAGGCATGCCTTTGGAATATTTGTATTTGTCCCTGGTGAGCAAGAGAGTCTCTCTGCTTCCTGCTTGTCATGATCTGAGCTGCTTTCCTCCTCCTGGCCCTTCTGTCCTGTTGTTCTGCCTCACACTGGGCACAGAGCAATGGAATTGGCTGTCTATGGACTGAGAATTCTGAAACCATGAGTCTCCCAATAAAATTTTCCTCTTTTGAAATTGTACTTGTTGAATCTTTTGGTCACAGCAACAAAAAAGCTGACTAAAGCAATGTGAGTGCTATAAGACTAATAATAAAATTAGGCTAAAAAGAGAAAGTGAAGAAGGTTGGAATATCTAGGTACCTCATTGAATAAGTGTTATTGACCCAGAATTCCAAAGTTAGCAAATAAAAACACAGATGCCCAGCCTGTATATGTGTAGGATGTGCTTATATATATAAAAAATATTTGTTATCTGAAATTCAAATGTAATTGAGTATCTTCTATTTTATCTTGCAAGCCTGAATTTAGATCACATTTTGAATAATGTGAAGAAGCTGGGTATGGGGGAGATCTGGAGAAACTGAAGTGTGGGCAGAGGATTAGCATGTAAAATGCCCTAAATCAGGAAGAAGAGGAGTGAATGTTTGGAGGTGGAGTTGGCGAATTTGCCTGGAACAGACTGTGTAGGGTCTTAGAAGCCATAGTATGCATTGTGAATTTAACCTTAAGTGTGATGGAAAGTGATAGAACAAGAGTGTCATGATCTGCCTATTGTTTTAAAAATATCACTTGGATTCAGAGTTGAGAACAGCCAGGGGGTGAGAGAAGCAGAAAGGCCAGTGGAGGAGGCTGTCATAATAGAACTGGTGTGAGGGTGAGAACCGTGGGAATGACAAGATGTACTTCAACTTGTGCCTGTTTAAAAAAAAAATAGAGCCTACAGATTTTGCCAGAGAATTGCATATGGGGTGTGCTGGGAAGAGAAGAATCAATAATGATGTCAAGGTTTTTAGACTAAGCAACCATTTCAAAAGTTGCTAATGTCAGTAGGAATGACAACTTTTTCTTCAAATTTCTAGAGGTTTCACAGCTCTGGGCCAGATACAAGATAGGCTTAGAGAAGAATGGGGAGTGAGTGACAGGGAGAAAGGGTCATTTGAAATGGAATCGTGTAAACCTGACAGATCATTCAGCTTCTGGAGCCACCTCCAGGGATCTGCATGGAGTTGGAGTTGTATTTGTCTTCCTTGTGGCTCTCTGATGAAAACTGTCAATTGTTAGTAGATAACAAGGTGTTTGCTACATCATAATACGGGAGTTCTGAGACATAGTGGGCATCCAACCTACTATATATGAAAAATCATCCATATCCAGTAGTGTGGGACATTCAGAAGTATTCCTCTTCACTCTGAACATTTAGAATATGATAATGACAGCATGACATCTCTGATGCCATACTTGTGGCAAGCAGGATAGATAATAGTCCCCCTTCAAAATGTCCAAATCCTAGTCCCCAGACCACTTGAATGGGTTATGGTACATAGCATAGGGGAATGAAGGCTGCTAATTGGCTGATGTTAATATACAGAGGTTTTCCTGGATTACCTTGGTGGGTCAGGTGTAATCACAAGGACCCTTTAAATGTGGAAGTGGGAGACAGAGGAGTTGGTACTAGAGTGACATGATGTGAGAAAGACTCAATCTGCCATTTCTGTCTTTGAAGATGGAAGGGGCAAAGAGCCCAGGCATTCAGATAGCCTCTAGATGTTAGAAAAGGCAAGAGAGCAGATTCCACCCTAGAAGTTCCAGAAATGGAACAGCCTTGCAGAGATACCTTGATTTCATCCAAGTGAGACCCATTTAAAATTTCTGGCCTCCATCACTGTAACTTGTGTTTATTTTAATCCGTTAAATTTGTAAAACCTGGTTACAGCAGCAATAGAAAATTAATACACTGACCATAGTAGAAACAGACAAAATTGATTAGACGTCTTCCATCGAGAAGATCAATGATAGAACATGTTCCACTTTTAACACACGAGTGTTTAATTTGTCCTGGCAGAGAACTGAAAATGAAGGAATTACCCAGATGGTTGAGGGAAACATAAGATGCCATATTTCTTCCAATTGTCCAAATTCTTGCCTCAGTTACCAGATCAGCATTCCAGATGATTCTAAAAATCTGGGATTCACATTGTTCTGTACATAGCATAGACTTTTCTGTAACCTCCACCTCCATACTATAAGTTCTTTAAAAGCACAGACTATAACTGATTCACCATTGTTAGCTTACCACTCAGCAAATGATACTTGAACAAATAGATGAATGAATGAGTGAATGAATGAATAAATGCCTCCCTTTCCTTTCATTTTTGACAAGTATCCTTGATAGGCCAGTGTGTGCATAGCAACTGTGTGTTGGAAGATCACAAGTTAAGTTTGAATTCATGCAAGTCATTTTCCAAGGCCTGCTTTGACAGATCCATTTGTTATGCAAGGTCATATTGTTGTAATTATTGTCCCTTAGCATAAACATGGGCCAGAGACCAAGCATTAAAATGCAGTAAGTCCTTGGCATCTAATCTCTCCCTTTGTTGCTTGACCTGATCTCTGACAGACTGGAGAACCAGCCTGAAAAGTCATCTGCAGCCCCGCCAGACTGCTGTAAGAATGACAGCTTTGGCTCACAACTGGGAGCAAGACAACGTGAGAGGTGATGCGGTCATTCTACAGGGGAAGTTGGAGTTTGGACAGCCTGGGAGACTGGGATGGAGGGCTAGGGAAAGAGAACATTAAGAGAACTGTGTAAAGCCTCGGGCTGTTTCAGTGTTAGCTCAGAGACTATTTGCTGTACAGATTACTTTGTGCAAAGCACCCTGTAAAATACCAAGAGGGAGGCAAAGATAAATCATCCAAGCCGACATGACATTGATTTCTTGTTTATTATGTGTCAGGCACTGTGCTGAGCACTTGAAAAGCAGTATCTCATTTAATCCTCAAAACAATTTTATGGGTACAGAACAATTATGTGCACTAAGCCAATGAGGAAAATTAAGCTTAGTGACAGTAACTTGCCCAAGGGCACACAGTAAGCGGCAGAGCCAGAAATTCTAACCGAGGTCTGATTCAAAAGTCAATTCTCTTAACCAATGCACATTTTTGGCGGTCTTTAATCACTGAACCTAATAATCTAATTGCTCTACTTTTATTTTAGTAGAGGAAATAAGATACATAAATACAGAAGTTATAATATTTAGACATAATGGGATAAATGCTGTACGAAAGGAGTGAGCTCAGCATTATTAAACATAGAACTTCTGGGAATGCAATCCAGGCAGGATTTAAGCATCAGGAGTTAGAAAATAATAGTAGCAGATATTGAGATTTACTGTAAGACAGATTCTTTACTTCCACTTATTCATTTATTCAAAAATATTTACTGAGTATTAACAATTCATCACGCACCCTTCTGTGTTCTTGGGGCTCATTAAAAAATAAAACAGCTAAATATACCTGCCCTCCTGATGCCTGCATTCTAGTAGAGGGAGAGAAACAGTAAAGCATAAACTATAAATACATAGTTTATGCACATCAACACGTGTGTGTATGTGTGTGTGTGTGTACACACAAATATATACATACATATATATTTACACACATATTTTTAAATTTTAAAGGTCATTAAATGCAATGGAAAAAGAAAATATTAAAAGAAGACAAGAGGTAATTAAGTGGGGTAATCATCAGATAGGATATGCAGAAGTATCTTGTGAACATTTACAACAATCCCCCAACTCTTAAGAAGCTACTTTATGTCCTGTATTCAGGTAGGGAAACAGAGAGGTTAACTCGTTTGTTCTAGAAGGTAAGGGAGCCCTCCTGCAGGCCTAGGTGCTTCAGGAGCCGTGGATTATCATGTGGACGTGGCCAAGTCCAAGAACCACACTGCATACAACAAGTCCCCAAAATGGCACAGAAATGGCACCAAGGAACCCCAATCACAAAATATGAATCTCCTGGAGAGGTGGTAAACCCCAGCTTCCTGGAAACAAATGCTTTGCCAAGAAGCACAATAAGAAGGGCCCGAAGAAGATGCAGGTCCCAAATGCCAAGGTCATGCATGCACTGCAGAGGCTCTTAAGGCCCTTTTGAAGCCCAAGGAGGATAAGTTCAAGATCTGAAGGGTGTCAGTTGCAGGCTCCATCAACTTGCCTACATAGCCCTCTCCAAGCTTTGGAAGCATGTTCATGTCCTCATGGGCCAAGACCTCAGGCTCTGCCAGTCAAGGCCATGTGTGGAGAGCTGTGATTTGAATTATGGTTTCTCTGACTGTCTTGTGGCTGCACTGCACTGGGGACTTCTTGTGCAATGGTTCAGGTCAAGATGGCCCAGTTGCTATGGTGATGCCTGGCCTGAGGAGGCTCCATGCAAAGGTGCAGAGCTATATCAGTTGGAACCTTGAGCTCAGGCACCAACTCCTGGGTAAGAGAATTCTGAGCATAACAAGTTAACCCTAAAGTCTCAGCAGTCCTGTGTCCTCCAGATTGTGGCTTTGCTGAAACTTTCCCACAAATAACCTTTGGATAATAAAACCTATATAATAAATGTGCTGAGCTAGCTCTAGGTTACTGCTCCTCCATCAGAGCTCAGTGTTCCATCTGGCCCCAGTTTTCTCTCCCTATTTGTTTGTTTGTCTTTTCTTAATCCTCCACCGCCCACACAGGTTTCTGAATTAATGGCTACAGCAGCCATGGCCAAGGCCAAGACTCAAACCCAGACTCAGGTCCACATTGAAGCTTCAGCTTTGGCACCAGTTCCATCGGATTCTCCCAAAGGTCTTCAGGCATCTACAAAGGCCTTTACCTGTCAATGTGAGGACAGGAGGACAAATGTGACCCATGGGGCTGGTGTCCTATGCTGTTTATACCAATGACCTGAGGCAGTAGGGGAAAAAAGAAAGAAAAAGTGAAAGTAAACAAGGAAGGAAGGAAGGAAGGAAGAAATGGAACTGGGATACCAACTCGGATGTACAGATCCCAGAGGCTGTGTGTGCTCAACCACTCTGCAGTACTCACTCCTCGGTAAGCTGCTGCCCCCTCCTGTTCCTGCTTCTCCTCCTTCTTGAAAGTAGTTTAGCAATTATGGCTGTCAGGTTCTGCTTGACATCCCCTAAAACTTGCTGAACTTGGAGATACTGAAAGCCTCTCTCTAAAAGCCCAGCTTAGCTTCAGCTATGGAGTCTCTAGCAAAAACCACAAGAACTGCAGTAGCTTTACCATCTGCCCATGAAAAGCTACCTTCAGTACAACAAAACTAGGTCTGCACAGTCTTGGAGATTGGGATCCCCCCCCCACATTTCTCCTGTTTTTTTTTTTTTCCACCTCATGTCCTATCTCCTGATTTCTGAATCATCTCTACTTTTCATGCACTTTGGAAACTGGGTCATGAATCAGTAGAGGTAAGTGCAGGGATCAAATTTTGAAGTTGGAATATTGTTCTCCAGCCTGTTGAGTAAAAGGTACTTCTTGTCATCTCTTTTATAATGACCCCAAGTTCAATAACTGATGGGGCCACTATAAATCATCTATTATAATATGGATATTACTCAAAGAGACCTGGATTGGAGGTCTCTGTGAGCATCAAAATGTGCTCTTCTAGAAAACCTGGTCTTCTCTGCCTGGTCTGGTCTCTGAGGTCTTTGCTGGTATTATCATTGATCTCTGATATGTAAGTAGGTACTTTTCTGGGATCTTTTAAGTTCATTGGAGCTAGTCTGGGAAAAAAAAACTATCAAACAGTAGATATTTTCATTCATGCATCAAACACAATTTTTTGTCATTCAATTCTTAGTACCTAATGAGATAGTTGCCATACTAATACCTCTGTTTTCTAGATGATAAAATTGAGGGATATGGAGGCTTAGTTGGCCAAGGTTACATCACCAGGAAGTAACAGCACTGCATTGAAACTGAATCCTGCCGTCTTCTTTTATAATATTTTATCTAAATGCTGGGGATTCCTCTAGACAAGAGATTTTGGACTCCAAGAAATTTATAGCTTATGGGTGAGATGAATGAGTTAATTCAAAATGTCAATAAGGAGCTATTTTGTAAAACCTGGACACTGTGCAAATAAGAAATTAGGAAAGAATATCTGGAGGAAGCTGTGGGTCTTTTCTTCCTTTTCCTCACTCAAATCATTTTGGCCTGGGGCTGGGGTTGTGGCTCAGTGGTAGCGCGCTCGCCTAGCATGTACAAGGCACTGGGTTCGATCCTCAGCACCACATAAATGTAAAATAAAGATATTGTGTCCACCTAAAACTTAAGAATAAATATTTAAAAAATCATTTTGGCCTGTCCAATATCATCACATGCATCTACGACTCACTTTCCCCATAAAATTGGTCTGTCTATGTACTATCTCCCCATGATTCTACCAGAAGAGTATCCTGAAACATGTCGCAGGGAAGCAGCCAGGCTTACCAGCTAATCTGTTGTCCTAAGCCTTGGTCATCTATTATTACATAACAAACTACTCCTACACTTAATATCTTACTCAAACCTATTTTATCATCTCATGATTTTCTAAGGCATGAGTGTGTCAGGTAATGGCTGAGCTATTCTGTTCCACATGGAAGAGGCTCAGTCACTTGGTGCCACACAATTTGTGGCTGGACTAGTCTGGACTATGTAAGGTAAGAGGGTTTCACTTTACATGCTGGGTGCTTGGTGAAATATATAGAAGTCTAAGCTCCCATTCCATGTAATTTTAGGACTACTTTTGTGTGATCTCTTCCCCAGGTCATCAGAGTTCTTACAGGGTAACGCAGCCATCAGGAGAGATCAAGGTTGAAGCTGCCAGTTGTCTTGAAGGCTCACCCTGGAACTGGCATGGCATCACCATACCCATCCTCCATTGGTTAAAGCAGCTATTGCCAGCCTGATCCAAGGGAAAGACAGGTATACTTCATCTTTAGAGGGGAGGAAAGTCAAAGAATTCATGCCCATCCTCCAGCCAGCACTCTTTCTAGTTTGACTTGTATTGAATTTGCATGATGGATTCAAAATATATCTAATAAAATGCCGTCTATTTCTGAAGACTAATTGAAGCTGAGGTGTCAAGATTTCAGTATATTTTAGTGTTCAAATGAGACAACTAGATCTTCTCAGAGCAGTGAATGTACAGTGATTGCATTTAAAAATACACACGTAAATCGTGAATTTCCAAATGGTGTTATGAAAATAGTGGGAAATATTTAGATCTCCCTTGCAATTTTGTCAATGGAAGCAACTGAGCATTGGGGTGGGGAAGAGGCAGGTTGATAATCATTGTGAACTATGAAGGAAAACTGCATGGAAATAGGGAGAAAATGAGTTACATTCATTCTTCAAGGAGAGACTGTGGAAATTCTTGATAAGGGCAAAGTGAGCAAGACTTGAGAAAAATAGGATTCCTAGGGTGGCATTTGGGAGACAGCTACTTCTACCACAGCTCTGGGTACATTATGGATATTAGTGTTTATTTAATAAAGAAAAAAAAATAGTGAAGAGATGACTCTGAGATGTTCCAGGTAAGAAGCCTCAGAGAGAGTGGACCTGGGAATAAAGATTCCCTTAAACTATTTGGGGAGAATTAAAAGGAATTATTTAGTGGCAGACACTAAAAGATAATGTTATCACTTTTCTATTTTTTTTATCATCTTCAAAAGTCAAAGATTTAGCTTTGGACACTGAGAATAAAAAGAGAGTAGGAATGGGATTAAAGAATAATATTACTTTTGTGGGTGAAGGTATATTCCATGACTGTCCAATAGCGCTTTCTTCAGTGATGGACATTGTATTTGCACTGTTTAATATGGTAGCTGATGACCACATGTGGATATTGAGGCCTTGAAATATGTTAGTATGATCAGAAAAAGAAATTTAAAATTTTAATTTTAGAGGCTGGGTATATAGCTTAGTTGGTAGAGTGCTTGCCTTGCATGCACAAAACCCTGGGTTCAACCCCTATCACAACACAAAATAAATAAATAAATAAATAAAATTTAATTTTAATTAATTTAAACAGGCTTGTGTTGCTGGTGGTTGCTGGATGAACAGAAAGATTTATTTCAGGCTTATTTGAAGCAAAGTCCATGGTACAAAACAGTACTTAATGAACCTCAAGTGTATAATATCAGTATCTGGAAATTCTTTCACATTCTAGCAAAATTAATTTCTTTATTGTAATAAACAGGTAGGAGAAAAAGTTAGGCTTTTAGCTAACAGGGGATAAATGTAGATGCATGAATATAAGCATGTAAGACAGAGGCTGAAGGGGGGATAGTAATTTAAGGACCAGCTGTTTGCCTTGCACAAGCGTGTCAGTAATTATGTATCAGAATAACACAGTTTGGTTTTATAAGGAGTTCAGAGTCTTTCCTGGGTCTTGTTTCAAGTAGAAAATTGAATGAAATGAATATTACTTATATTCACCTGGCGTAATTTGCTCTTCTACTTTTTCTGACAGCAGTAATGGAACTGGAACAGTTAAACCATCTTCTCCAGGGTACGGGTACTACTGCCAAGAGTGGAAAACTTTCATCTTCCAAAGCCTCAATCAGCCAGTTTCTCATCTGCATCCCATAAATCATCAAGAAGGAACAAGCTCATTATCTCAGCACCAGGGACAAAAGTCTTTTACATGACACTGAACTTCTGACTATTGCAAACATGGCAGCTTGCCATCTTTCTTTAACAGGTGTGTTGGTTCCTTTAACAGACTGGGTCAGAAGTTTGAAGATGTGGTTCGAAATTTCAATTTTGTTATGTGCCATGACTTGCAGTGGGCCCATGTCCAAAGGTAATTGGGCCCAGTAGTCTTTGGGGCTATTTGGATATTTTCATAGGTTTGAGGAAAGGGAAGCAGGAATTTGTATCCCTGAAGACATTCTCTCTTAGAAGCTAGGAATTAGAGGAACTTCTCTGCTCTAATTCAGGAAAGTAGAGCATAGCAATGCTGCTACTGCAAGGACCCAGGCAGAAGGTCCCAACTACAGGGTATTGCAATTTCCTATACCTTTAAAAATTTTCTAAAAATTGACATATAATATTGTATATATTTATAGAGGATGGTATTAAAGTTCAACTCATGTCCAAAATGTGCAATGATCAGATCAGGATTATTGGCATATTCATCACACATCATTCCTTTTTTGGGGAAGATTAAAAATCCTTTCTACTAGTTATTTTGAAATATATAACTAATTGTCAACTTTAGTTATGTTATAGAACACCAGAGGGTTTGTCTCCTATTTGGCTGCACCTCTGTATATATATTAACTATCTTTTCTCTATTGACCCATCCTCCTCCGCCAAACTCTTTATTAGAAGGAGAGAGAGAGAGAGGGAGAGAGAGAGAGAGAGAGAGAGAGAGAGAGAGAGAGAGAGAGAACTGCTCCAAATAATAAAAACTTAAGAGAACAAATAAGCAAACCCCCGAGGTCTATGCTGGAAACAAAACAACATAATAAAGAAGGATTTTCTTATCTATGTGCTTTCCAAATTGCAATTTTAAAACTTAGGTTAGACGTCATGAAAAGGTTTTTTAATAAAATGATAGTTTACAATAAAAGTACGGAAGTGCAATAAAAGATCTTGTGATATGGGAAAAAATTCTTATATCTCCATTCCATAGTTTTTTTTCTCCTGTCTGTCTCTTTTTGCTCTTTGTAATTTTGGTCTTGTTAAGTTGCTGAGGCTGGCCTTGAACTTGTGATCCTCCCACCTCAGCCTAGCTAGCCACTGGGATTATAGGCCTGCACCACTGCCCCAGGTGCAGTTATCTTTTTGCATAATAAGTTTTGTGGGATTCTAGAACCTTCTAAATTACTCAATATATGATTCCTGCTTCATACAGAATTTCCTATGATTTTCAGTAGCATAATTATATTCCCAGAAAAGGTTCCTCAACCTTCACTTCCCTAAGCACAGGAACAGTGTGAGTGTTGCATGGAGAGTTCTCCTGATGTGGAAGTTCAGCTGTGTTGATGAAAAAAAGATAACTTGTTAGGAATGAAAGAGGGTATACTCTATACCAGGTAGGAAACCAAACCTTTCTTAAAATGGGTCAGATAATAAATATTGTAGGCTTTGGGCCATGTGATCTCTGTTTTAACTACTCAAATTGATACAAAAGCAAAGCAATACATAAACACATTAAGCATAGTTATGTTCCAATAAACTTCATGAATTTTATGTAATTTTCATTTGTGATTAAACAGTGTTTTTAAAATGTTTTTTCAACTTCTTAAAAATTTAAAAATCATTTCAACCATTTAAGTTGTTGAAAACAAAATGAAACAAAACAAAAAACAAACTAAATAATTAAAACTTAAAAAACCCAAGATGGTAGACCAGATTGGCCTGTAGATTGCAATTTTTTGGACCCCTATACTATGAGACACATAAGTAACAAAAGAGTAAATATGCCAAAATTATTATAGATATTGCCTAGGTTACAGACTTTTAGAGTTATGGAAAATTTTATTTTCTCATCTCTCTCTCTCTCTCTCTCTCTCTCTCTATATATATATATATATATATATATATATAAAATTCAAAGTCAAAATTCATAATGAGCATCATTATAAGCAGGTATTAAAAAATAAGAAGAAAACAAAATCTATTTTTATGGTACATATGTTAATGTTAACTTTATGTCACTGTGATCAAAATACCTAACAAGAACAATTTAGAGGAGGAAAAATTTATTTTAAGCTCGCAGTTTCAGAAGTTTGGTCTGTGGCTGGTCAAATCTATGGCTCTGGGCCCAAGGTGAGGCAGAACATTATGGCCAAATGGTGTAGCAGAGTCAAGCTGTACAAGGTGGCCAGGAAGCAGAGTGGGAAGGGAAGGGACTACAGAGAAGATGAACCTTTCCAGGACTTGCTGCAGTGACACCCCCCTTCTCCAGTCATTCCCCACCTGCCTACAGTTATCACCAAGTCAGTCCATTCAGACTAAGGTGTATTGAGTTAGGTTATGATTCTCATAATCTGGTCATTTCACCTCTGAATATTCCTGAATTAACAGGAGCTTTGGGGGGACATCTCAAGCCACACTGTATCAGACGGTAGAAATTTAACTACACAGGGTCATACAGGAATATAGGATTTTCTGCTTAGCTCAGACACTAAGCAAAAGCTTATAATGTTGGATTTTCTTATCTCTAAAATGGGAATGATAGTAGCTCTTCCATTCTCACAGGGCTGGTATGAAAATCAAATGAGATCATACTTTTGAAAGTGCTTGGAAAGATTAATTGCTGCCTTTATGTAATTATTTTAGGAATATCCAAAAAGTGCTGAGGTTGGCCTACTGTAAAATTTCTTAGCAAATATAAGGAAAACATACTTCACAAATAAGTAGATATAGATGAATATTTTTATATTCATGTAGTGATGATATGATGAGAAAAATGATTCACCCTGAATGTTCTACCTTTTAGTAGCACTAGTAATCTTGCCATGCATGAATTGGTTAAAACCATGCTGTTTTATTTAGAATATTATGTCTTTTTGACTTAGCCAAACCCAAAAATGACCAAAGGGAATGAAACATGTCTGATTGTACTTCATATGTGTGGAGACATAATATAATGGATTGAGGATTGGATTAAAGAAATATAGAGCCCCCAAGCAGGTGGTTCTCCCTAATCTTGAAAGGTTAGCAGTCAACAAGTAGGAAAGAAGCCTTCTGCTATTATGAGAGCTACCAGCCAAAAACTGTGTGTGCGTGTGTGTAAAAATAAAGCAAAAGGACATATTTGATATACTACAATGGGGGAATAATTTCAAGGGTGAAAAATGTTCATCTTAACAATCATTTTGTTTTTTCATTTTAGTTTGATCAGTTTTGTAAAATGCTTTTTGTTTTTTACCTGCAATAAATAACTCAATGAAGACCAGAAAACATTGTGAGAAGGGTAAATTTTTGTTTATGTTCTTGATGATCTGAAATCGAGAGCTCCCTAAATGGAGAGTTTTAATTAAAATAGATGAGAAACCAGGGAAGTTGAGGAGGAAGATTTTTAAACATATTTTTCTCGTGTGAGGTTTTTTCATGTTTTCTTCATAAAAGTTGAATTTCCCTTCTGGGTTTTGTAGTTTGTATAATTATTTTGGAGAAATGAGAAATGTGAGAAGGAAAACGGGATATTTTAGAACTAACCCAAATAAATGTTACATCTGGCTGATTTCAGTTAACTCTGTAAGCACCACTATAAAAGTGTAGATGTCACAAATTATGATGATATAAGTTTTATATTTCTCACTTGTGACAGTAACTTTTACAGTGTTGGCATCTCTGGCCACTTGTTTTCCTTCTAAGATTATATACACATAATCTTTATCCTTTTTCATTCTTCTCAATGTTTAATGTTAATATACTCTTTAACAGTGGTGGTATATAATATAAAATAATATGTGCATAACGTTTCTGATTTGGATCCATGGCTGTGATATTGGCAACTATGCTAAAGAAATTTGACTTTGGCTGAGACAGACCTAGTGCTTATCTGCACTCCACAGTCTGATAAAAGAGCTTTTCATGATGGGTCAGTGCTAATAAATGTTTTTCTCATTAGATATATACTGCAGAGTCCTGGCATAGCTGTTGCTAGCTTCAGCTTTAATGAGAGGAGACTATAACACACAGTAGTATCAGATTCAAAATTTCGTAGTGTAGAACTTGTAGAGACTATAAAACCTAATGATGCCAAATATGAGTTCAGAAACCTCCATTCATTCTACCATCTTGTTATGTGGAAGACCACTGAAGGCACAGTTAAGAAGTTCAAAAGGGATACTTTTAAATTATGTTAAATTTCAAATCCTCAGGCATTGTTTGAAAATTGGAACCAAACTTAAACTCAAAGATTTTCATGTATGATCTTGGATTTTTCCATAGATTCCAGATTCACGGAGTATTAAACAAAGTCGATGTAAAATACTTATTCTATGAAGAGCAGTACCATCCAGAGGATGGAAAATCAGCTCTGGACTTAGACTTACCTGGTTCTAATCCCAGCCGTGTTCCCTACTAAACAGGGCCAGTACCTCCTCATTGTGTCCCATAACATTTCTCTTTGTGTATCCCTAAAGTCTATTATAAGGTCACCAGGCCTGTGGCATTAGGGCCCTTCCCTTGTGGTTTCATTTTAACTTGGTACCTCTTCAAAGGCCTTATCTCCCAAATGAGTCCATAAGGGGTTGCTTAGGGCTTCTGTGAGAGTTCTCTAGAGAAACAGAATAAGAGAATACTCAGATATATTGAGAAAGTTGTTTTTTTTTTTTTTTTAATGAGAATTGGCTCATGAGATTATGGAGTCTGTGGAGAACCAGGGAAGTCAGTGGCACAGCTCAGGGCAAGTCCAAAGCCTGGGAGCTCTGAGGCTTATTTTTTCCCCAGTGCAAGTTTTGAAGACTGAACCTAAAAGAACCTTGATGTCCAAGGTCTGGAGCAGATGGATGTCTGTTACAGTTTAAATATGAGCTATCCCCCCAAAAAAGCTCATGTATGAAAGAACAAAAAAGCTTGGAAGAGAAATGACTGGGTTATAAGAACTTGAACTCAATCAGTGTGTTAATCCCCTGATAAGGATTAATTGAGTGGTAGTGGAAAGAAGGTAGGGTGTTGGTGGAGGAGGTGGGTCCTCTTGGAGGTGTGCCTTTGGGGTTTATATTTTGTCATGTTGTGGAGAGATCTCTCTGCTTCCTGGTGCTATGTTCCCACCTGCTTTCCTCTGCCACACACTTCTGCTGTGATGTCCTGACTCAGTTCAGGCCCCAAGGAATGGAGTTAGCCATCTATGGTCTGAGACCTCTAAAACCATGACCCCCAAATAAACTTTTCCTTATTAAAACTGTTATTGACAGGTCTTTTGCTCACTACAGCAAAAAACCAAACCAAACCAAACCAAAAAAACAACCCCCCCTACAAACAAACACTATCTAAAACAGTGTCCTGAGTTTCAGAAAAAAGAGAGTTCACCATTCTGCTGCCTTCTTATCCTATCTAGGACCTCAGTGGAGCAGATAGTTCCCAGCTACACTGGTTAAGAGCAGATCTTCCTTAGCTTACTTGTTCAAATACCAGTCTCTCCTGAAAATACCCTCACAGATGTATCCAGAAATAATGCTTCATCAGCTATTCCTTAGCCCAACTGAGTTGAAATCCTCACAGGGCTTCATTACGGATTTGGGACAGAGTGATGACACAATTCAGTCCACAACAATGGTGAATCCTTAGATGGATAAATAAGACTTCTTTGAAGTGTTTTGCATTTGGGAATGAAAATTTATGAGCCCTTTATTCTAACTTAAGTTTGGCCATGGACGTGTTGTGGGACATTGAACAAGACACCCTCTGTTAGCACTTTGATTTTCTTTTCTCTAAAGTGGGGACAACCATCTGTTTTTCAGAGGAAGTTTTTTGTTGTTGTGTTTTTATGTTTTGGTACCAGGGATAGAACCCAGGGGAGTTTAACCACTGAGCCACATCCCAGCCCTTTTTGTTTTAAATTTAGATACAGAGTCTTACTAAGTTGCTGAGGCTGGCTTTAAACTTGCAATCCTCCTGCCTCAGCCTACTGAGCTGCTGGAATTACAGGCATGCACCACAGGCCAGAGGAAGTCTTTTTAAGAGTTAAATTCAGTGTTATGAATGGAGATGCTGGGCATGAACCTTTGTAAATAAATAGGTACTTGTCTAATGATTGTGCTGAGTCTTTAAGGATTCATTTCTTTGCCTTCCTGTCCCTCATACCCCTGTTTTGGTATTGACTGTTTGGGGAAACATATTTAGAAAGATTTGGGAATGACTTCTTTATTCTTCAAAGGTAATAGCCCAATGCTGTTCAGAGAGTTTTAGCATTTTGAACACTTTCCAATATGCATCCTCTTATTTAACTCTCACAGCACTCCAAGGTGGACAAAGAACCACACAAAGAAAAATCCTACAGAGGCCACAGGACTGGCTCCTTGATAGACAGTGGAACTGTCACGGGAGACCCAGGCCTTGCTCCCATCAGCCCCAAGAGGATGTGGCTAGCAACCTATCCCCTCTGCACTGGGAATGCTGTGCACCTGGGAACTGCACCATTACCAAAGCCACACAATGGCAAGAATATCAGCTTTCATATGCTGAACGACCCCAAGGACTGGGTATAAAGGGTATTTTTTGGCAGGTATGTATTTTATTCCACAAAAAGCCTGTTTAAATCTCTGTTGTGGAGTTTTACCTTCAAGGCTTTGTAAAACTTTGAACATAGATAGTATACAGTGTAGACAGTTTGTGTGCAAATAACGGCACCCAGAGATATACCAGGTCTTTAACTGGGCTCTTCTTCCCTTCTGGGTTCCTCGGTGTGGTCATGAGTGGAGGAGACGAGGCAATACCTATGTATGACAAGAGAGCAGCACACATAGGCTGGAATGCTATTTCACGCCTGGCTTTGTCCTTGGAGAGTTTCTTGTGACTCCTTCATTGTTTAGTTCATCTTCCTCCCAGGGTGGACCTTGACAAGTCATTTTTTTTTTTTTTAATAGCAGACACCTCCAGAGCTAACCTTCAGCATTTACAATGGAAATCCATTCTCTGGAGGACATACATGCCGACTACGCTGTAACTTTGCTGATTAAAAAGCAAATGTTCTGTGCCAAGGGCCAGAAACAGTTTTCCTTTCTCACTCTGTGCATACAAACTCGGGTGGCATCCCCCACCCCGCCATGTGGCCTGTTGCTTCTGGAGGGACATGCAGAGTTATTTACTTTATTACATTATTTAAATTTTCAGATGATTCTTGGGATTAATTGCTATTGAAGCCCAGATTTAATTAGCGTAAACTTCAGTAACAGCTTAATATAAATTAAATTACAAGCCATTTCTCTTTGAGAAATATTAGGATTTATTAGCAGTCCCCCCAAAAGTAATTAGTTGAACGGATACATTTCAGCATTAAGCCATGGAGGAAGCTTTGTTTGCTGTTGTTTGTAATTATACCCAGCACAGCCCCTCCCTCCTCACTCTTCTTCTTGTGTACTTTGGTGATTAGCCTGGGTGAGAGAAGGTTCCTCTGTTCACCCAAGGCCTCAGGGAAGCCATAAACATCACTGAGAGAGAAATCGGGTCTGCTGAGAAAAATGGAGGGGAGGGGCAGGGGGAGGGAGAGAGCTGAGAATAAGGAAATGGTCAGATCATAGCTTATGATTAAAAAAAAAAAAGTTGAAGCAAAAAGATGTGTGAAACCAGCATTTTGAGTCCAAGCGTATGAAACAACTCTCTCATAAATTTCTAAATGGATAAAGAAAATTATAGTTAAGCATTCCTGCTTGTGCTGTGGGCCAGGAAAGAGACAGTGTGGCTCTGTGTGGCGCAGAATTAATCATCCATAAGAATCACTTGGTCAAGTAGTTCCCCTGCTCAAGCACAAACATGAAGGGGATGGGCCCTGGAGTCAGGCAAGTTTGAGGCTCTATTTTGCCATTTTGTCTATTGGACCTTGGGCAACCTGTTAACCTCTTGTATCTTTCCTTTCATATATAAAAAAGGGATGATGATAGAGCCTGTCTCATAGGGTTATGACGAGGACCACATGGAGTAATGTAGGTGAGAGTGGGCTGTGTCCTGCTCTCATCTCCTCCATGGTATATAGAAGAGTAGTTTCCAGGCTATGCCCAACCCTAAGTTACTCCATTTTGTAAAACAGTAGTTTTCTATGAGCTACTCCATCTTAAAGTATGGGTGTCGAGACAGAATGACTCCATACCTGGTTTGTACAAGTAAATAACCACCATCCTCAGGCACAACCATAAGGCACACATTGATCAATAACTTACATGTGCCAACTTATCCAACTAAATCAAGGAGTACAAGGACATCTGGATATCCCAAAATTATACCAGGAACACCAGACATAGGAGATAACCAGATCCAACTCCTTACCTAAGACCCATAAAAAGATTGGGCACTGCAGCGCCCTGACCCTGTAACCCAGTCACTCATCATGAACTTTGCCCAGGAAAATTGCCACAGCAAGGAACCTCCAAATCTCTGTCCTTGGGCTTCAACAGACTGAGGTTTCTCCTGTCTGTGGCAGCCACACATGGCCCAATCCATTCTCATACCTTGAGTTGACACTCTGAAACTGAAACTGTCTTCTGACTAGTCCCTCTGCCTTGACAACTCTGCAGAACTAGTTCATTAAAATCTTCATCTGACCAGCTACAGTGATTCTTTGACTGTTCTCACTCATATCTGGTGTGTGTCTTTCTTCCTCTATGAGGTGGTAAATGCTGCTTATGAGGTTTTAGTTCAAAACTCTCTCTCATTCAGGAGAGTCTGTAGAAAATGCAAGAGTGTCACTAGAAGATGAAGTTTGTAAATTTAAGTTCACTTATTTGTAAATCCACAACAGTTTAAGAGGGGTTTTAGCTTGCAAGCAGGGTAAAAACTTGGCCTCGAGTCCCTTGTACATACAATGAAAGAATTAGATGAGATGATTTATCCATAGAGCTCTCTTTGACTTAAAAATGTTTTCATTTTATGTAATCTGTTTTAACTTCAATGATATATTTTCATAATACCAAACATCACCAATATAGAGCTTAAAAGATTAGCACAAAAGGTGATTTTTCAAATACCTGAATATTTCATGTTAGATGGAAACAAACCTCTCCCCCAACCCAACATATTTTTTTTCTGATTGCAATAGGATTCTTAACACTAGACCACTCTTTATTGTGACATTGGTAAGGAAAAGCCAAATGAAACAGATATTTGGAGGATTTAGAAGATGTACATATTATTTTTTTCTGTTACATGCCTTTTCAAATACTCCTTGCAAGAAAGTACTGAAGGCAGACTTATAGTTGTTATCAGTTGTCCTTGATTTTCATTAATGAAACTATTCTTCCCTTGTGGAAAAACTTTAGAGAGTGTTGACACCAGGAAAACACCCTTTGAAATAAGTCGTGGGCCATTAGCCATGTGTGATAGCATCACAAAGTTGCCCAAGGGGTTAGTTTCCAAATCTGTGAATGACCTCCTCTTCAGAGGACTGCTGATGACCCAGGTGAGGCAAGTGTTTCCTGGAAACCAGACTAAATAGCTAAGGTTTAGATCACCTAAAAAATACTCAGTGGACTGTTGGCTTCCTTAAAGAATTAAATTTACCTCCTATGAACACGTGAGCAATTATCTTTCAACAGGAAATTTGCTCAATTGTAAGTTCAGACAACTTTCAGTAACACAGGCCAAACCTGACCCAACAGAAAGAATTTGCATTTAAAACTCTTTCTGATTCCCATCACATGATTCTTTCACACATCTGAACACACACACTAGTAAACAAGAGCTCTGGTCAGGTGCTTGCAGGTGGATAGAATGGTACTTACCAGGGTACCAAAATTAGTTGCCACACAATTGTCCCATTGATTTGGTGAGAGACCTGAATGTTTTATTTTAGGAAATATTTTTCTGTATGGCTCCATGTGATCTTTAATTTGAACTAAAGAGTGAGATGCTAACTCATTTGAAATATGAATTATGGAATAAATTTAAATGAATTGAAAAGTGACAGTTTAATTTCTTACAAATTCTGTAGGTTGGTATATTTGAAATACTAAAGGATGGCTCCTTTTGCCTGACATTTCTGTTGCCCCAAACTTTTCCACAATTTGAGTGTCAGTCAAAAGATATAATAGTGAAAATAGTACATATTTTTATAGTACTCATTATATGCCAGAACTTATTCTAAGCATTTTATGTATATTAGCCCATGAAATCATTATAAAAGCCTCAATCCGAGGCAAATACAAATACCATCCCCAATTCATAGCTATGGTAACTGAGACACAAAGATGTAAAGCCACTTACCCCAAGTCACACACTCAACAGACTCAAGAAGTATGATTTTAAGTTTATACTCTTTGTCAAACTTGAGTATGCGTAGGTCACATGGAGGGCTTTTTAAAAAAAATTAAATTATTTGTTACTTTTAATTTGTTGTATATGATGACAGAATGAAATTCATTTCATATTACACATATATAGTACAATTTTTCAATTCCCTACTTGTACACAAAGTATCTTCACATCATTTGTACCTTCACTTATGTACTTAGGGTAATGATGTCTAACTCATTCCACCATAATTTCTACCCCCTCGCCCCCTCCCTTCCCCTCCCTCCATTTTGCCCTATCTAAATTTCTTCCATTCCTCCCATGGTCCCCCACCATTGCCATTATGAATCAGCATTCTTATATCAAAGAAAACATTTGGTCTTTGGTTTTTGGGGATTGGCTTACTTCACTTAGCAACTTCTCCAACTCCATCCATTTACCTGAAAATGCCATGATTTTATTCTCCTTTAATGCTGAGAAATATCCTTGGAGGGCTTTTTAAATCACAGATTTCTGGTGCCACTCCCAGAGTTTGAGTCAATAAGCCACGAATGGCACCTAAATATTTACATTCTAACAAGTTCCCAGGTGATGGTGATATTATTGGTCTAGAATCACCTGTTTTATAGACTATGGCTTTATAATACCCATAACCCAGAAAAGGGTTACTATGGCAGAAACAGTCAAGTCTTTTACATTTTTGAAAATGCAGACTGTGAAGCTACTGAGAGTACAGGAAAATAGGTGATCTTTCTTATCTGGCACTTTTGGATTCTGGGACTAGAAAAGCCTCCCAGGATATAGGGAATGGAGCAAAATGTGGACTCTGATGGGTTCCTGAGAAGGGGCTTTGAACCTGTCTTTTCTGGACTCCCCACCAGGGGGAGACCAAGAGCACACAGGTAAAGCATAGAACCCCCGCAGGTTTGGTAGACAGTCCTGTGTGCTGGGCCAGGGGTCACGCATGGAAAGTGCCAGGCCCTGGAGCTCCCATTGCTCAGCTTCCTGGAGAAGCAACTGCAAGGAGTGTTTCTGTACACGGGCTGGACATAAAATTACAGAATCCCCGAGTCTCAGCAAGGGGCCAAAGTAGGAAAATCATTCCTGCAAGCATTTAGTACTCGGATCTGGTGGGCAGGCAGGTTCTGACTTATTGAGACTAGGGTTGGGAGGAGCCTGACCAGCATTGATCTGCCGTGACCGATGACCAAAAATCATAGGGGAATGAGGATGTCCCATGGAGGGTGTGAACAGAAATGAATACATAAAGGACCAGAAGCCTATATTTGCTACCTCTTCTACTCCACAGGAATCATGTAACTTCCTCCCACTACAAACCTCAAAGGCATCCCCCCCAAAAGTCAGTGGGTTAGTTGTTCCTAGAATCTTGACAGTTCCATAAAGAGAACTACATTCTTGCTCATGAGTTTGTGGGATGAATTCTGTACCTGGCACATATTGGTTGCTGTGCAGAAATTTAAAGAATCCTAGTGAAGGAGACATCTGTGTCACAGGCCCACAGATTAAGAGACCCAGGGGCAGATTTAAAGCCAAATCATTGTGAATCAATAGAGGTGACTCTGTACAAGGATGGGTATCCAGAGAAGTCGCAGTAGACTTTGGAGATACCACTACTGGACTGTAAAGAAGCTTAGTTTGAAAAAGCACAACTAAATGCTTTAAATTTACAAGGCAGAAATAAAAGAGGTGACAGAAAGGAGACAGAAAGGGCAAATGTAGCTTTGTAAGAGTTTATTAACACAATATATCTGGGACTCAGACTTTGTTTCCTTGGGAAGCAAAGGGAACTTCCTGTGCTATCTGCCCAGACCAGCAAGGTGGTGGGAGGCCATTGCCCGGTCAGAAGGGCACCCATCTTGACCTTCAGTGAAGTGGTGACTGGGAGCTGTGAGGATAGCCTCTCATTTGAAAAGAACACTAAACCCTGACTCTGTCAAGCCCTGGGGAGCTGGTCTTTAGCATCTGAAGCTATGGTTTCCTTCCCAATAAAATGAAAATATCTCCTTTGCTGTATTGACTGTATGAGACCAAACAAATCACTCTCAACACATATCTGCTTGAATGCTTCTATTTTTTGCAAATATCAAGAATAATGTGAGATATAATGTTAAAAGGCCAAGTTATCCTGCCTGGAAACCACACAATAAATTATATGGCCCCCCAAAATGATATTTGACACTAACTCTGTCTATGAAATAAAACATTTTCCAGTTAATTTAATTAAATATAGGAAAAAGTTCAACTTTGCTTAGCATCAAATAAGAACTTATTTTTTGACTATAGATAATTTTGGCCATTTTTTTTTTTAAAAAACAGAAAGTAGATGTATCACAGTGTGTGGTACTGTTATTATTTCCATTCTAAGTAAAAGACCCCTTGATTTATTAAGACTAGAAACACAATCAGCCCAAAGTCTACATCTTCCAGTATCCTTTGCAGATAGGTATATCCTCATGGCTACATTTCAGCCAATGAAAAGTGAGTGGAAGTGTCATGTGATACTTCAGGAATGCCCCTCAAAGTGGACAGTGGGAGTGTTAGCTAACTGTACAGGTTAGAGGGACCATTGTCCACACAAAGCTACCTGCACATCTCTTGTCAGTTTCAAGTTTAAGATGTTCTCAAACCACCTTCAGATTTGATAATTCACCAAAAGGACTCACATAGTAAAGCATTATTTATACTCACAGTTACGGTTTATAGCAGGGAAAGGATTATAGGTTTAAAGTAGCCAAGGTACAAGCTGCACAGGCAGGGTCTAGGAGAGGTTCAAGTGCAGAGCTTCTGGCTGTTCTCTTCCCACAAGGTCTTGAGCCATGCCAGCTCCTCTTGGCCAAGATGTGTGGCAGTGCACATGGAGCATGGCTACCAGGAAAGCTCCCCAAAGCCTTAGTGTCCAGAAGTTATTACTGGGGCTCCATCACATATTGCCTGTGTGGCTGGCCTGTAGTCCCTTGTCCCACCAGGAGCTTGGGGTTAATATCTATAGCTCTAGTTCCTCTGGAAGTCACCGATACCATGTGACCTGCATCATGAATCATATTGCTAGACTGTTCTCCAAAGACTCCAGGCAAACAAAGATAGTCCTAGCATGTGGAGGATTCCAGGTACCAAGAGATCTCCTCCCAGTAGCGGAGGAGAAATGCCAAGCATCTCTTCAGGGAAGGTTAGTCCTTTACTCCTCAGACCCAGCACTTTCTTCCTTTCTTCTGCATCCTGCTGCCTGGGACACCAGTTTGGTGGGTGAAGTTCTTGTTTCCACCATCATGAAGAAAAACCCACATTCTAGAGTTGCTGGAACGGTATCTGAGGAGGAACCTGGCTCCCTGATGGTTTCATGAGGCTAAAGTCACCCACTGGCAGAGACATTTTTATACAAGTTGAGAAATGAAAATCTATCTGACTTAAGCCTTTTGACTATCTGTTCCTCGCAGTCATTAAATATAATCCTAAATGAAACAGCATGTTCCTGACATTCCAATTTAGAAAGATAATGCCTACTCTCTTACTTTAAAAATGTTCTTTTTTTTTTAAAAAAAAGTCTCACTAATTGTAAGAGAAACATGATTCCAGGTTTCAACCTAAAATACACATCTTTTAAAAAAGTATTTCAGTTGCATTTGGAGAGACATTTCCTTGTGAAGGCAAAGTTCTCTCTGTGCTCAGTGTTTGAGTGACTCCAAGCTTCCTTTGGAGTACTCAAGACCCATTTTTAGTGAGGGTATGTTTGAGTGCTTCGTGTTGGGTATTTTTACTTTCATACCAAGACTAACACTTCACATAGACTTAATTACTTATATCAGGGTGACTCCCCTCCCCCTCCCATTCATTACTGAGGGAATCTTTTCGTGACAGATGGCAATCAATTTCTCCATATCACCTTTCGGTATGCTTGTGCACTCTGTCCCCATCCAACTGTGTCTTTCCTCCTCGATCACTCATAAAATAGAGTTATAATAGCTATAATTCTCTCGTCGTCAATTGGTGCAGTTAACAAATGGTTTATTAGAGTGTTAACCTCCATTAGCTGAGAGGCTAGGTCATTAGCTGACTCTGATAACCATTTCTCAAGGTTTATGACTTAAATAATCACTTAAATAATGACTTTTATTCTTTTATCTGGATTGAAACAAACTTTCATAGGAACTTGAAATTCAGGCATAAAATGAATAATATTCATTAAAAAATATCTGCAAACTTGGGGCCCCATTTTGTTTTAAGGCACAGATGTTTGTTTTAGAACTTCCAAGCTAAGATGAACGATAGACCCACTCACTGCTAGGCACCAAGGCAACTTTGTCAACAACAGCAAACACTTTTCTTCTGTGGATCGCAGTTTATAGATAGTTTGTTTTTCTTTTACCTTCTAATTTCTTGTCTTGGAAATACTAGCAGTTTTAACATGAATTATGCAGGTTTGAGGCTTTATTCGTTGCTAAGCAATTGTACGCCACCTCCATAAAAGCTCCTTGACTTACTGTGTGTGGGGTCATGCCCTTAGAAACACATCATAAGTAGAAAATATCTTAGGTCAAAGATGCACCAAATACTCCTACTGCACTCCATCACTTGGTAACACAGCATACTGTACAATGTCAGTTGTTTTCTCTTGTGACTATGTGGCTGACTGAGCTGCGGTTCACTGCCGCCATCCTATCTGCATATTGTTAGCCCAGGAAACGACTGAAATTCAAAATTCAAAGTGTGGTTTCTATTGAATGCATATGTTTTCTGCACTATCATAAAATTAAAAAAAAATATTGAATAGTAAACTGGCAACCATCTGTATTTAGTTTTCTGAGGTAAAAAGGAAATTCTTACAGTGAAAAGAACTTTTACTGCTAATCTCTATTTGGATCTCTAGTGATTCAGGATAAGTCATAAAAAGGACAATGAGATTCACAGGTTTGATCATGCCACATTACTGCTCACCAACTTTAACAGGTCTCAATTGCCTACAGAATAAAGATTTTATAGGCAGAGAAGGAGTGCCGCAGTCTGGCTGGGCACAATTCAGGAGCCACTTGTCAAAAGAAACGAACTTTATTTTTAGAACCACAGCTCCTCAGGAAAAACCTTCAGAGCCCAACTGCCACCACCGGCTTCCCACAAGCCTCTCAACCTCCCCCACTCCTCCTGCTCTTGAGGCTGATTGGCTGGGTCTCGTGGGCGGAGCCAAAAAAAGTCCCCCAATGAGCAGCTCCATGGTCTGAAAGGGCGGGGAAACAGCCCAATGAGCATCACTGCAGAGGAGCCAATCAGTTGGCAGCTAGAAGTTGCTGGGGCCACTGTGAGCCAATCATCAGCTGGCAGCTGGAAGTTTGCTGGCAGCTGGAAGTTTGCTGGGGCCCCTTCGGCTGTGGCTCTCAACAAAGGAGGTAGATTTGGGTTGCTAACTCATGGAGTGCCAGTATCCTTGTTTCTAAGGTGGATATCGATATTTTTATTCCTAGACGTTTTGTGACTGAAATGGTATAGCACCTATGAAGCATCCTATTATAAATGGGATGAAAGTTCAAAATGCCATTTCAATTTTACATTGTTAACATGCCTAGAAATGAATGTTTGAGATTGGAGAAATGCGAATTTTCTCAATGCATCCTGTTATTCAATCATTTGGATACCTCCAACTATACAAAGCATATACTAATCTTCTGTGGGACTATTAAAACTGTTTTCATTTTGAAGGTAAGGAGCAACCAGTTTTGTTTTAATTGACTTGGCTTTTGTACAAAAAAGTGTATTCATCAGAGGAGGAGAATGAGCCATTTCTTGTTCATCTCTGTAGCAAGTGCCTGGCACTCTGCCTATCACACATTAAAGCTTTGAATAAATATTTGTTAAATTACTTAAAGACACCTGGTAAAATTAATCTCTTTGTGTGATCCCTCACAATGCTATCTTTATGAAGTAGATTTATACTTTTTACACTATATTGTATTATCTCCTTATACTTCTGCCTACACTACTAACTCACAGGATTATTAGAAGCATGACCAGAGTGTGTTTTTCTTTGTAGCCCTCAAATTCTTTTCTTTCTTTCTTTCTTTCTTTCTTTCTTTCTTTCTTTCTTTCTTTCTTTCTTTCTTTCTTTCTTTCTTTCTTTCTTTCCTTCCTTCCTTCCTTCCTTCCTTCTTTCTTTCTTTCTTTCTTTCTTTCTTTCTTTCTTTCTTTCTTTTTAGTATAGGGGATTGAACTCAGGGGCACTCAACCACTGAGCCACATCCCCTACCAATTTTGTATTTTTATTAGAGACAGGGACTCACTGAGTTGCTTAGCACCTCGCTGTTGTTGAGGCTGGTTTTGAACTCACGATCCTTCTGTCTCGGCCTCTGGAGCCCGTGGGATTACAGGCTTGCGCCACTGAGCCCGACTCCCTCAAATTCTTAACATCGTGACTTGCCTGTGATGTAGCATTTCCAGAGGATGTTTCATGGAAGATGTATATAATAGGAAGTTGTATTAGCTCCTTATTGCTGCTGGAACAAATTAGCACACATGAAGGAGCTTAAAACAATAAAAATTTATTATCATATAGCTCCAGAAGTCAGAAATCCCAAGTTAGACTTTCTGTACTAAATTAAGTCAAAGTGTCAGGATGCAGCATTTCTTTGGAAGTACAAGGAGAGAATCTGTTCTTTTGATTCTTGCAGCTTCCAGAGGCTGCTCTTATTCCAGGGCTTGTGGTCTGTCCCTCCATCTTCAAGGCCAGCAATACCATATCTTTAAGGTCTGTTTCCATCTTAATGTTGTCTTCTCTTTGCTTCTGACCATGCTGCCTCCCTCAGGGACTCTTGTGATTATATTGAGCCTCCCCCATTAATCCAGATATTCATAGATTCTGGGGATTAAGAAATGGGCATCTTTGGGATACAGTTATTCCATGACAGATGTTGCTGAGTAATAAGAAGAGAGCAAAAGGATTCTATGGTTAGATTAAGTCTAGGGAACATTTAACACAGTTTTTATCATTTTTTATTGTTATAAGCCTATGTTGTGACATTTCCACAAGACGATGCAGTCAATCTTTAAAATTCCAGGAAAAACAAACAAAACAAAACCAACCACGTGTTCTATATCTATCCATATGCTCCTTCAAAATTGAAAGATAAAGATGTACTAAGACCAACAAAAATTGAGGAAATTCATTAAAAGCAGACCTGTCCTTTAAAAAAATGTTTTTGAAAGTTCTTTAGATAAAGAAAAATGTTATGGTCAAGAAATTGGATCTGCATTTTTAAAAAGTACAGAGAATGAAAAAGTTTTCCTCTGCCCTATTACACCTCAACTTTAAGATATGGACAAAAACCCTTAAGCAATTAATACATGTAGCATGTTTAATATCACGCCCCATATTATGCACCATCCATAGATATATAGAATAGCACTTATTTTTCTTCTGGCACCTCAGAAAATAGCAATTCACTTCTTAACATACTTTCTTGGTCTTCATATTTCTGTTTTGAAAATGTTCTGTGTTTCTCTCTTCCATTACCTTCTAAAAATGTTATTGTCACCTATTTTAAATTATAAAATGTTATATCTTTAAATTCTGTGTTTGACATTGTTATAGAGTAGTAATTTGATGAAATCTAACAGCTTATACATTGATTTAGCAAGTGATTTTTGCTGCAAACCAAAAATGTTTAAGTAATTCTGTATAGTTAACTTTCTCCTGCTCTGGAGTGCAAAAATAAAGTGTTTGAGGAAGAGAAGTAGCTAGAAGAAGGTTTGAATAGAGTCCTGTGACTGGCAAGAGGCGTAAAGGGTATTTGCCAGTGAGGGCTGAGAATAGCCAGAAAAGTATCCCTTAAAAATTAATGACAAGGATAAAGAGAAATTATATAGTCCTCCAATGAAGTCTGAAAAAATAAGTGAAAATTAATTCCCAGTGATCAACAGTATATAAATTGCTTTTCTCACTCATATGACTTGGAAAATAAATTCAAATCCTTAAACTCCCAGTTGCCAAAATGAATAACAATAATTATAGGAAGGTACTACATAACGGTCATTTTAATTACCATGTTTTTTGCTTCTGTGATATAATTACTTTTACTTTTTTGAAAAATTTAAGAGGAGATTTCTCTAGCTGATTTTAGGTCTTGAGCATTCTGAGGATAATTATATCTTCCAAGAAACCATGTCTAGAATCCAAGAAAGTAAGGAGAATCAGACATTGAACATCTTGGATTGCAAAAGTAAATCCAACTACAAGTTCACTGAAGCCAGTTCCAAAGGCCTTTTGCATCCTTGAACCAGTGGAGGAAAAATAAATGTCACGTTTCCTTTGTCATTATCAAGGATCACTGGCTGTGCTGTAAGCTGTGCCTTCCCATGTGAGCGCTACACTTTCTCAGGACTGGCCCAGGTTAAACCCTAATATTGAGTGCAATAGCACCCTAAAGAGTTATTGAACAGAAGGCTTTGGAATCCTCCACTGTGATTACCCATCCTTCATTGGCAGCTAGAGTTTATGGTTGGTCTCAATATTGTTCTAAACTATATACATAGAGAGCCATCACTGTCTCAGTCAGATCATTGACAAGACCATAGAGAGGCAATGAAGGGGCCTGTTGTAGCATAACTCCAGTCATAAAGGAACAACTATTGTCCACTTTATTAAGTAAGAAGCCAATTTCACAGTATGGCGCTATGGGTCGTCTTTTTTGATCACAGTCTGTGAGCAATTAGAAGGGGTTGCAAACTCTGGGAGGGATCATCCTGGCTTCTTTTACTATGTTCTGTGGCTGCAGCTGCTATTGGGAGATGCATCTAGGGCTGTGAGATAATGTCTCGTGGTAACACTTTCTGGAGGCTAATTAAGTATTGCATAGAAAATTATATCCCTATATCTGCTTTAAATTTGCTGCCCATTAATTTGGAGCAGCCCCTGGTTCTGATGTGATGGGATAGTGCAATTAGAAGTAATTTATGGCTCATTTCTGTACCATTTATTGCTTTACGGCTTGGGCAGGATATAGCTTCCAGTGTTTAATGAGGACCCTCCTAAAATGAGGAGATAGCAAGATAATGCTTTGCATTTGTATTATGCCTTGGTGGAGGAAGGACAAAGGCCCTCACTTACACCTTCTCAATATCTCCATTGTGTGATAGCCATGCAGTGGGCAGAGGTTAATAGATTTTGTTTACAAATCCTAAGGCTCTAACAGAGAGGGCTCACCACCTGACCACTGTGATCAAGCCAGGATTCTTGGAACCCAGTTCCAAATTGGTTGCTTTTATGCCTTTTATTTTTTAAAGCGTAGGCCCCTTCCTTGCTTTCCCACTCTTCTCCTCCCTTTTGTAATGGATAATGTGAAAAAAAAAGAAAGAAAGGGAGAGTCAAGGAGCAGCTCTCTGTGGGTTTCTCCCTTACTTGAAAATGAAACACTTCTCAGAAACTTTTACTGGATTTTTTTTTTTAGGTCTTTGTAACCCCAGACTCCAGAAAAATCACTTTCAAAGACTGTAAACTTGCTAACATTGACTTAAACCAGTTGTGATTCTTTCCCTGGAATTTTGAGTACATTGCCACTGGACAAAATTGGGGTCTCATGGCTAGAAGAATAGGAAAAATGGCTGATGGCAAGGTGTTTGGCTTTTGCAATACAATTGTAATGCTTTATGGGTGTTTCATTATTACTACATTATCTCCAAACATTGATTTTTATTTAAATCCTAGGGATTACAATGTCACGAACCCTCCCACTAGTTGTTAATATCACAGCCACATGTAGAATGAAAACTTCTCTGGTTGAGATTGGACCCACAATTTTGAAGACTTGGCTTTTATTTCAGGCCCTACTAAGGTGGCAGATGCTGTTGACTTTCCTGGCATTTATATTTACCTTCATTTTGGTAAGAACCTCTACTATTTGAGACTCTGCCTCTCCTCCATTCTCAACTCTAATGTTACCTGTGGGAAACCATGCCTACATTGAGCTAGGAATGTGGTTCTTCACATCCTAGTTTTTGCTACAAGAAGAACATCTTGGTTCAAGTAGGATATTTCATTTTCACAGATGCACTGAGATACGATAACTTTTTGGCTGGCAAGTTTGGGGATTTCAACACAATAATTCTGGAGTTACTGACAGGTATCTTGCACTATAAGAGAATCGACTTGGAAGATGAAGAAATAAGAGCCCTGGAGAGAAAATTTTCGCCCTGGTGAATTTTTTGTTTTTGAGAGTATAAATCAAGTTAAGTTTGAAGCTCATTCGACTATTAATTGAAATCAATGACCCCCCCCCCTTTTTTTTTGCTTAAGTCAGTTTGGGTTGGCTTGATAGTGACTTTCAACTGAAAGAATCCTTCTGGATACAGATAGTAACCAGGTATATGATATGACTGGGTCTCTGGCTTGTTTGTTTGTTTGTTTTGGGTATTAGGACTTGAACTCAGAGCCTCAGGCATGCTAATTATATGCTTTATCATAGAGTTATTATCCCAGCCCTGGACCTCTGTTTTGAATCTGAGAGGGAAGAGTTCTGTTTTGGAAACTGGGAAGTAAAGATACTGCATGGAGAAGCATCTCCAAGGTCAGACAGTATCTCCCAGAAGAACTGGAATCTATAAGTTTCAGTTTTGGATATTTAGTTTTAGTGCAGAAAGATTATTGTTTCTCATGAATCAAAAGACTGACTGGGGATGGATTCTGCAGACTTGCTCAGACCTGAAGATTCCAATATTGTAGAAAGGAATCAAGTCTTTAGGTAAATTACTTCATAGGTCCATCCTGCTGAGCTCTGGAGGTACAGTACATCCAGTACAGTACTAAATGTACCAGAAGAGTGCATGCACCCACAGGTGATGTCCTAAGAGATCTGCAAATTATTCCTGACAGAGGAAATTAAACTAGGTTACAGGAAAGCTTTAGGCAGTTCTAAGATATTACATGAGCTCTCTTTCTCTCTCTCTCTCTTTTTAACATCTAGAGTTCATGAACTCATTTTCTTTGGCTCACATTTCATCATTTCCCTAACAGATGGGTTATTACCCACGTCTTGGCTAGAGTAAGGATGTAAGACTGCCATTTTCTCTGGGACAGTCCCTTTTCCTGTGGCTACATTCAATGGGCATATACCTGAGTGGTTGAGAAGATCACTTCACACGCTGTAGGTGCTTATGATAACTTCCTTCCTTCCTTTCTTCCTAATTCTTAGAGAAAAATTGCCTTCAAAACCCTCCTTTGCTTCTACCTCAAACTAGGAAAAGATTGTGTCTTCTGGGTAGCCTATGGTGTCAATAATGGCCCTGCCTCCAGAGATAGCTGAAGGAAGTTGCTTCGAATTTTATAAAATATAATTTTGCTTTTTGCTTGCAACTTGAGAAAAGGGGAAAAATAAACTTGGATTCCTACAGAGGCAAAATTTACAGACAGCAGTGGCAATCATGAAAAAAAGTCTTAAAAAATCTGACTTCATCTCTTCCTTTCACAAATATTTGCATGAGGATCAGAGTGCCGAAGGGGTTTCTCAGAGTTCTGCAACTCCTTCCTGGCAGGGTTAGTCCAAACCAAACTAAAGCTTTAACTGATACTGTGCTCCAAACATAGTCAAAGATGCTTCTTTATAAAGAACTTCTGAGAGTTCTAGGTTTTAAATTAGAAAATGTCTAATTAGAATAATGCCATAGTATTCAGAAGTATGGTGCAGATGGCCAGTTTTATGTGAAATGTTTTAAACATGTATAAATGTTGAATTCTTTTCTAACTTATGGTTTATTTATTTATTTTTTCATACTCAAATTTATTCTTTTTATTAAAAATTATATGTGTGTATATATATACTACATACAGTTATATTTTTACATAAATGAATAATAGTTATATCAAACATACTCTTTCTTTTTTCTTGATGTTTCATTCATTTTTCTTTCCTCCTTCCTTCATTCAGACCTTTTCTCTCAGACTTTCAGGAACAGTAATTACTTTTCTTATTCTCATACTTATATATTGTTAAAAATATCAAAAAGTCTACATAGATATTGGATACATATACATTGATATTATGATAAAATAGGACCGTATTATACTCACTTTAATACATTTTGTGTTTAGCTACCAGAACACTAATATTTTACATAGGTATGTTTCCTTTGATTTTGTATTGAAGAAAGCCTTGGGTATATTAATCTTGGTCATTTTCTAGTTTCTTGCTAGTTGCCTGCACTCTCCTCAACATACTCATCCTAATGTCTGTCACATGTCCCATTCTAATTAGGATAAAGATAAAAAGGACATTGCATATTATAAGTACACAATTAAAAGTCAAAATGATGTCAGAACTCAAGTTTAAGTGAGATTGAGATACATTATTTCAGGGAAATGGGAAGTACTTGGGGATGGCATTTGTAAAGATTTGTGATTCAGTTTGGGTCTGTATTCCCAAGCCAAGGATGTGGAAGCTGAAAGACCTCAAACAAATCTACACTACTGTGCCTCATACTTGTAAAAACGAGACTCACTTGAGAAATTTGTCAAGAAAAATAACACCCTTGGAGTCTGATTGAGTGGATTGGGTGTGACAGAGGAATGTGCATTTTTAAAGAAGCGGTCCAGGTAGGGACTGCTTATAGGTGATCCTCAACCAGACTTTAAAAGGATTCTCCTTTGACAGATAAGGAAAGAGAGGTCTGGGGACTCATTAACTTGCCCAAGGTCAAACAATAGATCTTAGCTACAGAAATGGGACCAGCAACTGTTTTTCCTCCTTAAGATGGACTAGCGATGCTTAATATACCTCCAGATGCCTTATTTTCATAATCCTCTGGTAAAGCCTCTCCAAAATGCTCTGCCTGGCTTCTTTCCTGAAAATCTTCATTTGTAAAGAACATTCCATCAAATGAGAGATGAGACTTTTAAAGTTAGAATGGTTCTTGGGAGATTGAGACTGAATCTTATTAAATAAGTGATTTCAAAGTGAGGTTACTTCTCAGGTAATCAAGGAAAAGATTTCAGAAAGTGACTTGTCTGTACATCAGAATATTTTTGTCAAAAGAATGTTAAGTCTTATCCCACTTGCTGCTTGGTTATTTTCACTTAGAATTTCAGGAAAATAACTGTTGATATCTGTGAAATTGAGTTTCAATCTTCTCATTTGAACGTGGCTTCGTGCAGGTAGAAGAAATCATTTGGAGAAATGGCATACAGGTTAGAATTATTGAACTTTTGGAATCATGTTATGTCTTCATGGCTCATTATGAAATATTTTAATATTCCCTTGTGCTTAGAGGATGAATAATATCTCCCATACAAGTTAACAAAGCTTAATGTGTAACATAAAATACTTTAAGAACTTATGGGGAATCTAGTTTACAATTAGAATGTCCTGGGCAGTGAGTCCCTCATTAAAAACACAAAGTAAAACTTAACTCACACCATTAAAGTATCTTCATTCATTACTACAAACACGCACCATCTGGGGTTGTTTCATGCCTCCAAATTTCTTATTAGCAGGGGAGAGATAGGAATTGACTTCCTCCAGAAATCAGTATGTCTTACATAATGCAAAATGCACACTGCTGATTGCAAGCAGTCCTTAATTACTAATGGGAGGCTCTGACCAAGTGCTACGCTGGAACATGTCCTTCAACGGTGCTTTAAAAATGACTCAAATCACAAATTCCTACTGAGGTTTACTTTCCTTAATGATGTTGCATTTTATGATTAGAAAAGATAAAGTTTAATTATTAACATTTAAAAATAAATACCCATTTTCCTCAACTCATAATATTAGTGCCACCTTACTGGGTGCCAACTTTTATGTACTAGGTACTACCTAGCATGATTTCTTCCTACTCTCCATAGCTCTTGTAGTTAGATGCTACTGCCCTCATATTTTAGATGGATCTGTTGCTTAGAGAGATGAATACCTTGCAAAGGCAAAATACATAGTGTGTCATGGATGTGGCTTGATGCTTCTCAGGGAGATATTACATGGTAAAGATCTTATGAGGCTGCTTTTTTAGGGCCGTGGCTACTTGTTATAGAAAGGATTTATACAGTGACTCCGATTGCACTAAAATACTTTGGTATCTTAAAGCAGAGACTGTCGTCTACCTATATAGTTTCCAGTCAGCCTAGTGTGGTATATGAACCATCAGTATCCCCATAACCTGGGTACTTGTTTAAAGCATAAAATCTCAGGTATCCTCCAAGAATTATTGCATCTGAAACTGAATCTTAAATAGATCTTCATGTGAATTGTATGGTATTTGAGCATCAGTGATGGGCATGAGCCTTGATGATTTTTACCAGTAGTACTGATAGCAAGACAGACTCTGTATTCCTTGTGTACTATGTATCTGAGAACAGCAGCCTAGTCTTATAAGTTATGTGGCTCTCACAGCAATTAGCATTATATCTTTTCCCTAGTAATTGCTTAATGTGTTCTCTTTAAAAAACGTGATTTTATTTTTGAATATTTGAAGGGCCATTTCTATATTTTTCTATTAATTGACAAATATAAATTGTCAGTACACAATTATATTATGTCTGCACATTTGAGTAAATAGGGACTTAACTGAGCTTCACAGGTTTATTTGTCTGGGAAAACCCTTTACCGGTCAGCCTATCCAGAGATTCTGTGCTGGACCTAAGTCGTGGACCAAGGGCAGGGTACGCCTGCCCAGCCGTCCTATTCCATGGAAGATCTAAGTTGCAGCCTACTCCAGAATATCCAGGGTCTAGGTATGTATCAACAGTCTCTGGAGTTGGACTTGGCACCTTCTAAATCTAGGTACCTAGGTCCTAGGCTGACCCCTGAGGCCCTCAGAACCAGCCTATCCCTCATGGTCCTATCCTCTAGTTCAACATCTGCACATCCATCCTCTAGCCAGCACCAGCAGACACAGGACCCGGGTCCATCTTTATAGCCCCAGATTTCTGGCCATCCCTAGTGTCTCCATAGACCAGGCCAACACCATGACCCTAGCTCCAGGCCCTCCCCAGGACTCCCATGCCAGGTCATACTCTATGGACTGAAGCTCCAAAACACTCCTATAGACTCAGGCTCTGAGCCAGCCCCCAGTGGAGTCAAGCTCCAGCCTCATCCCAGTGGATCCATGCTCTAGGCCAATCACCACAGACCCATTCAACTGAACCAACCAACCCTAGTGGATTCAGGATTCAGGATTCAGTTACAAACTCCTGGATCTAGGGACCAGGCCAACCTACCCTTGCTCCCTGCTCTGCAGCTCAAAGTTGGGAGGGGGTATCATAGGTAATGTAAAACTGTCCTTTTTACTCTCTTCAATGCTTTTTATTAATTAATTTATTTTTGCACTGGGGATTGAACCCAGGGACACTTTGCCACTGAGATAGATCTCCAGCCTTTTTCACTTTTGCTTTGAGACAGGGTCTTGCTAAGTTGCTTTGGGACTTGTTATGTTGCTGAGGATGGCCTTGGACTTGTAATCCTAGAGCCTCACCCTCTTGAGTTACTGGAATTATAGGCATGGGTTATTGAGGCTATATCCACAAGTTCTTACCTGGTATTTGAGGTCAGTGTATAAGCTTGGAGCTAGAGCAGACTGGAAGCTGGGCTGTAGGGACTGATTTTTCCTGAATCTTATATCCATAGGGGCAGACCCTATGACTAGGGATGCAGAGACTAGCCTGGTGCTGAGGCAGGGCTGAAGTTTCAGTCTATGGGCACTGAGGTAACACTGAGTTGGGCCCAAAGTCAGAGACTCTGGGGCTGATCTGGCACTGGGACCTGGGACCATAGGCCTTGATCTGCCAACTGCCAACTGGGGCAAGCTTGGAGACTGAGTACATTGGGAAGGTTTAGAGCTCAGGGGTTTTGGATCCTGCCTGGAGCTGGGAGGGCTTGGAGGCTCAGTTTGCTGGTGTTAGGTTGGAGCCTGGGGCTATAGACCTGCAGTTTATATCCACAGGGCTGTCCTGGAGGCAGGCGCTGAATGGATAACCAGGGCTGTGGATTTGGCTGAGGTTGGCTTGTAGCCTATGGCTGAGGGGTCCAGCCTGGTTCTTGGAATAGTACATAGCTTGAGGCCACTGAACTGGTCTGGCAGTGAGGCAGATCTGGATTGTCAGCCTGAGTACTTGTCTATGGTCTTGTGGTTCACTGGGTCATGTCCACCATGCGGCCTGCGCAATGGTTTCATTAATGAGGTTCTTGGCATAAAAGTTAGCTAGAAGAGATCGAAATAAAACACACAGACTCAGTTACCTTATTTCTATTGCCAGGTCCGAGACGGCTCCCCTCTCTGGCTCCAACCTCTAACCGCCCAGCAGGGCAGCAAGGATTACTCAGGGCTAGCAGGAGAGAGAGAGAGTGAACATGCCTGGGAGTAGCCTTTTATTGGGGAACAAGAAATTCAGGGGAGAATTCCATCCAATGAAGGTTGAGGGGGGACTGCACTCCAAGGTCAGGGTCAGTGATTGGGCCCCCTGGTCAGTGGTCAGTCACACCCCCACACGGACGGGTTCTCATCAGGAGAGGGCCGGGAAAATTCCGACACAGCCAGAAGCCTCAGACCCAAACCGGGAGTCACCCAGTCACGCGTTGAGAATGGCTTCCCACAGTCATGCACAGTTTAGGGGCCCAAAGCAGAGTCTTGTGCTTACTTTTTTTTTTTTTTTTTAACTCTCCTCATGGACAGAGAATCTTTCTCCCTGCTCTGCAGCTCAATGTTGGGAGAAGGGTATCACAGGTAATGTAAAACTGTCCTTTTTATTCTCTTCGATGCTTTTTATTAATTTATTTATTTTTGCACCGGGGATTGAACCCAGGGACACTTTACCACTGAGATATATCTCCAGCCTTTTTCACTTTTGTTTTGAGACAGGGTCTTGCTAAGTTGCTTTGGGCCTTGCTAAGTTGCTGAGGCTGGCTTTGGACTTGCAATCCCAGAGCCTCACCCTCTTGAATTACTGGAATTATAGGCATGGTCAATGTGTCTGGCTATACGCATCTTTTCTTCTTTCTGTGCCATGTTCAGGTTCTTTTTTCTCTAACTTGATTTTCTTATCAATTGTGAAGGAATTTTCATGTGTGGACAGTTGTTCTAATTGATGTTTCTGTGGGGAGACAAGCTCTGGAGAATCTTATTCTGAATCTCACCCATGTCCCTTAAGACATTCTCGAATACATGAATATACAATGACCATCTTCCATATGGGAATGTAATGAATTTAAAAGCTTGACTATTAAAGAAATTAACAATGGATGTCAAAGTCTTTAAAAACATTTAATTAAAGTCTCTACTTACAGTGCCACTCGATCCCTTCAGAATTTTTTTTTTTTTTTTTTTTGTGGGTGTGATGTCAGGGATTGAAGATAGGGGTACTTAACTACTGAGCCACATTCCCTGCCCTTTTTAAAATATTTTGTTTAGAGACAGGGTCTTGCTAAGTTGCTTAGGTCCTCCAGAAATTGCTGAGGATGGCTTTGAACTCTTAATCATCCTGCTTCAGCCTCCCAAACCACTAGGATTACAGACGTGCACCACTATGTCTGGCTCCTTCAGCTTTTTAAGGTACAACAAATATGTAATGCTAAGCATTGAACTTTTAAGGCTGAAGTTTCCAGGCAAGACAAATCTTTCTTTCTGTGATGCTGTGGATAAAACCTAGGGCCGCACACATGCTTGGCTAGTGGTCTGCCACTGAGCGGTACCCAGACAAGTCAAGCTCCCTTCCTTCCTTCCTTCCTTCCTTCCTTCCTTCCTTCCTTCCTTCCTTCCTTCCTTCCTTCCTTCCTTCCTTCCTTCCTTCCTTTTTTCTTGTGCCTGTTGCTGCTTTTCCCCAGACTCAGAGACAAATCATGATTCTGCCTCTGTCTTCTTTTCCACATTCTTGATTATAAGTAGCCTCTTACTTGTGTCAACCTCATTACCCTGCCTTTTGAATAATTTCTAACAACTTCAAAGAGTTTGGGTTTCCTCACCCCCACATTGATTGCAGAAGGGATCAGTTTACAAAACTGGCATGTCAATAGAGTTCTTCATTTGGCACATACTGCATCCAGAATAGTATTGAGATTTTTCAGTAAAAACAAACAAAATTATCCTTTAAAGCCATGGGAAATGCAGTACTCCAACATCTGGCAAAGCGAACAGGTCTGGAAAATTCTCCTGCATGTATCTGACGGACATATGTAGGCTGAGAGTATTCCAACAGTGCACTGTAGAAAGACAGCACAAGCAAGACTGTGGGAGTGAGGTATCCTGGAAAGGGCCAATGCCTGGGCTTCTGTGAATATGGAGTGGGCAAGGGGTTGCAGATGTAGCAATCAGACTCCAGATATACACTGTGTTCCTGAGGCTCAAAACTCCTACGACTTGGAGTTGACAGCTAAGAAAGTTAGAGATGAGAAGAAATAAATGGGGAATGTGGGAGAGGAAAGGAATAGGATGACTAACCCTAATCTGATGTTTTAAAACTGTATTGCCTTAGAGTTAGGATTCTTGAAACTGATATGATAATTTATGTATAGAAGATATAAATTCTTGTTTGGTGTTAATGAGTGCTATTTTTAACAGGCCTGAAAGGCAAACTGCACAAAAGTAGAAGAGACACTAGAGATACATACATATATATATATATATATATATATATATATATATATATATATTTTAACTGCTCAGTTACTTGAGAGAGAGATTCGGAGGAATGAGGGATGTATTTAATGTTGTTTTAGTAGTTTCAGGTCTTATATTTTATGCTTTGGAAATCAACTTTCCTTAATTCAAACTTTTCTTTCCCATTTCTTCCTACTTATTCTAAAGCTCAGAAAGGGGATATAAAAACGTTTGGAATGCACCTTTTATTAAAACACATAAAGAAAACCATTCTCATTCTTTTTTTGAATTCACCTTTGTTTTAAAGATCATCAAAAATAAGAGCATGGCATCTCATATTCTAGAAACTGAGCAGGATAACTTTTTGAACTCACCTGGCCTCAAATTCTTTCTTAATAATTCTCTAAATAATGTCCTGGCCAGCAGAATAGAGTTGTGGCAAAGAGGGTGGACTTGGCAGGCAGACAGCCTAAACTCATATTTAATCTCTGCACTTCTCAGATGTGAATTTTAGGAAAGTGTCAAACCTCTCCATGTCCATTTTCTCCATAACACAGGAATATTGGTAGCACCTATCTTTTTGAACCGGCAATCTGATTAAATAAAAGCACTTACTACAATGTCTGGCACATAGCACACACAAATGACCCTTATTATGATATCCATGTCACCCACCATTCAGATATATTCCTAGAACCAAGGGCATTAGAACAAAGAAAACTTTAGGAATTAACTGTTTGGGGGTACATTAAAAAAGCACAGTTTTATATATACAAAAATGCTGCAAATAGAAGGGCAAATAATTGGATCAATGGGAAAGAAGACCAATATCTCATTTAATTCTTACCTTGATCCTAATTTTAATGGGAAATTCAAGGTGATTCAATGATTATTGCTTTTTAAACTCAAATTATGTAGGTTCAATATGGACCACATTGACAAAAATTTCTTCTTTAGTTATTTTTTTAATCCAAAACTCAGAATGAGCCATCCCTGAGGCATGGCTTTTAAAAGTGTTTATATTTGAGCTTTAGATATGGAGCCTTGTTTGTATATTGTGTTGTTAGCCACACCATAAGTGGTTATTTATTGTGCAATAAACAACTATGACTTTACACTATTTAGATTTTTTTTACATCTCTGAGCTTTATATAAATGGGAAAATGATGTTTGCTCCATTCACTAATCATCAATGGCTACAGGATTTAGCAGACATGAAAGTTAGAATTACACAGGTATAAATTATCCATGGAAATTACCCTGTATCTAGTTCATGGCTGTTAAAATTTAATAGAATTATGTTGGGATAAGTGATAAATCTGTTGGTAAGTATCCTAGAGAGGGAGTGGATTTTCAGAATCTGATTTACATATTTGTATTCTGCAAATATGTACATACTGCACGTCAGGAGACTTTAAATCTGTATATCTTTCCCTTTTCAATCATCACAGGATCTTGAGAGAGGATATTATTGTGTAGATTAAAAGAAAGCAGAGACTCAGAGTTATTCAATGAGCAAGTGACACAATTGGGATTGGAATTTGGTATGTCTGTCATTAAATTCTCTACTTTTCCTTGTTGCTTTGTGTTCCCACAGCATCTGTATATGGGCAATTGGCTTTGAATAATTGAGGGTAGTTCCTTCTGATATGTGATGGCACCATATTTATTGAGTTTCTAAGTCTTCTACCTTGTTGATTTGTTGGAAAAAAATGGGGTGGGTTGGGGATTCAAGTTAATTTCAGACTTGGTAAAGTTGCCCTGAGACATTAAATGACAAGTTTCTTCTGAGAGTTTTGTTTGTAATTAAAGAAATAATTTTCTGGAAGTCACTTGACAAGTATATAGTGAGTTCCTACTATGTGCTCTGCGTTGTTCTGAACAGTGAAAAGAATAATCCATAAAATTTGTAACATTCCCTACCTTCAGAATACTTTTCCTGTGTTTTTTTAAAAAATCATGAAACACTTTTTAGAGTACTGTTTGAAAGCCATTTTCACTAGCTATAGATTCTTGATGCTTTTAGTGCTTGCTATGAGGAAACTTTTATTAGGCAACTTTAAATCTAGCTTGTTTACCACTTACTAATTACTGAATCAGGAATTACCAGAGAGTAAGAGCTTTAGGCATTAAAGCAAGAGTAAACAGAATTTTATCTTGTTAAAGTGGTAAGAGAAATATATCTTTTCTTCCTCTTCACTTTTAAAACATATGACATTATTAAATGAGCATCTCAAATTTTATCTGCTAACATTTCCTGAGATTGCTTGCTTTTGTGGTTCAATTGGTTGAAGCACCCACTTTGCTAACTTTTCTTCCTTTCCCTATCCTCCAGCTTATTCTTAAGATGCTTTTTTTTATATGAGCTAAAATACCTATCACCCTAAAAGCCCCTTAACATGATCCAGCAATCAAAGTAGAGAGACCCAGAGTTTTGTCATAATTCAGTATTTATTATACAAATAACATAGGATAAGCTATTTACATTTTCTGTGGTCAAGATCCTCATGTTGTTAGCTTTTTATTTGAAAATTAAAGAGAAAAAAATTAATGAGGGATTTTTTTTTTTATATTCCAAAACCTGGTGTGTTAAAATCAGTTAACTATATGCTATGGTTTAGACATAAGGTGTGCTTCCAAATCTTATATGTGAGATAAGGCAAAAATGTTCAAAGATGAAATGATTAGATTATGAGAGTTATAACCTAATCTGTGGATTAACCCACTGATACATATGATCTGGATGGTAATTGTGGGCTGTGGTAGGATTTGACTGGAGAAAGTGGGTCACTGGAGGTGTACCTTTAGGGTTTTATATTTTGTTCCTGTTGAGCAGAGTTTTTTTTACTTACTGGTGCCATGTCCACTATCACATCCTTCTGCCATTATGTTCTGCCTCATCTCATTCCTGGAGCTATGGTGTGGCAACCATGGACCGAACCTCTGAAAACATGAGCCAAAATAAACTTTCCCTCCTCTATGTTGTTCTTGTCAAGCATTTTAGTCACAGCAATGCAAAGCTGCTTAAACAGAAACTGGTACTGAAAAACAGGGTTTTTGCTGTGACTAACGTGTGGTCCAGAAGTATTTGAAACTGGTTGTGGAGGGGAATAATTCTGAAAAGCTTAAAGATTTTGCATCCTGAAAAGCTTTAGAATATTGTAAGTGGATCTTAGTGGGTAAATGCTGGTGCCACTCAGAAGACAGGATGCTGATAGGACTGTGGACCATAAAGATTGTGACTATGACACGTTCCAGAAGAGATGCAGTACTCCATTGGATAAATTGGGCTTGAGGTCATTCATGTTACATTTTTGCAAAGAAGTCGTCTACATTTTGCCCATGTCCCACATCTTTGAGTAAGGCTGAATTTAAAGGTGATGTACTTATTAATATGATGGAGGAAATTTCAAGGCAGCACAGTACTCAGGTGGTGTCATGGATATTGCTGGTCCTTTAAAGTTAAGTTTATTGTAATAATCAGGAGCAGAATTTGAAATACTTGCAGTTTGGCCAGAATAGAATGAGTAAATCTGGGGCTAAGAAAGTTGTGGCTGTTAAGGAGATTATAGCAACTGAAGAAACACTAAGTCGTTTACTCAGAAACAATAGGAAAAATGGCTCAAGGGCACTTTGGAATTTGACAAGACCACACATCTCAGGCTCAAGGTTATAAATATAAAAATTGCTTTGAGACAAGACCGTTGGGGTGTCTTACTTGCACATCGGTTGAGGAAGTTGTTTCACCATGCTGTCACCCAGGCACTCAGAGGCTACTTCAGGCATGGTCCCAAGAGATTTGGTTGTTGCTTTAGATGGTGGCAGACCTTGGTGTCATCCACATGATGCTGGTTCTGTAGGAATGTAGAATGTTGGAGCTAAGGGGTAATGGAGGCTTCCTTTGAGATTTAAAAGGAAGAACATGAAAAGCAAGCAAAATATAGCAGGTTAGAGTCCTTGCAGGCTGCCCCAAGAAGGTGATGTGTGAAGATATGATAAGAAAGCCAAAGCATCAGTGAAGATCACTGAGATTAAGAGATATATGTACTGGAGAACATCTGATGAGGAAAGCTATAGAAATTGAAAAGAGACAAACCCAAAGAGGAGCCAAATGGGTTGCAATCATCAAAATCAGAACAATGAAGCTACAGAAGTCCTCTGGACAGATTGTCAAAATGTCATGTGCTCCAGATGCTGGACATAGAGCTAGAGGACTTGTTTGCTAAGTTGGATTTTGGTTTTGCTTTCACCCATCCTGTCTTTCTATGCTGTTCTTTCTCACTTTTGGAATGAAAATGTTTATTTGTGTCATTATGTGTTGAATATATGCAACTTGCTTTTAACTGGGGCTCATGCAGAGAGTTTGTCTTGAGTTTTAGAGGAGACTTTGGACATGGACCTTTGTATAATGCTGGAGTAGCTGACTATGGTAACTCTTGAAAATGGACTAAATGCATTTTTCATTGTGAAATGGCATGAACTTTGGGGGGATGGGGTGGAATGTTATGGTTTAGATATGAGGTGCCCCACAAAAGCTCATGTTGGACAATGTAATAATGTTCATAGGTAAAATGATTAGATTATAAGAATGCTAAACTAATCAGTGGATTCACTGATATGAATTACCTGGGTGGTAACTATAGGCTGTGGTAGAGTGTGATTGGAGGATGTAAGTAATTGAGGATCTGCCTTTGGGGGTTTATATTTTGTCCCTGATGAATAGAGCTCTCTCCGATTCTTGGTGCCATTCCTGAGCTGCTTTCCTCTGCCAAGCCTTTCTGCCATGATGTTCTGCCTCATCTCATGCCCAGAGCTATGGAGTTGGCCAATCATGGAATGTGCCTCTGGAAACATGAGCAAAAATAAACTTTTTCTCCTCTACTGTATCCTTCTTGTCAGATCTTTATGTAACAATGACACTAAACTCACTAAAATATTGTTTACTGAGTATTTTTTTCAGAAGTATGTATTTTGTCTTCTAAACCATTGTCAGATCATTGATGTAACGAATATTGTCACATAACCTTTAAAACCCCCTGAAGCATTAATGTGCTAGGCAGTACTGAGTAACTTAGAAGTGAGTGGAGATAATGTAAGGAATTACTTCAGTTGCTTTAGCTATTTGTACCCATTGATATACATGGCACATTGTTCTATTTAGGAGACAAAGAAGGGATTTTAATTTGGGAGAAGGCTAGGAAGATAATGTAGATGAGAAGGAAAATGAAAAACTAACTCTTACTAGGACCTTGAGGAATTTCTGGCTTCTGTGGAGAGAAGGAGGGGTAAGCTGGTCTTTAGGAATAAGTGGAATTGTGTTGGAGTTCAGATGTCAAGTCAGGGCATTGTGAAGGAGAAACTATTATTTTCATCTTTTAGGAAATTTAACAATATTTGCTAGTTCTGAAATATCTGGAGATCATGTCCCAATAGTGAACATTGGTCTTTTCATCACAAGGTTGTAAGAATGATGAAGATTATATGAGTAGATTTGAGGGGCAATGCACAAACCTACATGTGAGGGTGTAGAGTATTTAGAATGTCAGGGATTTTTCATGGTGACTTTCAGGTTACAATGACATACCTTTTAGTGACTTCAAGACATAATATGAAAAAGGCTATTTTTTTTTTGCATTCAAATATTGGTGCAAATATACTGTTCTCAAAGGAAGTCATGAAAACAAGTGTGAAACTTATGCTCAAGTAAGACAGCAGAGACACACTTTTAGCTCTTCTTCCCATTAATTACAATTAAAATCTCAGAACAAACCTTCAAGAACTCTTAAAAGTGGGGAGAAAAATACTAGGCAACTTAAGACTGAAGGCAAATCATGGTGTGAGTTTCCTGGTTTTGTTTTTGTTTTGTATTGTGGTTCACTTATCTCAGACTTGTAACTAAAGGATCCAGTCATTTAGAAATTCTAATGGGGGCAGAAAACAAGAAGAACACCAAAATCCTGTTTTTTTTTTTTAGTCATGGAATCAAGAAAAGGAAAACCCTGGAAGGCAGAAAATTTTTGGATTCTATTTCAGCCAAACCCACAGAAAAATCTGCTTCTCCAGCAAACAAAGAGCAAATGGGGACATGGAACTTAAATAAAAATAGGGGAAAATTAGGAACTTCTAAACCTACTTGCAGGGTAATGACTCAAGGTCAAGTGGAGAGCTTGCATCAAACAATAACTAGGAAACTCTCCCGTATGAAATCCTAGTAAGGAGCAGTAATGAGGCAATCTCACTCTTCTTAGCCAATGAGATATCAGTGTTAACCTAGTGGAACCAGTATTCCCACTTCTACCTGAATGGAGTGGTGTCAGAATAAGCCAGCTAGAACAGAATGATCAAATAAGATTGAGAGTATTATAATATATTAAATATTCAAATTTCTATGGAAAAATCATTCATTATATCACAATCTAGGAAATTCTAAAACTGAATGATTAAAAACAATCATAAGATTCTAACATCAATATGATAGATCTTAGAATTATCTTACTAATAATTTAGTAATATCACAAAAATATTTCACTGAGCAATTATAAACATTCTGAAACAAAGTAAAAATTCTCAGCAAATAAAAAAATATAAAGAAGAACAAAAAGAGAATAAGTATAATATGTATAATAATATACCCAGTGGATGGGCTCCATGGTTGTTATGAAAGAGAAAGATAACAGAATCGGTGAACAGAAAGATAGAACAACAAAATTTCCAGCCCCAAAAGTTCAGAGAATATAAGCTGGAAAAAAAAAAGCCTCAGAGACCTAAGGCACTACAACAAAAGATTTTATTTTCAGGCCATTAGAGTTCCAGAATAAGAGAAAAAAATTGGAACAGGGCTGAAACTGTGCTTGAAGAAATAATGGTTGAAAATTTCTCATTCATGGTAAAAACATATAAAACTCCAAAATATATAAAATTTAAGAAATGGCAAGAACTCCTAGCAGGATAAACTCAAAGAAATCCCTATCAAGACACATCATAGCAAACTTATGAAAAGTGAGGACAAATAAAACCTCTTTAAAAGCAGAAGTAGGGCTGGGTTGTGGCTCAATGATAGAGTGCTGCAACACTTTTTACCCAACAATAGAGAATTACACTATTGCAAGCGTAAGGAATTGGGTTTGATTCTCAGCACTGCATATAAATAAATGAATAAAATAAAGGTCCATTAATATAAAAAATTAAAATAAAAGGAGAAGTAAAGAAATATCTTACCTATAGGAGAAAAAACAATATGGAAGATAGCAGATTTCTTATCGGAAATCAGGGAGGTTAGGAGGAAGTGGAAGAATATTTTTCAAATGTTGACAAAAAAGATTATCAACCCAGTATTTTATATTCAGAGACAACATCTTTTAGGAATTAAAGGAAAATCATGGCATTATCAAATGCTAAAAACATTTTCTCCCTGATTACCTATTCTGAAAAAATGTCAAAAGGAAGTTTTCTAAGCAGAAAGTAATAAAAGAAGGAAACTTGGCACATAGGAGGGAAGAAAGAACATAAGTAAACAAAAATATGAGTAAGTAGACTATCTTCTTCAAAGTTTAAAATTATGTCTGATGGGTGAAGCAAAGTTATAACTCATCTGATGTGGTTCTAAAAATAGTAGACAAATATTTAAGACAATGATAAACAGGAAGGGTAAAGGTACATTCAAAGAGGGAATATTATTACATTTCACTTAAATTGGTAAAATAAAGACTTGAGTAGATGTATATATTAAGTGCCTCTATTATAATTACTAGAAAAACAAACAAAAGGCTGTATACTGAGATGCACTAAAACACTATCAATCAAAAGACAATTATACAAATTGTTCAAGTAAACCACAGGAAGACCGAAAAAAGCAGAGTGCTGTATTTTGCTGCATAATCATCACCACTGCAATAACATATTTGCAAGTATTTCATGTATCCTAATCTTCTGCCAAAGACAGTTTATTAATAAATGATTTTTAAGTAATTCCAGCACATTAAAAAATTCACATAATGGTTGCACCCCATATTTTTTTGCAAAAATCGGAGTAAAATCTGTTATATTTTTGCAGTTAAATGTGGCAATGAAAAAAACAGAACAAAAAAAAATCCCAAAAATAAAATTATAAACTTAAGTTCAAACATATCAGTGGCTATATGAAAGTTATCTAACTATACCAATTAAAAATAATTAAAATGTAGATTATTAATAAAAATAGATATTAGAGTAGTTTAAAAGATGTGGCCCAAGTACATACTCTCTGTAAGAAACTCATCAAATATAATGATATTGACAGATTAAAAGCAAAACAATGGGAAATGATATATCACACAAACAATAATTAAAGAGGATAATAAATCTATTAATACCTGATAGAGGTGACTTCAGATCTAAAAATAATTATCAGAGACAGAGAAGTACATCATATATTGTTAAAAGGATCAACTAATTAAGAAGACAAAGATATCCAGGTGTAGTGGTACATGCTTGTAATCACAGCGGCTCTGGAGGCCAAGGCAGGAGGATTACAAGTTCAAAGCCAGCCTCAGCAATGGCGAGGAGCTAAGCAACACACAGTGAGACCCTATCTCTAAGTAAAATACAAAAAAAAAAAAAAAAAAATAGGGCTGGGGATGTGGCTCAGTTGTTGAGTGCCCCTGAGTTCAATCCCTAGTATCCAAAAAAAAAAAAAAAAAAAAAACCAAAAAAACAAAAAACAAAAACAAAAACAAAAAAAGACAAAGATATCTTAAATACGTATGTAGTAAATGATAGAGCAACAACATGTGTGAATCAAAAACTGATGGAATTGAAAAAAATAAATTAATTCATATTATAGTTGGAGATTTCAATATTTATTTCTAATAATTGAAAGCATAATCAATGAAAATTGATTATGAAAATTAGTAAGGAGACAGAACTACTCAATAGCACAATCAATCTATTGAATCTAATTGACATTTATAGAACATTTTACCCAACAATAGTGAATTACACATTCTTTTCCAGTGTCCATACACTGTATTCTGGGTAATAAAATAAACTGCAAAGTAATCTAAAATAACTAAAATTACATGGAATATGTTTTTTCTTTACAATGGAATTAGTCTAGACATCAAGCTAACTGGGAAATAGCCAAATAATCGAAAACTATACAACATACTTGTAAACAATCCATAATCGATGTAGAAGGTCTTGCAGTAAATAAGAAAATTAAACTGAAAAACAAAGAAAATGCTATATATCAAAATTTGTGAGCTATAGCTAAGGCAGTGCTGAGTGAGCACTAGTGACATTCATTAAAAATAGGAAAAGTTTCAAATCAATAATCTAAAATTCTACTTCAGAAACAAAGGAAAATAAAAGTAAAATAAAACCAAATCAATAGCAGGAGAGAAATAAAGGTAACAGCATAAATCGATGAAATTTAAAATCAAAAAACCATGGAGACTGTCTGAAATAAACATCTGCTTCTTTCAAAAGACCAATAAAATGGATAAACTCTAGCAAGGTTGACAACAATAAAGGAAAAATTATAAGGGTTTTGGCCAGTTTTTTTTGCTGCTATGAATAAAAGGCATGATGAGAATAATTTTAGAGGAGGAAAAGTTCATTTGGGGCTCATAATTTCAGAGATTTCAGTCCATAGATGGCCAGTTCCATTCCTTGGGGCTCAAGTTGAGACAGAACATGGCAGAAGTGGCTCAGGACATGATGATCAGGAAGCAAAGAGAACTCTGCTCAACAAAGATAAAATATAAACCCCAAAGACACAATCCCCAGTGACCCACTTCCTCCAGCTATATCCTATCTGCCTAAAGTTAACTATCCAGTCAAACCCTATCAGGAGACTGATACACTGATTAGGCTGACTCTCATGATACAATCATTTCACTTCTAAATGTCCTTGCATTGTCTCACACTTGAGCTTTTGGGGGACACCTCATATCAAAGCCATAACAAAAAGTTACTAATATTGAAACAAAACTCAAATACCACCACAGACCCTTCAGACAGCAAAAAGATTATTAAATAAAACTACAAACAACTATACACTTAAAATATGATGATATGGATTAAATACAGCAATTCCTCAAAAAACACAAATTACAATGGTTCATTCAATACAAATTAGGCAATGTAAGTAGCTCTAAAACTATCAAGGAAATTGAGTTTGTACTTTGAAAACTTCAAAAAGAGAAATCTGTAGGCCTAGAGGGCCTCACTGAAGAATTCTACTGAAAGTTTAAAAAAAATATTAATACAATTTATATAATCTCTTCCAGAATATAGAAGAGGAGAAAAATTTCCCAATTTATTTTATGAAGCTACTCTGATACCCAAAACAAATAACAAATACGTAGACCAGTACTTCTCATGAACACTGATGCAAAAAATTCTTACAAAATAATAGCAAATAAAATTCAGTGACAGAAGATAACTATGTATATATATGTGGTGTGTGTGTGTGTGTGTGTGTGTGTGTGTGTAAAATAGCCAATTGGGCTTTATTTCAAGAATTTAAGACTGGTTTAATATCACATAGACAGGCTAGGGAAAAATCATGATTATATTAATTGATGCAGAACAAATCATTTGAATTTCAGTGTTCATTTATGATAAAATTATTATTAAAAATAGAGGGAAATTTAATATTAAAACAAAACAACAACACCCTATTACTAACATCACACTTAATGGTGAAAACATTAATGCTTTCTTCCCCCTAAGATTGGCAAGAGGTCAAGTGTATACTCTCTCATCACCAAAGTGTACTGGAAGTTGTGGCAAGTTCAAAAGGCATGACAGTGAAACAGAAAGCATATCAGTTGGTCATCAAGATAAAATTGTGCCTCAAACAAATGGAAAGACAAATCATGATAATGAAGAGGAAGATTCAACATTGTAAAGATGGTAATTCTCATCACCTTGATATATAGGTTTAATGCAATTCTTATAAAAATCTATTTTTTTGTAGATGTAGATAAGATTATTCCCAAATAATTATAAAGTGACATAAGCATTGGGATTGTTGAAACAATGTTGAAAGAGAGGAGTAACACTGAAGGAATCAGGCCATCCAATTTCCAACCTTATTGTGTAACTAGAGTAATCAAGACGGTGTAGTATTTGTGGAGAGATAGACACATAGTAATGGAACAGTAGAGAGAAGAGAACTAGACCACATAAATATGCACAATTGGTTCTTAGTATAGGTGTAAAGCAATTTTGTCCATAGGCAACCACCACCACAATAATACCCCTTGACATCAACGTCACATCTTACACAAAAATGAACTCAAAATGTGTCACGAACTTAAATGTAAAATGTAAAACTCTGAAATTTTAGGTAAAAAAACATAGCACAAAGCCTCAGACTTCACAGCAAATGCATGATTCATAGAAGGAAAAAATTATAAAGCGTTAAAGTGGATTTCATCAAAATTAAAAACTGTAGCTCTGCCAAAGACCATGTTGAGGGATTGAAAAGATAAGTTACAGACTGGGAAAAAATATTTGCAAACCACATATCCCACAAATAACTTGTATAGAGCATACAGAATACCTACACCCCATGGTTAAAAACAATGAAAAAAGACCCATTAAATCAGAAAATAGGAAAATACATGAACAGTTATTTCATTAAAGATGACATACAGAAAGCAAATAAGCAGCTGGAAAGATAGCTATTAAGGAAATAAAAACTAAAGCCACATGAGCTATATAACTGCATATCTATCAGTAGTGACAGTAGTGAGAAGCTGGGTCACTGACACATTGCTTGAAAAAAAAATGGAATAGTACAGCCACTTTGAAAAACAGTTTCGTGAAAGAATAAATGTGAATTGACTATACAACCCAGTTATTGTACTCCAGAGCATTTAACTTACAGAAATAAAAACTTTGTTCAAATAAAATCTGGATGTAAATGTTTAAAGTAGCATTATTCATAATAGCACTGAATGCAAACAACTCAGATGCCCTACAATGCGTGAACGATTAAACAAACTATCTTACATCTATACCATAGGGCTATATTCAGCAATGATAGTAACAAACTATTGATACCTTGCAGCAATCTTGATGCATTTCTGGAGAATTATGCCAAGTAAAAAAATCCAGTCCTAAAAGGATACAAACTGCATGATTCCATTTATATGACATCCTTGCAATGATGAAATTATAAATATGGAGAAGAATTACTGGGTTTTAGGAATTAAGGAAGGGGTGTGGTAGAAGACAATGAGGATGTTGATAAAAGTACAATAGCAGATGTAGAAATGTTTCATATCTTGATTATTAATGTAAGTATCTTGGTTGTGATGCTATGTTATCATTTTGAAAGATGTTACCTTTAGAGCAAACTGATAAAGGACAGGGTAAGGGCCATATTTGCATGAGAATCTACAATTATCTAAAAATATAAAGGTAAATAGAAACAAAGAAAACAATTGTGGCTTAATTTTATAGACTCAAGTTGAAAGTCTAAAATGTTTGGCCTCAGACTATGGGGTCAGGATATCTGGATACTATATTCAGAAATGTAGACTGAATAACTGTACAAATAACTTCATTCATTTATTTGCTTATTAAATGTTTCCTGTGTTTCTTCTATGGATTAGTTTCTAGTCAAAGTACTGGAGATTGCTCACTTTGCAGGCCTCACTTTCTGTACTCTTAAAGGGAGTGTTGAACTCCAAGTTCTCTTCTAATTTTATAAGTCAAAAATTCAAATGTCTTCAAGATGGGACAGAAGCCAAAAGTCATTATCAAGCATTGATGTTAGTTTATACTTGGATTCCTACTTGCTTTCAGAGATTGCCTTCTTAACTCTGTATTTACCCAATGCCTAGCAAAATAGATTTTCACATAATAGATGCTTGGTTAATTCTTTACTGATGATATAAGTTTTATTGATGATTACTTCATCATGGGGTCAGTAATTTAAAACAAGTGTTTCCTAAAGCAATTGCCGTGCTCAAATGCATACAAAACATAAATGCTAGCTTTTAAAATCTCCTCCTACGGTATGTTACCCACCAGCTGTTTTAATTCAATCATGCAATGTTTAAATGCTCTGTAGCAGAAGCTCATATGATTCAGCTCAACTGTATTTTAAAATTACACCCATTTATAATTAATCTTATCATAGTTATGTGATTATAAAGCAAATATCATAAACATCGATATTATAAAACATAGGACCTTGGAGAGACTATCAAGCTGCAGATGATTGCTTATTGGTTTGAAAATCAAATATAGAATGCTAGGAGAGGCCTGGAACTGCTTACGAGCAGTAATTCTCTTAATAGATTTTCTCTACTTTTCAAAGTAGAAAGTTTTTCAAGTCCTAGATAGTTATATAAACATACACTACTGATATTTTAAAAAATGACGTAATGAATATTTTAGTGGCCCTCAGACACTAGGATAATTTGTAGAACTAGTGTCTATTAAGAGGGCAAAGACAAGGTGGCTTAGTTTGGTCTAGTCTCTATCTGCTCTTTTCATTCAACTCTGAATTTGTTGTTTAACACAATTGTGTTGAACAATTAAAAGAGACGTCACATGTTTTGTGAGTTAATATTTGGGCTACATTTGAGGAATAACTCTCTATCCCTCATGCCATGCCAATAAACTCATTCTGGAGAATCCTTTAAAGCTTATTTTTATTTGACATATAATAATTATACATATTTATGGAGTACAGTGAGATAATTTCATATGTGTGTACAATGGTTAAAGATTAAATAAATGTAATTACCATTTCCAGCTCCTCAAATATCTATTATTTGTATTGGAAACCTTTGAACTTCTCTCTTCTAGTTCTTTGTAAAATATGTAAGTGGTTGTGAGCTATAGTTTCACTGCTGTTATGTCACTTTTAGAGTTCATTAGAGGTCAGGGGCAGAAAACAGTAGAAGAGATGACTGATAGCAGCAAGAAAGGTCAGGATATTTTTTTAGAAGTGTGTATAAAAAACACAAGAAGTTTGCAAGCACTCTCTCAGCCTCTCTCAAGTCTTACTCATTGGTGGATCTTGGCCATGGTATTTTTATCAGTTTTCCTTTAGTTGGGGGATCAATAGTTCCTTATATCAAATGGATAACATCAGCTGTCCCATTTTTACTTTTCTGTAGTGTGCCTAGGACACATAGGGGTGAAAAATGGGAGCCAGCCACATCTGAAATCAGTTATCTGAACTTCTTTGGAGATCTCTGACCCAGTTTCTTCCCTCGACACTCAACTCTTTGCCAAAGTTTGCTCTTCTGGCCTCTATTGATGCTGTTGCCTCCATCTTTTGAGCTGCTAACTACTGTCAATCTTCCTGTGTGTTGGCTGCAACCTATGTTTTTCTTGAGTTGTGACATTCTACAAGTCCAGAGATCTAACCAAATCCACCGTATTGAGGAGGCTGATGAAAAGGAGTTACAGAATTCTATTCTCTTGGTAGATTGCAACCAGGCCTCACTTAAAATATCATAGTTGTCAAGCTTTTTCAAACAAAATATCTACAAACTCGATGAAAATAGGAGAACCAAAACTGTGGTAAGATATCTAATTCCTGTGGACAACATGTAAGCCACAGGTTTGATGTAGCTAGAACCATTGAACATAGCAGAATAAAGGGTAAAATCTTAAAAATTGCAGAAGCCTGAGACCCTTTTAATGGAGATGGAATTGACCCTACCCATTTCAAATTTTCTTTCCGGTATCACAATACTATCATGTGACTATCACAATGATAATGAAAATATCAAAAATATTTAAACATATTTGTTATTTCTATTTGCAATTTCACAGTAGCATATACATATGTGTATATAAACATATATGTATATATTATTTTTTGGAATAAATTAAAGTAAAATGGTTCAGACAAAAATGGTTTGAACTTAAAAGCATAAGCTTCTAGTATATGGAAATTTACATGCATTTCCCTCATTCTCTGATACTGATGCATAAATAAGCTGTCATTGAAAGTAGTGTTATTAAAATAAAAGAGATATAAGTGCTTTAGATGGTAATAATTTTATAATATTCACTGACTGCATACATATAAGGATCAGTGCTAGATTTGTTACATGTATTAATCCAGATAAAACAAGCTATAGCATGATGAATTAACTGATTCAGAATGGTGGAATGATTTACAATGATAACACGGAAGACATAAAATCCAACCTCTGGCTTCAAAAAAACCTTATTTTTTGCTTCTTACCACACTGCAATACAGTCATGTATCCTATGATGATTTTTCAATGAGAAATGGATTGCTTATATGATGATGGTCTCATAAAATCATAATTGAGCTGAAAATACTTGTCACCTAATGACATGATTTCCTTTAGAATGCCATAGCATACTGAATTATTCACCTTTGTGTGTGTGTTGATGCTGGTAAAAACCAACCTACTGCAATACCAGTGTTATAAAAGGAGAGTAATTTATAAGTATAGTTCATAATACTTGAAAACAAAAGAGTGTGTCACTGGTTTATGTATTTACTATACTTTTTTTTTTTTTGGTACTAGGGATTAAACACAAGGATGTTTTAACCACTGAGCCACATCCCCTGATCTATTTATTTATTTATTTACTTGTTTTTGAGACAGGGTCTCACTAAGTTGCCTAGGGCCTCACTAAGTTGCTGAGGCTGGCTTAGAACTTGTAATATTCCTGCCTCAGTCTCCTGAGTCACTGGGATTAGACACAGGTACCACTGTGCTAGTTACTATACTTTTTATCATTATTTAGAATATATGCCTATTTATTAAAATAGAAAGTTTACTATATGCCTATTTATTAAAATAGAAAGTTTACTGTGAAACAAAATGCCATGTTATGTTGGCAGCTATCTTATATATCTTGTGTTTACCACATCTCTTGATTGCATAGAATCCATGCCATTGCCTGATACCAGCTAGGTTTTTGTAAGTACACTGTGATGTTCACACATCAATAAAATTGCCCTATGACACACTTCTCAGAATACATCCCTGTTACTAAGCTACACAGACTGTACTAGTTTCCTTTTGCTTAACCTAGCTGATGAAATCTGAAACTTACAAGAAGTGATTAGAATTATTATGACAGGGTATGTGAGAAAACTATGGTGATGTATTTGCTCATTGAAGGACTGAATACTGACAGCTATACTTCTGTGGAATTTCATTTCCTTTCTTAGAGTGTAGTTTCCTCTCGCTACATAATTTTCTTCAAAAAGTGTCATTGTGTTATGCCATTGACAAGTCATTTACAAGATAGACCATAGACAAAGCAAACACCTTAAAATATTTGATTGATATTGTTGTAGTAGTCAGATTTTTGTTGCTGTGAAAAATACCTGAGAAAATGAAATGAGAGGAAGAAGGATTTATTTTAGTTTGCAGTTTCAGAGGTTTCAGTCCATGGTCAGCAGGCTCCAAGGCATCATGGCAGAAGAGTGTGGAGAAAGAATGCTTCTCACCTCATTAAGGAGAAGTAGGAAGAATGAGAGAGAGAGAGAGAGAGAGAGAGAGAGAGAGAGAGAGGGGTGGGAACAGGAACAAGAAATAACCTTTCAGGTAATGCTCCCAGTGAACTACTTTCTCCAACTGTGCACCACTTTCTATAGTTTCCACTGCCCCCCAATAGTTCATTCAGCTATCAAATGCTTCATCTACTGATGAATTTAGAGCCCTCATGATTCAATTATAGCCCAAAAGCTCCACCTCTGGACATTGCTGAATTGGGGACCAATCTTTTAACACATGAGACTCTGGGGACATTCTTGATCCAAGCCATAAAAAAATGTCCTTCTGTTTCCTTTGTCAAATGAGGCAGAAAAGATATGATACTCTGCCCACCCCTCTTAGGTGGTGCAGAAAAAGAATCAATAGTGGGCTCAAAACCATGTAGTGTGCCTAAAGGTGAATGATTTGGATGATGGAATGGCCTAAAACCCTACTGAACATAAAGGAACTAGAGGTTTCTGAGGATCAGAGAGGAGTGATACTCTTTTAATCACCTTCCAATGTTGAGAAACTTTCATGCTAAAAAGGGTTAGCTTCTCTCTTCTGATCTGAGAGAAGAGAACAGAGCTAGACTTGCAAGAAGGTAGAAATTGTAAGAAGGTAGATTTTTTTCTCTTCATAAGAATGAATTACCTAATAGTTTAGCCATAAAAAATTTGCACAGATTGCCTCAAGATGGTGAGTTTCTCATCACTAAAGTTATTTGTACTCATATATTAGATTATTATTATTTGGATAAAGTGGATTAATGGTTTAAAATAGTTGTTTTCTTTAAAATTAGTTTTTCTGTTCCCATTCCATGCTTCATCCCCAAATGAAATCTTACCTGGAATGCCAATATATAAATCATGTAAATACGATGCTTCTCAAGTTGGATTAGGGTTTAAGCATTAATGAGGAACTATAGGGTTCCATGGAACACAGCTTGGAAACCATTAAAAATTAACCTTTGGATGGTACTAGAGTTTGGATATTGAATGTTCTCCAAAGATCATGTGTTAAAAGCTTGGTCCTCAGGATGTCAACAATGGGAAGTGGTGGAACCTTTCAGAAGCAGGGTCTAGCAGAAGGTCTTTAGGTCATTAGGGGTGTGCTTTGAAGGAGATGTGTGGTCCTATCCCCTTTCGTCTTTTCTGTTGTGCTCTCTCTCTCTTTCTCTCTCTCTCTCTCTCTCTCTCTCTCTTTTGTTTTATTTTTATTTTTGCTTCTGGCCATGAGGAGTATGTTAGCGTCACCATATGTTCCTTCCATGATGTGCTGCCCTCACCACATGCCCAAAGAAACAAGACCATTAGTTTGTGGACTGGACCCTCCAAAATTGTGACTTAAAATAAATCTTTTCTGTGCTAATTCATTATCTTGGGTATTTGTTATTGTTCAGGAAAGGGCACTAACACAGATAGGAACTAGATAGCTCCTTTCTTTTATGAGAATCTATGAGTAACTTGAAATTATAAGTATGGCACTATTGAGTCAACTTGTAAACACTGCACCTAAATTTGAACAAGACAAACAACCTAGGTGTTCAGTCTGTGTATTTCTCTTTTCTTTGTATTTTAATGGAGCTGAGGAGGTCAATAAGGTGGTAGTTAATCTTATTGATTTTATTTAATCTCACTCTTCTTCCCATTTTCCATCCCCTACCTCTTTTCACCATAGAAAGAACAAGCACAACAGACAGGTTAAAAAATCATGTGGATCTGTTGGGCCATTACTGTTTTTGAACCTGTCTGCAATGCTTCTTTAGAACCTTATTCCACGCTCCAGAGTGTTTGCCATTGGCTCAAATGTTATCTTAAGAAGGTATAACTGTGCATTGCTTTGACCATAGAATTTTGAAAGGTTTTCCATTATCTTTTGAAATTGGAAACTGAGTAAGGATTATTTTTCAGGGTGGAGGAAACTGTCTTTTGAAAGTTCTTTTATCTAAATGACAGTGCCATGACTACTATATTTCATTAAGTCAGCTGCCTGAAGGCCTTTATTTACTTCCAGATGTTATCTGTATATCTTCAAGGATTCTCATAAACTAGGTTCTCTATAGCTCCATTAAGTTGAACTTTAATTGAAAGAAAACAGGTTGAATTTAATTTTCGGTATGGGTTAATGCAGAGTCCCTTCTGGATATATCAGAGTAGAATAGAATAGAATGGAATAGAAACTTCAGCACCTGCCATGGATTCGCTTGCTTTGTCAAGTGGGTTTGATTCTCCAGAGAATGATTGGCCTCCTGCTTTTCCCAAAAGTAAAAGGAATCTATGAGTTAAGTTTTTAACCTCCTGGCTGACCAATTGTTTCTGTATGAATCCTTAAGATTTAGGATTCACACTGTATGATATTTTTCTAAGCAAGACTTTATTCTATATCTTGGCAAATATTATATTCCCAAATATAAAAGACGAAGTTGATCTGTCCTTACTGTTTAACCAAGTTTTAATGAATGCATTAACATCACACTAAGCATTAGAATATTGTTTCTCCCTTAGCAGAATTTAATTTAAATTTAATTAAAATTAGAAATAGGTATATACGTATTAGAAATAGGTGTATATAATTAGATATGTATTATTGTTGTTATTATTATTATCATTATTATTACATATATTTTAGATTTCTCTTGACTTTGGATTTAATCACCCAGGAAAGGAATTAACTAATTTACCAACCAGATAGAAACCAAATAAAGAATTCCTAGGTCTTTCATTCTAGGGAAACTCTTTCTCTTCCTTTCATAAGAGATATGTTGACTATATCCACCAAAACTTATGATGATTCAGCTCAGTATTGTGTATTGGGGATTGTTCCCATAACCTGGGTACTGATACAAGAACAATGGTTACTATTCATGGAATGTCTATATGTAATTATAGGTATGTATTGTCTAATTTGGCTATCACAACAATTGTTTTAAATTTTATCACTATACCTATTTTGTAATTAAATAGAAATTCAACTCTCACGAGACTGATCCCAAATCACAAAACCACCAGTCATGGGGTTCTGCTCAGCATCAAAGCTCAAGGTCTTTCTATTATGCTGTACTGGTTTGTTGCCCTTCTCATACCCTTGGGATCAATCAAGACCTCACAACTGAGCAGATATCACTGTTATTCAATCAGTCATCATGCCACAGGAGAATAAAATCCAGCTCTGTTGTTGGGTCAGAATCAACCCAGGTTCAAAATATTGCAGGGGGCAATCCTACATTGCCTAGTGACCTGAAGATGAATCTTCTTGTAGTGTTTTCTAGTGATGAAAAGCCACCTTCGGTTCTATTCATGGTTAGAAGAATTTGCTTGATACACCTTTTTTTTTTTTTTTTTTTTTGTTTAATCCCAAGAGAGATCTCAGAGAGTAGGAAATAAGATTTTCTTCAAAGGACAAGAGTACTTCTAGAACACTCAGAGAAAACCACAGGTTACCTCCAAGTAGCATAACTGCTTCTGAGGGCTGAGGTTTAATCTGTTGGAAGGAAAATCACAAAACAAAGTGGTTAGCACCTGCCAGTAAAATCTACCTTTTAAACTGTTGAGAAATATCTCTGTATTGACATAAGAATTTTGTCTCTGAATCCTGTATAATTTATCAACTTAATTTAGTACAATTAGTGCAAATTATCCCTTATGGATGGATGTTGGTTCATGAATTATTTGGTTTGTAATGAGCTTCCTTCAAATGATCAAAGAGACTGATGTTGCTTTGTGTGAGCTTGCGTCTTTGCCATCAATACAGCAAATGGCCCCATCATTCACTATTGCCTTATGCAACTTCCAAGTCACCAGGGAATAGAAAAAGAAAAAGAAAAAAAAACACAGCACCAAAGTAGAAAAGCACATGGAGGAGTAAGGTTTTCAAAGTTTTGATTTTGAAAGATCCCTTCTCATAAATATTGAAGTCAAATAAGAATGTGTATGATTAAGCCTAATTTCCCTCTCCCTTCATTCTCAAATTACGGTAATTTGAAGTTTAACTAAAATAAAATAATAAAATACATTTCACTGAAAAAAAAATAAAACAAAAGAACTCCATCAGGGATCTTGGGATGATGTTGCTGTTATTTTTCTTACTGTGTTTCCTCAGTGGATCATATTTATCCCCTGATAGCCCTCCTAGCACTTTGGAAAACTAGACGTGCCCACCCAGGATAACAGATAATACATGAATATGAATAATCCTAAGCAATGAAGAAAACATAACAATTACAAAGTTGTCTATGTTGGGCCAATTCTGGATTTTTTCATTTTGGCATTTAATAGATAACATCTATAACACGTAGATATATCTGCTTTAGATTGACTGATTGATTCAATCTATGAGATAGCTATTACTGTAACTAGCCCCAATGTAGATATAAAAAATTACTCTTCACTGGTATTAAGTAATTCCCCTGAAGCATCCACCCCAAAGTTGCAGACCTAGAATTTTCACACTCTATCCAATTTACCTATAGCTGGATAGACTCAAAAGAAGATATAGTAGGGATAGAGTGGGAAGAGAGAAAACTGAAGTGTAGTATCTGTACCATCATTGACTTGACTTGTTGTTAATAGCAGAGCACTAGCTTTGTTCAAAATCAGTTAATCCCTTCAAGGGGGAAAAAACATGTAAATTTTTCTTTATAGCATCTAAGCTCACAAATATTTGATCCTCAAAGATCTTTCCAGAACTAAATCTCAAAAAATCCCCACATAGATTTCCATTTTGGCTCAATTCCAATGAAGTATTTACTGTTATTAATGTCATTTATGTCTTCCCTTGTGCCTATGTTCACGATGCCACTTACGTAGAGTCTTCTCATCCTTAAAGGCTCACATGACACATTCTATGTGAGATTTCCTGGAAATTCAGTCAAAATTTAAAAACTCTCTCATTTGGATGCTTTTACCAAGTCATGTGTACTATTATGTAACCCTCATGTATTTGAGTTAATTATGTTATCATAAACTCCCAAAAGGCCAGTCTTTTGTCTCATTCAACTGTAGCTTTTCAAACATTTTTATTACTTTTAAACAAGACAGAAAGACAAGGGCAAAATGTGAATTAATTGCTTAGTATAACGAAACCTGCATTTTTTCACTTAGGCATCAAAGGGAGAAAGAACTTTGTAGAATTGAGCAGAGGTAGCACACTCTCCTTCATTTATTATATCCTTGAAAATAAAGATTTCCCCTTCCGCATTTGCTTTGTGAAAATAAATGTTAAGAAGCCTTTTCTTTGTGAATGAAATTTAATTATGTGCTAGTAATTTCTTGGAAGAGGCAAAAGTTTACTGGGTCTCCTGATACTGATTAGTGTTTAGATCCCTTGTGCAATCATGCTCATGACCCCAAGTGAACACCATTGTGCTCCTAGATAATTGGATCTGTGTTCAGAGTTTGATATACTTGTCCAGAGAGGATTGGCTTAAAGTGAGAGACAAAGTTTAAAATGGTCAAAGTAGAAGGAGTAAATTAGGAGGATAGGGTTTTTTTTTTTTAGTTGTTAATTGAATCATTAAAAATGCCATTTTGAAACAGGGCAGGTAGTGTGTATTAATTGCAAGCATTAAAAAGAGCAATAAATGTTACAACACCTCTTTTAGCCATGCGTGTTGAGAGCCGTTAATGGAATTTCTCAAATGGATGAATCACCCAAATATTCCCTGAGTATTTGCATGCTTACCTTGCACCTGGTACTATCTTGGGAATAAAGAAATCTTACTCTAAAAAAGGTTGAGATCTGCTGTGGGGGGGCAGACCTTAAAAAATGGAGAGGAATATATAGATCTCTGGAAGCACAGAGGAGGAAGCAAATAACTCTCCTAGAGAAATCTTTGAAGCCTTCTGCAGGGAGGTGGTATCTAAGCTTTATTTTGAAAAAAAAAATGGGAGAGGGCATGGATATGAGCAAAATAGGTAAAATGATAAATGAATACGACACAATGAAATTCATTATTTTTAAGCCCCATCCCTAATACAATTTTTAAAAAGATCTAATGAATATAAACTTCTAAAAAAAGAAAGGGATATATTTGTTTGCCTGGCAACAAAATAGAGCAGAGAAATTTATGATTTTATGCCTCTGAACAGATTTGGAGGTCCCAAGGGGCATGCATGGGTTAGCAAGAATGAATATTTGCAGTGTGGCAAGATAAGTGTTGGTGGTGAAATTTTGTGAGAGTGAGGCCAATTGGCAATGTAAGTTAAGTTGATGGTGAAGAGTCTTCTATGCTGTGATCAGAGATTTGAGCATTATTACAGCCAATGGAGACTTTAAGTGGAATTTAGTGCAGGGAGAGGGGGCTTGGAGCATATGCCATCATACTTTATAGGACTGTTCATTATTTTGTCACCTAGGACCCAACTCACAAGCATGAAAACAATAATCTAAATCAAAAGGAAGTGCCCACGCTTTAAGACTGGAGTCACCATCAACCAAGTAGCTGGCAGAACTGCTTAGAGTGAAATACTCAAGCCTGGTCCCTGAGCGGGTTCTCCATTCTCATCCATTTTCCCCCGAGTACAGATTGCAAGCTTTCAGGAAAATTATCTCTGCAATTAAAATGCGAGAGTCAGTTGGTGTTAAATTATTTAAACCTGAATAATTGCCTAATGACTAGTAATTGTGGACTTTGGGAACTTTTACAGAGTTAAACTTAAGGACTCTAAAAGGTCGTGAAGATTCCCTGAAGTTTTTTTTCCCCCTCATTTCAACCCTTTTGGGTTTTGTTTTACAACTGCAAATCCTAAGTGGGAGAAGAGCGATGAGTGCCTTTTGGAAGCTGACTAGAATGACCAAATCTATCTAAGATGTAATCATGAAACTGTGTGAAACTCTAAATGTCTCCTGTTCCTCTGGGAAACGGGCCGAATCTCTCCCCACAATGGATGGATGAACACCCAGCTCAATTAGCGACTCCTGCCTCTGGTGGGAGATCAGTGACTTTTCAGTGAATCTTTGTTCAGTGTCTTTTCTCCCAACCCCATCCCTTAAGCTAAAGAGATGAATTAAAAATTCATTTCCCCCCTCCCTCTGAGCCTTTCTTCAAGGATTTTCTCTTTCCTGTGTCCTCTTTGGCTCATAGCATGGGCTGTTTATCTTATGATTCTATTAGGAAGAACAGGAGACTTCTGGCAAGGTGAGAAGTTGTCCCTCCTGACTTCTCCATTCCAGCTTCACTTAAGGACTCATAGAAGTAGAGGCAAATTTGAGAAGCAGAATTGAAAGATTGAAACATGGACTTCGGCAGTCTTTTCTCTGATTCTCCTTCCTGTCTCTAAGAAGGCAAGAAAGTGTGATGGGGATGTAGCTCAGTTGGCAGGGTGCTTGCCTCACATATACAAGGCCCTGGGTTCAATCCCTAGTACACACACGAAAGAGGAAGTGTGAATTTTGAGACTCTTTTCCAGCCCAATCCTTTACCCAATTGGTACAGAAATGAAATTAGTTTTTTTTTAAATCAATCACAAATTTCTTTCAATATTTTTTGAGTATAAGATAAATAACAGATAAAAAATAAACCCATCCAATGGGAAATCATTGGCAGGAACATTCATAAACAGACTACAGGGGTGTACAAGAGAAGTAATTAGTCCTCAACCTTTTTTAAAAAACCTTGATAAGAGCTGAAAATAAGGAGGAAGAGTATAAGCTTTTCTATATATAAGTCTGTTCTTTTGCAGAAGCCACAAGAGTCTTCCTGCCTTCTCTATGGGCCGAATTAAAGTGGGAGAAACGGAGGAAGCAGTAATAGCATGGCTGGATTCTTCATTTTTCCATAACCTGGGTGGAGTGAGGTTGTACTGTTATTATTATATCCCCCCCCCTCCAATTCCTACTTACTGCACATGATTAACAGGGATTAAGTTGTTCTTGAATGGTATTAATTGAACATCAAATACTTTTTCCTGGTGATTTTTTATATCTTTTAGATGCATTCATAAAGTGTCTGAGAATAATTATCATGTAACTCATTTTATTGCCACAATTAAATTTATAACAAACATGCTAATCCATTTAATTCAACAAACATTATGGAGTACCCTTTTTTACCAGTATTTGGGTTAGACCAATGAATAAAAAAAAGGTCCTGCATGCAAGGAGTCATAGTCTGAGAAGATTAAGGAAAAAATGTCTGAAATACACAATTAAATGCTGTTAACACTCTAGGTGTTTCGGGGAATGTGAAGCCAAAAAGACATTTTGGCTTATTTTGAGGCTGCTAATGAATGCTTTGGGGGGCATACCCAACCATCAGAGGGAATGCACTAAGTGAAAGCTACAGGCTAATGTTATATTCAATTAATAGTGGGTTTAAAAGAATGTTAATGATGTTAAATATAGAAATTGGAATTATCCAGCTGTGATAGGAAGAAACAATTTTCTCTTGCTGTTGTCTTTGTTGGTGATTGAGTATGGGATTCTTCTCAGGGAAAGGTTTGATTTTATTTTGAGATGCAGAGCAGTGGCTGTGTTTAGTTTTGAACATAAGTTTCTTTAAGCATAACCTGAACTCACTATGAGATGGGGAAATTGCTCTCCACCAGAATTAATAAGATTTGTGAGTGTTTGGAATAAATGAACCCAGGAGGGTACTTGGGAATTCAGCAGAGAGGAGCTGGGGGACCAATAATATTGTTAAAGTTGAGGTTAAAAAGGAGGAGATGACCAGGAAAATGATTCTGAAAGCATGAATAGCTGAGGAATGTTGAGAGAGTGAGGTCTACCATTGATGTCCATTATTTGGGCTAAAATTGTTTGCTGAGCTGTGTTTGTGAAGTGACAGAAATTCCCTACTCCATCTTTCCCAGTTGGCCTAAACCTTCAGGATCATCCACTATATAAAAGATTTGTTTGGTGGGTTATTCCATATGCACATTCTGAGATATTAAGAAAGAAAGATTTTAATCTTTCAGTAGAGAGAGTTTAATTTTTATTAACACACTCTTAATTTGAAAATTTAAGAAAAATAAAAATTTAAGGAGAAGCCTTTGTATTTAGCTTACATGTTAATAGTGACATTTCCAAAATTTTTTTAAAAATTTAATTAAAAAATAAATATAAAGAGATTGTGGGCACTGTAATATTTTCAATACTTAATGACTTACCCACTCTGGGCAGTGCTGTGTTAGAGAATGACAGAATTGAGGTTGTGGCCATCTCATCATAAGGAGAGAATGGAGAACACACCAAAAGGTAAGATGAAAGAGAAATTATTAACTTAACACATACAGGAACTTGGAACCTGGGGTGCCTAGGACAAAAATAAGTCCTTTAAGAATCCTAAGGGCTAGTTCTGGGATGGAAATGTAAGCCAATTTTTAGCATCCATCTTATAGGACCAGGAATTTCAGAAAGCTGAATGACTTGAGAAAATCCAAAACTGACAGCCGCGTTAAATATGACACCCATGTGCAGTGCATGTGTGGTCAGAATGATTTCCCTAAGAAGTCCTCAAGTGGAAGGGTGATATTTGCAAATGGGATTCTGAAAATAGTCTTGGAGATTAAGTCATCCCTTTGTGGAATATTTTTTAAAAGATAGCTCTAGCTCCTGGGTGGTGGATGGATTGTATGCCACAAGAGTGGAATCAGAGACCTGGTAGGAGGCTATGGCAACTTCATAAAAAAATCTGCTTTGCAGAGCATACCTGAAAATACTGGGAACAAAAAGAGAGAAAATGTATTGTCTTTAATGTATGGCTAGCTTGAGGAAAAAAATAATGGGGTTCTTCCAACGTTTGAAAGTAAATATGAATCCACAGGGTTAAGAAGGTTCCAGAGAGAGAGAGAGAGAGAGAGAGAGAGAGCTGACTTATGTGTTCTGTGTTATCTACCATCCTTGACAGCAGTAGTTCAGGTTTTAATGGGGTAAAACGGGAGGAAATTACATCTGCAAGTTGTACACAAAGCTGATAGCTTCAACAGAGAATGGCATTGTGGGGTAAACTAGGAAAATACTGTCCCACTTTATAGTATGGCTGGAGAGACACTTACCTACGTTGACCTTGGCTATGAGTGCAGGAGAGAATACAAACTTTTGACCACAGCCCACACGTGTACACTTCAGTTTAGCCTCTCAATTCACAGTGTTTAGGAGACTCTGAGTCCTAAAATTTCATGTTAATTAGAATTCCAAGATCCTGAAAAATGAATATGCAAACCTCCCTGGAGGAGTAAAGCTTATCATCCTCTTCAGAAATTCTACAACATTCTGCTAGGAGTTTACAATACTAAAGATAGGATAAATATGTGGAAATGAGAAACTACAGAATTAGTTTACAAAGACTACAGATACTGTACTAATCAAATACAGATCATAAAATAAATATTTTTTAATTTAATCTTACCAAAACAGGAAAGAAGGAGGAAACTATCTACCTTGAGCTGGTAGATTTTAAAAAGAACCAATTGAAATTTGTTAAATGAAGTTGAAAGTTGACATTACAGGTCAACAAACAGTATGAACAGATCAGATACAACTCAGGGGACAATTAGTGAACTGAAAGGTGGAGCTAAGGAAATTGTATGTCAGGAAGCAAAGAGTTGGACCATATGAAAGACGTTTTAAGAGACATGAAAGAGAATGAGAAGACCCAACACAAATCCAATCAGAGTTTGGGAGATCACAGAGAAAATAGCATGAAGCACGAGTTGAAAGTTTGGTTGGAATTTGGATGAAGAAATGGTTACAATTTTCCAGAAATGATAAAAGTCTCTAGTCTTCTGTTTCCAGAATGCCAATGAGTGGCAAACTTAATGAGTAAAAACAACTCCACGTGTAGACATAGGGGGGAACTGGAGAACCCCAAAGGCAACACTAGCTCACTGTGGATCCAGCTGAGGTGGGTTGCAGGAGTAATAAAGGTGAAGAGATGAGGGCAGCTTCAGGCAATGTTTTTTGTGTTTACATTTGTGCAATTTCCTGATGGGATGTGTTCAAGGCCTGAGAAGTGGGGATCAAGGTTGACTGCTGCATGCAGCTGGGTTGGCGATTGGCGGTGTAATAACAAGGAAAGATGCGTTTTGTCCCTTTCATTGCGGGAGCTCAGCTCCCATACATCCCTCCTGGATATATGGAAAGGAGAAAAAGGCAGGTGGATTTCCACACTGCTGTTCCTTGGGCCCAGCTTACCCACTTCTGCCTACAGAACTCTTGCCCCAGTGGGGCACATGAAATGGCAGTGCAGAGGGCTGGGAACTCGGCCTCTAGAACATTGTCTGTGGAGCTAGGGGATTAAGGAGGACAAGCATTTGCTGTTAGGGAGTTCAGTCAATGTGACTTGGAGAGCCTGATGCCAATGCCTTGAGTGAAAAGGTGACATTTCTGCCCAGGCTTTTTCTGAGACAGCAGGTAATTTTCGTCAGATTCCCACCTGGCTTTTCCTGTCACTTTCTTCTTAGGCAGTCTTAATCTTGCATTGTTCAAGTCAGTCAGTCACTGTCATTTTCCTTGTTTCAGCAAGACATTTTTTTTCCAGCACTTTCTGGTTTTCCTTAAAATCTTTTCAAGGACAATGTGCTATTGTAAGCGTGGTGAAAGGAAGAAATGCTTGGTTCAGAGGCTCTGGCTTGTCCTGGGCTTCTAAATGGGAAATATAGTTCTTTGGACACTTGGATCACTCCCTGCCTGACACTTTGAATGAAAGAAAAGCCAATCATTCTGCAAAACCCTGCAAATAGTGTTTTATGCTTTCTAGTGACTGTGCCTTTCCAGCTTCCTCTTCATCCCTGAATAAATCCTCAGTCCTCTTCCAAAGGTCTGGGGATTGCTTTCCACAACCACACTAGGGCTGGCTCTGATTTTCTCCTATAAAGTTTATTTGCCCCTTTCCAAATTCAGCCTTTTGAATTTGAATCTGATTTTTTAAAATAAACTTTTACGTTTTAGAATAGTGTTAGATTTACATTATTTGCAAAAACTGCAAAGAGAATATGGATAATTTCTGTTTACCCATCTCATAATTTTTTTCCATCTTTACATTTTACATTCCAGTAGTTTAAAATAACTAAGAAACAAACACTGTTGTAAGTATTATGAACTAAATTCCTCACTTTATTTGGATTTCACTAGTTTTTCCAGTGATGTTCATTAACCATTACATTTAATCCTCTTCTTTGGTTTTTCTTGGTTCTGCCAGTTTCTCAATTTCTCTATCTTCCTTCCTTCCTTTCTTGATGGTCTTAAAGTTGGAGAAGTATTGGTTTTGTATTTTCTAGATTTTCCTTAACATGATTTTTTTTTCTCATGGGTTCTCATGATGAGACTGGTTCTAGGTCTTTGGGAGATCACAGAGGTAGAGTGCTATTTTTATCAGATTGTACCAATGGCACACACTATCAAAATGACATACACATTGATGTTGACCTGGACCACCTGACAGAGGTGGTTTGTCAGCCTTGCTCACTGTAACATTACTCTTTTTTCCCCCCTTTCTATATTCTCTTCTTAAGAAATAACTAGCTGCATCTACATTCAAGGAGTTAGTGAAGGATTAAGCTCCATCCTTGGAGGAAAAGAATATCTAATTCTTCAGCAAGGAAGAATAAGCACCACACATTTTTATATTTATTCTGCTTTTATCTGTGGATCTGATTTTCGTCCCATCCTCTGTCTCCTCTGTTAGGTTGGATATTTTGTTCAGTCTCCACCTTAACGCATAAACCTGCTTTCCTTTGGATGCTGTGTCTTATCGAATCTTTATTTACTCTTGACCTTACTCTCCTTGTTTGGGGGAAGGAGGGCAATGGTCAGAGGAGGTACCAAAAAGAAAGGGAAGTGACATATTGTGGGGAGAAAAGGTGTAGAGAGAAGAGAATACAGCTGATCTTAAGTGAGTTGATGGGAAATGAAGCAGATACAGGTCAACAGAGCAAGAGGTGACTGAGCACATGTTTCCAGAGAACGTGCAGAAAATGAGAGAGCATGGAATTTCTACACCTTAAGGTAAAAGGTGATTCTGGGAGGATTCTGTGGGTATTGGGGTGGCAGACATCCAGGCTACATTTAAAGGTAAGGAAATAGGATCATTGAGACCTTAGAGAGCATCGCCTCAAGTTCCTAAAGATGAGGAATCTGTGGACTTGAAAATTTTGGTGAATTGCCGAAGGTCAGAGTTGTTCCCAGCAAAGCCTAAATTAGAAGTGAGGCTTCCTGATTCCCCCTTTAATTCCTTTCCAGGATGCGGCAGCTGTTTCTGTGTAAGCCGATCCTGATACTAATAGACTGAGGTTTCCAATCCCCCTGGGAAGTTTGAAGCTATAACTAGAAATATCCTCAATGGGATAGAAATGACTCAGAGGTCCAATTCCCTTCGTGGTGATTTAGATGTTAATATGTTGGCACTGCTCCAGGCAAGTGAGAGATTAGAAGGCAGCTGAGGAGCTGTGCCTATTCTAGGAACCCCCAGTCCCTGCTGTTGGTTCAGTGACTCTTTGCAGTCCTTGAAGATAGGATTAGAGGCTTATAAGAGATTCGTAATGGAACTCAACCATGCTTTCATCTTGTGTCAGTGACGATATTTCTCTTCTTCTCTGTATAACCCAGTAGAGACATCCATTAAGCTACTAAACCAGAAATGCTTATATGAAAAATCTGGACCCGTCTTTGGAAGCAATTAGTTGCTTTAGCACAGATGGAGTTCAGACAGGTGCTTGGTAAGCTCATTTCTACGTGTTTCTCTGCCAGAGCTTCCTGCTCCACTTTCTCAGAAATCTTAGCTACCCTTGTTGTTTCGACACCTCGATACTTTAAATCCAAAAATCCAAGTGGAAAACAAAACTAAGCAGTTAAAGACTTGGCGATTTCCTTTACAACAAACATCTGGGAACTGGGGACATCTGGGTTGGTTGGTTTGAATCGTTCCTTCTTCATCCACTTCAGTGTTACTCACTAATTATGCCTTATTTATTTTGGGGGCATTTGCCAAGTCCTGGTCCAGGCTCAGACTGTGACTGAAAGGAAACTGCCAATCAACCAAGTATGGCAATGACCTTGGGTTTAGCAGCTCATAAACTTTTGTAAAAGAAAATTTGAATAGCACAGAAAAATAAAGAGAAATAAGTGAAAATTTCCCATTTTTCTATTACCAAATTTAGTCACAGTTTTCACATTTTATTAATATTTTCATCTTGTCATCTTTTTGCTATATGTGGTCTTATAAAACATAATTCTTAAAAAGACATTATGCATTTCTTATCCACTTTTTCTTATATAATAAATAAGCATTTTCCATGCTACTAAAATATTAACTATTTTAACTATCTTAACTGCTGAGTTAATTATATGGTCATGCCACAATTTACTTATTAGATTGTTTCTCTCACTAATATTTAGATGATTTCCAGTGTTTGACTGTATAAATAACTTTTACCGTCAGCTTTTTCTGGATTCAGAATTTTTTTTAATACAATTTGAGTAACTAGAATTGGAAGTAAAGGCTATTAGTTTTTTTAAAGGTTTGGGTTGACCAAGTCTTAAAGAGATCACATCTTCCAGATTTTTCCCACAAGGTCAAAATCAATTGAGATGATTCCTGACTTGCCATGTTTTGAGTGCTTTATGACTTTAAGATGGTATGAAAGAAAAAAGACATTCAATAGAGACCATACTTCAGATTTTGAATTTCAATATTTTCCCCAGTTAGCAACTCGTGGCATGATGCTCTCTTGTGGTGCTGGGCAGCTTCTGATCAGCCATTTCACCATGAGGGAAGCCACTGATTCTCTACATACAATACTATGTTGCCAAGCTATAATGTTTGTAGGTTAGATGTTACAAATGTGTTTTTGACTTATGATATTTTCAATTAATGATGGGTCAATAGCAGCATGACCTCATCCTCAGACACGGAGTATCTGTACCTGGATTATGATGTGATTCTCAAACATTTTATCAGGATCTTATGTAATAACCATACACTTCATCTTTTAAATTACTTTTGTCTGCTCCAAGAAAATCATGTAATACGTGATTCTATTCCCATTTGTTTGCCATAAAAGGCATATGTAATAAGTACATCCTCATCTCCTATCTCTCACACATAACTAAGATGGGGCAGTTGATTGAGTCAGGGTTCATGTCCCTCAGCTTGCGCTGTATGTTTTCTTGGAGCTGTTGAATTGGATGGGGATCCAAATGACATGGCGATGAGGTTGAGGAATAGGAGCTAAATTCTTTAGGGTGAACAAAAACTTAACGTTAAGCAAATTAGGTATGTTGTGAAGTCCAAAGGACAGGAGGAAAATGGTGGTTCCAGACTATTATATAGAAGATGATTGAACCAGAAGAACATTTTTGTATTTCAATTTTAATCAAGTTCAGAGACAGGTTAAAGTTCCAGTACAACACAATGGATTTGTGATGTTAGTCAGAATGGAGGTTATTTCTAATTTCTTTCTTTCCTAGATCCAGCATGCTGGCTTTGTCTTCATATTTGTCTACTCACAATTGCAAGATGGTATCCCTTTCTTGTCCAAAGGAGTCTCAAAACATCCAAAGACATTCAAAGGCAGAAGAAAATAAAAGAGTTCTTATCAGGTATTTGTCTTCCTTTTAATCATGGAGAAAAATATTTTCTGGAAGCCCCTAGCCCACTTGCCGTCAGATGCCATGAATGGAATTTGGATCTTGTAATATACCAAGTCAATCACTGGTACGGTATTCTTAGACCAATCAGAGATCAATCCTGGGGAAGGAACAGTAGCCCATCTTTTCTAAGCACTTTGCTGTTCCATACCTAAAGTGAAGATGAAGTGGGGATTTTCTAGGGATACTGTGAATAGCATCTGCTAAAGCCAGAATCCTGGTTTGAGAAGGAGACCAGGTGATTTTTTTTAATGCTATTTTAAAAATAACAAACACATTTCCATTTCCGTTTGCACATTTTTTTTTCTTTCTTAGAGTAACTTGTATGTGCATGGTGGTGGTGGTGGGGTGTTTAAAATTATGGTCAGCTAAAGTTTGCAAAGACACTCCATAGCTTTTCCAAAGAAGGTTGGGGGGACAAGCCCAGCACTCAAACATAGTTTAAATGGAGCAATAAAGTAACTATTAGAGGCAAGATAAAGAGGTTTAGGGTTATTTCTATGAACAATGGTGTAGATTTCTTGATTTGTTGGCATGTTATCTTCTGATGTATTCTACCAGACTAGCATAAAAGTTCAGAGTTCAGGAAGCCAGTAAAGTACAAACAAAAATGAAGAATTGTAGTTCTGTTTCTACTAAGTAGTTTGAACTATTGGAACTAGTTTTTGGAAATAGGAGGGTAATCCAGACAGCAATTGTGAAACTATACGTTTCCAAATACCTTGCTTGTTTCATTTCTTACTAAATTAAGTAGGAAGGCTTTGAAACTTTCACAATAGCTAAAGAAATTGGGTTCACCTTGAAGATGTGCTATGGTTTGAATGTTTTTGTCATTTGTAAAATTCCCATTGAAACTTAAACCCCAATACAACAGTGTTTGAAGGTGGGGCCTAATGGATGCTGATAAATGCCCCTATAAAAAAGGTCTTTCAGGAGTGGGTTCTCACTTTTCAGCTCTTCTGCTGTATGAGAAATAGCTTTCATCATTTCTGGAGGACATAGTGTCCATCTTGGAACCCTCACCAGACACTGAACATTTTGTCACCTTGGTCTTGAATTTCCCAACCTCCAGAACTGTGCGAAATAAATTTCTGTCCTTTATAAATTACCCAGTCTCAAGTATTCTGTTATAGTAGCAAAAAATGAATGAGACAGGGTGCTCTTATTTGTTCTTCTGGGATTAGAGATCACCCCTCTGGCAAGCATGCCCCTTGTCAAGGTGTCAGTTTGTTTTCTTTCCGGGGGACTTCAGTGTTCACCTGAGTTGTACTTCTAACCCATGTTGCTGTAGTCTGTGGTCTATACAAGGAACACATGGTAGTTGCTTTGTGAATAATGGAGAATGAATTCAAAGTGAGTGAAATTGAAGCAAGCAACAGCATGAAAGAAAGGATTTCCCTTTGTTCTCTTAGGTCAGGATAGCCAGAGTTAGAGATTTTAAAATATATGTTTATGTAATACATTTCCTCAAACCACTTTTATTTTATTTCTTGTAATCATATTTAAACAAATCCTTTACCTCAGAAGCAGTAGAAGTTTACCCAGCTTTGAAATTAATAGCCAAGTATTTTTAAAAAGGGTCAGATTGTGTAATCAGATTTGTGAAACACCATCCCCTGTCTCTCTTCTATAGATATAAAGACCTAAATATGTCTTCAGGAAGCCTGTTTACTCAGCCTGTACACAATTAATGTGGAAGTTGTTTAAACTCATCCTATTGGAATGTTTGACCTTTTAATCTCAGTAATGAATAAGACAACTTTTGAATCTGAATCAGATGATGTTCAAGGTGCTAGATATTCCCAGAATCTGAGTATGAGGTAAATTTATTAATAGTATTTCTTTATAACTTTAGTCTTTACAATGCATATAGCAGCACAATTTTGCCAAGTATGGAGTCAGTTGGTTAAAAAAATGTGAATCTGTTCTGATACATTTGTGCCTTGTGTATCAATCAACTCAGGGTAGTTAGATATGCATAATATGTAAAATTTGAGGCTGAGGATATATATATGTTGGTAGGGTGCTTGCCTAGGGTGCACCAGGGCCCTGGGTTCAATCCCCAGCACTACCAAAAAAAAAAAAAAAAGATGTAAAACTTTGATCTGACAATAAAAAGACAAAAAATTAAGGAAAAATGGTATTAATATTGCCGGTGTTACAGATTTTATTTTGCATAAAATAAAACAAATAGCTATGTACAATACCTTTAAATTTCAGACAATTATCTTGGAAAGACCACTGACAGAAGAGTCAGATTCAAAATTGAGTTCTGACTCTTACTTGGATTGGATTATTCCTTAGGTCCTTCTGGGCCTCAGTTTCCTTCTCAGGAAGCTGAAGATAATGCTAAAGGTCTTGCCTGTCTTATTGGTAGCATGGATCTAAAATGAAGTGATTGTCCCAGAAGACTTTGAAGTCTGTGAAGGTTATGAAATTATAAAGTATTAGAATTATTAATCTCAAGAGACATGGAGTAGGTAGAGGCAAATTATCTACCTATTCTTTGTCAAGAGAAAAAGAAGCAAACAACAGATCCATTTAATCACATTCGTGGATGAGAACAGCACTTACATTTTATAAGAAAAGAAAAACCCCACTGAATAAATGTGGCATATTTGCCATCTTGTCTTGTCTTATCCGTTATTTCCATTGTGACTTGATGACACAAGATGTGAAGTTAAGTAGTTGCCTAGGAAGAAAAGAATCAAAGTTTGCTACACATTCAAGAAGTGAGGAAAAATAAAACCTAGAGATATAAAGAGAAAGTGGAAGATGGGAAAGAAATCTATTTTCTGTTAAATAGTGCACATGATCTCTTTGAAATGTGTGTGTCTGGGAGCGGGGAGGAGGGAATGAGACAAAGAAAGTAGAAATAAGAGCACATTGGCTTTTGATCGCTAGGGATAAAGTGGAGCTATTTAATCTCCAGATTGCCCTCATACTGTGTACATCTATTGTGCTGTGGTTGAACTCTAAGAGGCAGTTCTGTTGTGCCTGTTAATTTCAGCACAGTGTGAATTTCCCCCTTACTTAAAGGGAATAGTTAGTTCAATTGATGCACATTTCACTGAATCCACAAATCAATAAACCACTTGGAAAGAAGTAAAGTGTGAATCTTCCTGCATGGTCTCCTGATAGGAGAGACAAAGAATGGCAATAAGATCTGAAATCCCCAACTGGGAGTTAAGCCTGCTTTCTGCTTTCTTGCTTGTGTCTGGTTTAGCAGATGACGTCAATTGGCAGTGGCTTATGAATGTTATCTCTATAACCCCCTTTTTGTGAGCCTCTCACTCTTCCAGCTGGGCGTCGAAGGCCTGGCTTGCAATTTCGTGTCATATCTTGAGAATTAGAGGAGCATGGTTTTGTACTTACAGTGAAAACGGGCAGTGGGATGGAAGCCCGTGGAACCAACATTTTGGTTCCACATTATATGTACTATTTAACAGAAAATAACTCTGTTATTTGCCAAAAAGCAGAACTGCAGGTTCTGAAATATGAAGTAGTCTGCTGGGTAAGCACAAGAGCACAGAGTGTGGCTATCTTTGGGCGTAGTCCAAACCACAGAGAAAAACCAGTCTGTATCTGGTCACTGGCACAGAACTGGACTGGGATTAAGAGGCAGTGCTCCAGGAAGGGGATCCAAGGCAGTAGTCTATTTTATCAGCCAGGGCTCTTGATTGAAAGCGGCAGAAACCTATGCTGGATATTAGAAGCAAAAAGAAGATTTGTTATAAGGTGATCAGGGACTTGCAGAATTGATTGGAAGCTAAAAAATCTGGCTTCAAAAGAAAAAAAAAGCAGAACACTAACACACACACACATACACACACACAGAGTCTCAATGGATTGAAGATCTAAATGTGGAAAGAAAGGCCACAGGGCTTTAGGAGGTAAAGCAGGAAAAACATCTTCACGAAGTCAAAGTTGGGAAGGATTTTTCTTATAAGACACAAAAAAATGCTCATTTATAAAGGGGAAAAACGGCTTTCTTTTAAAAAACTACATCAAATTAAGAACTTCATATATTCAAAGAATTCTAAAACAACAAAATGATACGCAAGATGGTATTTGTGACACTTAAAACTCACAGGTCTAGTTCCAAATTATGTAAAGAGCTCCTACAAACACAAAACAGAAAAAAATTGTACAAGTCCATGAAAAAATCAATCTGCGGGATCTGAGCAGGCATTTACCCAAAGAGGAAATTGAGGTGAATAATAAATACATGAAAAGGCACTCAGCCTCATTGACAACAAGAAAAATAAAACCACAGGAATTATCAATAAATTTTCGCCAAAATGACAAACATTAATACATCAGATGATACTAAGTGCAGGTGAGAATGTGGAAGTAACGGACTCTCATCCACTACTGGAAGCATAAATTTCACAACATCACAGAAAGCTCCTATCCATAATCTCCTTAAAAAATTGAAAACAAGTACATCATATGATCCAGAAATTCTGGTTTTAGATGTTTATTAATATAGAATGGCTTTATGATAGTGGCTCTATTATGTCACTATGACATAACAATTTTTGAGTGAAGGCATTTGAGCTTCTTCCATCTTTTTTGCCAAAAAGCAGAGCTTCCCAAAAGAACTCAAAAGAACTTAATTGCCACAACTCTTTCTATTATGGCTTGGATATGCTGTCTCTTAAAAGCTCCTTTGTTAATGCCACAGGTGAAATGATTATGAGAGCTGTAACTTTATTAGTCACCCTACTTTTGATGGATTCACTAGGTGGTAACTGTAGGCAGGTGAGGAGTGGCAGGGGGTGGGCCTGGGTGTGTGGCCTGGAAGAGTGCATCTTCCCTACACCCGCTTCCCCTCTGTCTCTGCTTCCCCTCTGTCTCTGCTTCTCCTCTGTCTCTGCTTCCCCTCTGTCTCTGCATCCCCTCTGTCTCTGCATCCCCTCTGTTTCTGCTTCCCCTCTGTCTCTGCTTCCCAGCCACCATGAGCTGACCAGCTTTCCTGCACCATGCCTTTTGCCTGTGATGTTGTGCCTCATCATGGGCCCAGAACAATGGAGTCAGCTGGCCATAAACAGAATGTTTGAAACTGTGAGGCAAAATAAGCTTTTCCTCCTCGAAGTTGTTTATGCTGGGTATTCTGGTCACAGCAATGAAAAGCTGACTAACACACCTTCCCAGGGAGTGAGACAAGAGTGACTCATCACTGGAGTCAAGTCTCCATACCACCTCTAAATAGACATTGTCACAAAACTATTATTCTCTCCTCTATCCTTCATTTATCCTCCCTAAAAATCATTTATTTTCTCATGAGAGTCTTCGCTTATTCCCCTATTAAGATGATATATATGTTCCAAATTCTGTCTCTTTCAGTCATATCTTTCTGAGAACTCTCATAGGTACATGATTCAATCTCTCTCTCTCTCTCTGCTAATTTGTCTTTTTAAAAATCCAGTTTAATTTGCAATTTTCTAAACACTGAACCTAAAGGGTAGAGGATAAGTTTTTTTTCTCCCTTTCTCCCAGATAGATCTATAGATAACATTACAGCCACAAAAAAGAATGAACTATAGCTATTCACAATAGAGACTCTTATATACTATGTGCAGTTCTAAAATAAGAAACTAAACTGAATTATTTAGTAATAAATCTCTAGGTGGTAAAATTATAAAAGAAGTAAGAAAATTTTAATAAAAGTCAGGACTGTGCTTTTTCTCTGGGGGAAAGGGAGAGGGAGAGGTTTATGACTCGGGAAGGGTACATGGCAGGGGCATGTATGCTGCTAAGGTCTCCATCATGCAAATGAGGCGTGGCGCTTTAGAATTCTGCTGGAGTAGCATTCATTTGGGGAAACTCTTGCAGATGGTATTAGTGACACATTGCAGTTCCCTGAGCTGCATGAAGACATCTACCAGGGTCATATGTTGGTCTCTGGGACTGGGTTTGCCATCCTTGGGCTTTAGATTTTTTTTTTAAGTGCAATATGTCAAGACAGAGTCTTGGTTTCAAGCTTTACTTACTCTGCCAGTTTATTCTTCGTGCTTGGAGGCGGTACCATGCTTTCAAACCCCACAGCTGGCTTGTAAAGTCTGCCAGTTGGAGTTCTGTGACATTGCAAGCGAGTGGTAGAACTTGCTAAATTGACATTTATACTCCCATGAGATATTCGAAAGACTGTGATCCAAGACATTTGACCAAGATCAATTGCCTGAAATGCCAGGCTGTGGCCCATTTCAGTGGAGCATGAAAATTATTATTATTTTTTAAAGGAGGCCAAATTATAGGGGAAATCAGTCTTGGGTAAGTTTAACTCTTACATCTGATTTTGTTGATGAGATTATATCATTTTTGTATAATAATTATTTAGCAAATGTTATACATGGTTTATATACTTTTTCTTACATATGTCATCTTTCACAATAAAAAAGGGAAAGAAAAATATTGAAATTGGAAGGGCTCTCGGGGCTGTAGTGCCTGGAGCACAACCAAGACTTCAACAGAAGCACAACCCAGTCCTCAGGCTTCTAAGACATGCCTTTGCCTCACTCAGTCTTGACTCAAAGTTCTAGGACACAGGAAAATTAACTTGAGGCAGTGATAGCCTCCAAGGCAGGCTATCTTAGAGGTGATAGAGCAGATATATTCACAGGTGAAATTAAGATGCTCCAATGACATGATTTATTAAATCAAATTAAAACACACAGTGAGAAGCAAGGGAAAAGGGGGATAAGTTAGCTCACATGTGCAAGGGAACATGACATGGAAGGACCACATGATCTGAACCTTGGAGTACGCGTTGCTTATATATCTTATCTCTCTCTGCCCTGTCAATCTTCTGAAAGTGTGGTTACAAGGACCACAGTTGAGGTTTGAGCAAAGGAACCCCCAGATGCATGACGTGTTGGGCCAATGGTATCACAATTGCTCCACTGGGGATGTGCCAGGAGGACTACAACTGGCCTTAGCTGGAGCTGGCCAATTAGCTGGACAGGCAGCCATGGGTTCTGTGTCTCTTGGGCAAAGGACACATGAAACCAGAATGGGTGGCATTAATGGCTGCTAAATTAAAGCTTCCTAAATATAAAATCCTTGCATATAGTGTATCCTGAATGTTTAGTGCTTCTTATATATTTGGTCTCATGTGTTCATTACACAGGTACCTCATGAATATTGGTCATGTGTTTGTCCTTTCATTGCTCCATTTGACACACACATGGTCCACTTATTAGCTTCTTACCTGATGTTTACCATACCCTCTAAAGTTTATTTTTTGCCTAGATTTAATAAACTTTTTGCTTAGTAGCTACTTACCCATACTTAAAAAAATGTCAGTTTTGCTTATAGTTTATAAACTGCACACTTATTCATTTAGTGGAACTGAATAGTCTCAAGAGCAAATTTAAATTACATATCTGATTGTCTGAGACTACCATGTACTCACTTCACTAGGCTTGCCAGCACTGAAGAAAAATGCAACTTCTCTGGTTGAAGTGAGCACTGCTTCCTACCAAGAGTTCCCCTAAAGAAGAATTTCCCTATACAGTAGAACAGGTTGCAAATGCAAAGGAGGAGATTGAATACTAGGTAGTCTGTAATAAATAAATGCCCGCAACTGTCGGGGCATAAAAGCAAATTTGTAAGTGAATAGGTATTGGGAATAAAGTTAAGACACACTTACTGGAAATGAGACATTGCACCTATGTTGGTAAGCAGCAGGGAGGACTCTGGTCTGCATTGAGGCATAATGGACTGGAATATTTAAGATCCAATTTCTTTTTAGGTGAGGTTAGCTGCATGACTTAATATTCTGAAGGGAGGGCTGAACTTCCAGATAGTGATTAAGTGTCTTCAAGTATGGAGAGTAAAGGAATGCAGAAGTCAAGATTAGCCTGGGCCTGACAATGTATCTCAGATTTCCTAAAGTCCTAGCCAGCCAGGAAATTCCGCATTTCTACTGGTGTTTTTTACAGAAACTGTTCAATGAAAAGTTCAAGCATTCTCACACATCATTCCTCAGGAATTTTACTTAGGTAATAGAGTAAAAGTGAATCTCTCTCTCTCTCTCTCTCTCTCTCTCTCTCTCTCTCCCACTCTTTTACCTCCACCCCCCCACACACACTTATATTCACTCACATATCCTTTCAAAAGGAAGTTATACTAGAATAATCTTTAAACAATAGGGATATACCCAGTGTATCTAAAGTGCTAGTAGCTACCTTCAATGATGCTTGAGGCTCTTGACAATTTAAATAGCCTACAAGAATTTTCAGGGCCCCTTAGCAGCCTAAATTCTCAGGGTTTTAATTCTCCAATTGCCATCTCAGAAAGTTTCTCAGAGCACTCTACCAACACTGCATGCCACCTGAGATCAGAAAAATCTTTGAGGCACTTGTTCACAACCCCTTGCTGTTGTGGGTGATTGAGATATCTCCCTCCTTAAACCTCATTAAGAGCACAGAAACACTCTACAGAGTGTCCTTTCTCCTTATCTCCCTCCCTTACCCAATTACAAAACTGAACTCAGTAGCTGCTGACATTGCACTTGCTTTCAGTAGTGTCAGAACTAAGGCACAGAAGACTCTGCAAACATCTGATTTTCTCCTTCCTGTCTTCTTCTCACAGGGCACAACACAATTAAGGTTCTAGGAACAGATATAAAGGCGGTGGGTAAATATTGCTAAGAGATTAATTTTCAGAAAAAGGTAAAACAGTGACAATTATGTAGGTTGAAAAGTGAACATATGGTACACATTTTATCCTACATAAAAGAAATAAAGGGGATCACTCTATTCCACTCCCAAATATACCACTTTGGTTAAAGATTGTTTTGAGCTGAAGGCAATTGAGAATCAGCAGATGCAGGAAGAGTTCTCTGCCCTCCCTTAATCTACTTAAAAGCAGGGCTTGAAGCATTGACATTAAGAGGAATTTGCATAAACATCTTACTGAGAAAAAAAAACCTACCATTCATTAGTTCCACACTCTTTTTCTTAGTCACTTTTCCCATGATTTACCAGTCCTTGAAGCCTCAGTACTCTTTTCTTTGTTAAAATGGGATATAAGCCCCAGAGTCTAACTACTTCTTTAAGATTCACTTCTTTTCTGTGAACTCTCAGTCACATAAATATTAATAAAAATTGTGTGTCATTTCCCCTGTTAATCTGTGTTTTGTTAGTTTAATTTGCTGGCTCCCAGGAGGAACACCAAGAAGGTAGAGAAAAAGTTTTTCCTTTCTGTCAGAAGGAACTAGGCAGATGTTATAACTTGTTCAAAGGAAATGTCAAAAAGGCACAGATTTATCTGGCAAGCAAAGGAATGTTGGAATGAATTGCCAAGGGAGGCAAAAATCTCTTTTTTCTCTGGAGGGAAGGAGAGTCAATTAAGTATCTACCAGACCAGACAGAATTTACCTATCAGTTATCTACAACTCAGGAGCTTTAAAAAATAGCTCAAAACCAATAAAAATATAGAATCAAATAATTTAGAAGGATGTGCAGCATGTATAGAATATGGTTTTCCATAGAAACACAAATATTTTCAATAATATGCAAAGAAATAGATAATACTGGTTTTTGTTGACTTCTCAGCTGTTGGAATTATTTGACTCAAGCCTTGAATGTGTTCATAATCATCAGAGTTTTATTCTAGAAAGACATTTAATATTCTGAAGGTCATTGTGCTGATGGTTTGAGGATTTTTTGGAAGGGCACTTTGAGAAGCCCTTAGGGTTGCTTGAGATTGGATTTTAGGTGCTGGCTTTTGAGAACTAGGCAATCAATTACTATGCCAGCTTCCTGGATGTCAAGAATGGCTACAGGTTCACACAATGCCTGCCAGCTAATGAAGCAGTCAACATCTTCCCCATTCAATAATCTTTTATACCAACTGTCCAACTTGACATTCCCTTAAAGAAATCACTGTATTTGATACCTATGCCTGAGGTCTTTAGAATTAAGGAATGTTTATCTTTCATAGTCTAGCAATGCCAATCTGTTTATGATATCCCCAAGGTGTTACTGCTTATGTTGTTTCTGGGAGAAAATAATACAGTCGATCCTTATTCTTTTCAGATTTCATATTTGCAAATACTCCTATGTTTTATTTTGTTTGTGCCTTTATAACAAAATACCATGGGCTGGGTAATTTATAAATAATAGAAATTTATGTCTAACAGGTCTGAAGGCTAAGGAAATCTACGGTCAAGGTTTTGACAGATGCAGAGTCTGGGCAGGGCTGCTCTTTGCCTTCAATATGGAGCCTTGCTATTACATCCCCTGAAGGGGACAAATTTTGTGTCTTCACATAGTAGAAAGGCAGGACAGAGTGAAACCACTCCCTCAAACCTTTAACACATATGGAATAAGGCCCCTAATTCCATCCATGGAAGTTCTGCCCTTTTGTCTTAATCAACTTCTAAAAGTTCCACCTCTTAGTTCTGTTATGTTGGCCATTAAGTCCCAACACATGAATTTTGAGAAACACATTAGAATCATAGCATTCTGCTCTTGTCCCCTGAGTGTGTCCCCTGTGCAAAACACATTCAGCCTATTCAACTGACCCCCATATTCTTAACTTGTACCAGTGCCAACTCAAAAGTCTAAAGTCAAGAGTCTCATCTATATGAGATATGGTTGAGACTCTAGGTACCATTGATTCTGAAGAAAATTCCCTATGCGTATCAACCTGTGGGTTCTAATCAGTTATGGACTTCTACAATGCAATGATGGGAAAGGAGTGGGATAAGCAATCTCGTTTTGAAAGGAAGCAGTAGGAAAGAAGAAAGGTCAAGATAAGTCCAAAATCCAACAGGGCAAACTACATTAAATCTTGAGGCTTGAGGACAATCTTTGATTCTAAATCCTGACTTTAGACATGTTGAGGTTGGCATGGGCCCCTAAGACTCTTGGGGAGCCCCATTCTCTTGACCTTGCTGGGTGCAATCCACATAGCAGCTCAAGGGTTGGAGGGCAGTGTCTGCAGCTCTTTCAGGCTGGCATTGTATGTGGGAGGTTCTACTGTTGTGAGGTTTAAGAGTGGCCCTACTGCTGTGGCTCCACAGATATTTCCCTCTTCAGCAATCCTGACCTGAGGCTTTGCTGGGCATTGTCCTAGTGGGGACCTTTTGTGGTGGCCCTGCCCCTGTGGCAGTTCTCTGTCTGGGTTCTGAGCTCTTTGAGCCATCCTTTGCAGTCTCACCATTTGTGCCCTAAGTGGTCCAAGCAGCACCTGGGCCTATTGAAGCCAACGTTTGCAGTAGCTAAGTTTCTTCTGGGAGTAAAAACTTAAGGTGGCTCTGGGAAGGGAGCTATCAGGTCCCACAGGTTCTTTGGGCCTTCACTTGAAACCGTTCTGTTCTCCATGCCCTGGCATTCCAGACCTGTGGTGAAAGTGGCAGCCCAAAAGATCTTCAAAATGTGGGGTCAGGGTTATATTGGCTTATTCCAGTGATGCATATTTTATAATGGCTCCAAAGCACAGAGTAGTGATGCTGGAAATGAGAAGCTGTAAAGTGCTTACTTTTTTTTTTTTTAAAGGTGAAAAATTTCAATTTAATTAGGAAAGATAAAATTGTGTATTGAGTTTACTAAAGTGCATGGTAAGAACAGATCTTGTTTTATACCCAATTTTATGGGTATAAAATTGTAAAAAAGGAAAAAGAAATTCATGCTAGTTTTGCTGTTATATATCAAATTAAAAATTATATAGCCACAATACATTGTAAGTGCTTAATTAAGGTAGAAGAGGCAATTAATTTGTGTTTGTATGTATGTGAAAAACATAGTATATGTAAGGTTTATTATGATTCATAGTTTCAGGCATCGTTTGGGGTTACTGGAGCATATCTCAGGCAGATCAGAGATGACTAGGTACTTTTTTTTTTAATAGCAGCACCCCAGTTCTGTTGAACCAATCTATTTTTTATTATGCTGTGTGTGCTGCTTTAACACGATACAGCCAATTGGGTAATTTGTAAAAAATAAAATTTATGTCTCATATTTCAGGAGGCTGGGATGTAGAAGACCAAGGTGCTGGCAGGTCTGGTGTTGGGTCGGGCTGCTCTTTGCCATCAAGATGAAGCCTTGTTGCAGCATCCTATGGAGAGGACAGACAGTATGTCCTCCCATGGTGGACATGTATATGGCAGAGAGTCAGTAAAGTCCCACAAGTCCTTTTCTTATCACAGAAAAGCAGCTCTTCCTTTATGACTTAATCACCTTCTAAAAATCCCACTTTTTATACTATCTTGTTAGCTATGAAGTTGTAACTTGTAAATTTTGGGTGACACATTTAGACCATAGTGGTCTACTTCCTAAAAGTTATTTTTAACCCCCAAATTCATACTTGACATGTTTTCACAGTTTCTTAGCTCTGTGCTAGAGCAGAATGACAAAAAAAAAAAAATGGATTTGAGTGACAAACACATTCCCAGCAAGGTCAAACAAGGAGTGGTCTACCTTCTTCTTTCAGCTCTCATATTGTGAACAAGTGTTCTCATAGTTTAATTAGTACCACTTATTGAAGAATTTTATGGTGGTGCACGTGTGCATGCATGTGTAATTTTTTTTTAAAGAAAGAAAGAAAGAAAGATTTATTTTGGCTCATGATTTCAGAGATTTTAGTCCATGGTTGTTTGTCCTTTCCAACACCCCTTTCAGGGAATGCCTTCAATGACCTAACTTGCTTCCACTTGGCCCTACCTCCTAAAATTTCCACCACATTACAACAGCATTATCAGCTGGGGATCAAGCCTTCAACAAGTAAGTCTTTGAGGGACATTTATTATCCAAAGCATAACACACATGTAAATGAAATTATTCAGTATTTGTCTTTCTATGTCTGATTTATTTCTGTCTAAAATGGTAGTTTTTTATGGCTGATTAATATTTCTCTATCCTTATTTTTAACTCTCTCTCTCCCACTGTGTGTGTGTGTGTGTGTGTGTGTGTGTATGTATGTATGTGTATCCTTTTCCACTCACATCACATTTCAATGGGATACTTGAGTGGATTCTATGTCTGGACTAATGTGAATAATACTTCAGTAAACACAGGAGTACAGATATATTTTTTCCCCAATGTGATCCTTTAATGGAGTGAATTTTACTGAAGCATTTATTTTGATATGCTATTCTATTATTATTCAGCTCAAAGTATTTCCTAATTTTTTTGACAATTTCTTTTTGTATTGATATGTTATTCAAAAGGGTTTCATTTACTTTATTAAGCAAGTAGAGATTTTTTTGTTTTGTTTCTGTAACTAACAAATTTTAATATGTTTTTATTTGTTCTAATTATTTATGTTTGACAATGGAATGCACTTTGACATGTCATACATAAATGGAGTATAATTTCTATTCTTCTGATTGTATATGATGTAGAATCATACCGGTAGTGTAATCATATATGCACATAGGGTAATAATGTCTAACTCATTCCACTATCTTTCCTACCCCTGTACCCCTCCCCTCTCTTCACTCCCCTCTACCTAAAGTACCTCTATTCTCTCCTAGTCCCACAACCTGTATTGTGAATTAGCATATGCATATCAGAGAAAAGTGTGTGTGCTTTTGCTGTTTATGGCTCCCACATGAGTACTGAAGTACTGTCTGGGGTTCTAAGTGTGGGAAAGCTGTGATGTACCTTATGGAGAAAATATGTGTTGGATAAGCTTTGTTCAATTATGAGTTACAATGCTGTTGGCCACAAGTTGAATGACAATGAATCAGCAATATATATTAAATAAAGTGTCCTGTGACAGAACTACACATAAAACTAGGTTTTGTATTGATCACTTGACAAATGCTCGCAGGAACCTGCCCCTGTATTTCCCCAAGGAGTGATGGTTCCGTATTTGCTAATTCAGTGTTTGTGGTGACTTTATAGATCTGGCATACTGTGAATAATGGGGATTGACTGTATCTATCTCAGAGAGTGTTGGCATGTGCAAAGTGAGGAGTTTTATTCCTGGTCACCTTGCAGAAAGTTAAGAATAACTTTTTTTTTTTTTTTCCTGTGGCTGGAATTTACATTATTTGGTTTGCCCAAAGGTATTTGTCTGTATCCTCAAGAATTCACTGAGGCTAGAAGAGGGTGGTGTCTTCTGTTTGGGGAAGAATAATAGTCCTCTTGTTTCAGGTTATGTTGAATTATTAGTGGATTAGTTGCCCAAGCACTTCACCCTTACCTGTCTGCAGAATTTCAAGTGAAATCCATTGACATGGTTTTCATTGCCCTTCTAAATTCTGATTAGCCTTTTTCATTGACACCTTGGCCCCTTCACTTCATGGGTTTCTAGAAAATGATAATTAATACACAGGTGTTGGGATATCTTTATTTACTTATCATTAGGGGCCATTTTTTTTCTTTGAATGAAAAATATATTTCTCCACACACAAACTAATTGGGGTCATATGGGAACAGGGAGCAAGAGATGGGAGCGGAGGTCAGGATGACAATATTCCCGAAGAAAACTGGTTAACCAGGACAGAGAAGCTTCCATTACAACCATTGCTACTGCCATTTTCAGCCAGACCCTCAGATGACCACATGGTTGGAAAGAGGGGCCTCTTGTGACACAGTTTCCTCTCACTTTTGACAACAAATACCAGGCAGATGGGAAGTAGGAAGGGAGAGTGAACCACAGAGGTGTGTGAAATAGGTACCTGACTGACAGCCTGTGGGCAACCACTCCATTGTGTTCTGAAACCTCACTTTTATTTTCATCTCTTGGTACAAATAGTTGCCTTGGCCTCTTGCTCTATTCAGGGCACAGGGTCTATTCCCAGTCACGACACCCTTCAAGTAAACTTCAGTTTATTTTTCTTTTCTGTTGCATGTTTCACCTTAAGCCTTATCTTTCATTGCAGCTGGAAAGAATTACTCATCCCTCCAGAAAGCCCAAGTATGTAAAGGTATAAATGGAGGCCGGAGGGGCCACTTTTCACAGAAATTAAAATCATGTCATATAGGATCAAATCTGTTTTGGGACAAGTAAAATCCATAATCATTGAAATCATTGACCTTTGAGGAAAAACAGAAGGGAGGTGAAGAGTCCACACTCTATTATTACTCACTAACAGGGTGAATTTGGGTAATTTTTATAACCTTTCAGAGCCTGTTTTCTCATCTGTTCAGGAGTCAGCAAACGGTTTCTTTAAAGGGACAGATGATGAATATTTCAGGCTTTGGGGCTCTGTGTGTAACAGTCTCTTTGCAGATCTCCTGTTGTAGGCAAAAGCAGCCATCAAACAGTCACCATGGAGCATACTGACAGGTGTTATGTGTCAATAAAACATTGCAGACAACAGGCTGCAGGTATATTTTGGTCCACTGGGCTCTTATTTGTTGATCTATAAAATGGGAATAACAATAGTATCCCACTCTGGTTGTTGGGAAGATGATGCAAGGTAGTACATTTAAAAGATTTAGTATAATGTTTGGTTCATAGTAAGCACTTTTATGATAAAACAATAAAAAAGATAAAATCGTGATTTTCACAGAGTTCTAAAATGAACATATGTTAAAGATTTTACTCACCTATTATTAATGAGAGAATTAGTTGGCTCAAAGGATATGTCATTAAGAAACACCCCAAGCCTTAGAAATTTATAGATCAGAAATAATGAAATTTATTTGCAAATTGACACAAAACTGGCTCGGGGGAGGGAAGCTATCTCCTCCACCAGATGATTTATTTGCATATTCATAGTCAAGTCTTTTCCATTCTGTTGTAATTTTCTACAACTTAAAGTAATGAAAAAATAGCTCAAGAATGAGGAAAAGCCACAGTCAGATGACCCAGAATAATGTGCTCTAAACAATGCAAAATTTTCCATTTGAGAAATCCAGTAATCCTACGTGGTCACTGCAAGTTTCTTTGCACACTCATATCTTAGCTATTATCATTGGTTAGATGTCAACTAAAATTACTCTGTCCTTTCAGACCTGAGAAGGAGCTATCTGATGTAGGGAATTCAATAGATAGTTCAAATTTTCTTCAAATCAAGACTTATTGAAAACTCTTGATTCTTCTGTGTTCAGTGTGGGTTTTCTCACCAAATCCACTTGAATGATGTCTATTTTGGGAGACCGTCTTACCCAATGTGAGATGCCTTCCCTGATTCATGTCTGAGATACCACTAAACTTAGGCTGTATGAATGCATGGAGCAACATTCATATCCTAATGATGCAAGCAGTTTAAAATTACGACAACTCTCCTTGGCTCCTCTGTCATTGGAGATTCCTTACTAGCTGACTCTTAGTCTGTTCAGGTGTTTGTAGCAGAACTAGAGACTTAGTGACTTATAAACAATGAAAATTTATTTCTCACAGCTCTGGAGGCTGAAGTTCAGGATCAAAGTGCCAGTATATTTGGTTGATGGTGAAGACCTACTCCCTGGGTCACAAATAGCCACATTTTTCACTGTGGCAGAGGGGCAAAGGCATCATCTGGGGTTTCTTTTGTAATGACAGTAGACTAATCAACTCCTAAAGATCTCCAAATACCACCTTATTGGTGGTTACATTTCAATATTCAAATTTGGAGAGGAAAAAAATTATTCTGACATTTCTCTATAGATTCCAGCAGACCTGTTCTTTTTTTTTTTTAAAGCTCTCTCTCTGCTTCTTCCCTGACTTTCCTTCTTTTATAGTCTAAAATTCATGTTCATTTATTATTCTAAATAATTCAACCATCTCTTTGTTTTACTGTCTCTTTAGAAACTATGATTTGCTAATCTGCCTTTAATACCCAAAGCGTCCCATCAAGTGATCAAGATAAAGGAAAACCCCAAGTGCACAGTAGAGTACTAATTCATAATTCCTACACACAATTTCTATTCAGAATTCTCACAAGTAGAACCTACTGTGTTCAGTTATCAGATGTAGTTTTAAATGAAAATTATTTATTTTATCATCATCATCATAATAATCATAGGGAGAGAGAGATAAATCAATTGTACAGAGTGTACAAGTGAGGTTTTGTGGCTCAGCAGTTACTTCTATTGACTGCTATTTGGTTTTCCAAGTTTTTTATTTAGTTACCATTTCTCTGCTTTTCTTTTATTTTTTAAATTTCTTTCTTCAAATACATATTAGATATATTTTTAATTTGTGAAATAAATCATCTCTCTTTGACAGAGAAATTGCAAGATATATATTAATTCTCGGCAAGGGTACTCAAAGTGTACTACCTTCAAGAATTCTCAGGCATTCTGAATATCAGAGGCCAGGTAGACCAGGCCAAGATGATACTTGGACAATTGTGTTGACAAAAGAAGCTGGAGACGGCGACATCTCTCTTTTCTATCAGTAATTCAATGACTTTTTGTTAATCTGATGATTTTCAGATTTGGGCTTAAAAATTGGAAGATGGAGAAAGAAACCTCACAGTTTTTGTGATCTCAATTCACAATAAGTAGTGGTAGTTGACTGTTAGTTAAGGTTTAGTATATGGAAAAATTGTGAATGAGTTTTGATTTTAGTCAGTGTCACAACTAAGTTGTCCCTTGAATTTATCTCTGCCTTTGTCTTTGACAGGCTATTTTGCAATAATATAAGTTGAGAAAATTTTAAGTAGTGCAAATAATTTCTGTTCATAGAAATGTAAATTATGTTCAGTGTGGGTTCAGATTGCATTATAAAGCACACTGATGTTAAAGAAAAAATATTTTGACACTGAAAGTGGTGAAGAAGGCTTTATCCAAGACTACTGCAATATGTGGGGGCGGGCATTGGGCTTAACTTCAAATGCGTCAAAGACAACTGGGGAGATTTTCAGCCAATGAGCTGAGTGAGGGGATCAATGAATGGAGAGCTACTAAGAGGAGACAGCAACAGATGGAGAATTACTAACAGACTAGCTTTATAAAATTATTTAAAGGCAGGCCACTGACTGAGATATCCAAGGTGAGGGATGACAAATTTAACCAGATATCTAGAATGATTAAATATCAAGAGTGAGGGGCTGTGGGTAAATCATTTAGCAGAATTCTTGGTAAAACTAGGCTTGGAAGGCCAGAGAAAGGGTGATGGCCAAAGTTGAGGCATAGTTGAGAAGATGGCTCAGAGGAACTTGACTAAGCTTGGTCAAGAAGAGAGTCTTTGTCACTGGTCAGAGTAGTTCTTTTTGAGAAAGTAAGATTTGAGCAAAGGTTTGATGAATACAAGAGACTTAGCTTAGCACATACCTGGGGAAGAACATTCTAAGGAGGGGAAACAGACAAGACCTGAAGTCAGACATTTGTTTGACAGAGTGAAGGGATTTCAAAAGGCTAGCATGGTGGCTGATACCGTAACATGATCTCACATGCACATCTTACAAAGTGATATTGGCACTTGTTATATTGAGCAATGAGTTCTGTGGGACCTCCGTGGTTCAAAAGAATAGGTGTGAAGTGATGATATTCAATGTCTGAGGTTAGGTTATCAACATGTTATGCACTTGAACCTTGTTCTTTTGAAACACTCACTCTTGGTGGCCACCTACGGTGTGGTTAGCAATCCCATCACATAGAGACCTCATTTAGTGTTCCACAAATAGCCAGCTTTGACCACCAGAAATGTGAATGAGTGAGATTTCAGATGATTCTGGGTCCTCACTATCAAGTCATTCCCTTCCAGCCCATGTTCCAGTATTGTGGACTTCTCAGGCGAGGTTTTAGACACTATGGAGCAAAGAGGGATGGAACAAGCATTCCTGCTATACTCCTTCTGTGTTTCTGGCCACAGATTCTGTGATCATATTAGTGTACATGGATGGTATTCTATATTACTAAGATTTGGGATGATTTGTTCTGTAATGATAGTAAGTAGAACGTCTAAAATGCCTAAAATGGAGTGAATGGGGGAGAGAGGAAGTGGAGATGAGTTTAAAATGGTATTGCATAGGGGCAGAAACTACAGGGCTTTGTAGAGCAAGGTAAGGACTGACTTTCACTATAAGCAAAAAGAATAAATGAATGCATGAAAGAATAATTACCTAATTACTTGGCAGGATGAACTTTTAGAAGAGAAAATAAAATTAGGGTGACCATAATCAAGAGACTATCTAGTAAAGCAAAAACAGCATGGGAGTTGAATTCCAAATATTACCACATATACTTTGGGTCATGGAAAAATATTTTAAAAATTTGGACTTTATTTTCTTATATATAAAACAAAGTTATGATGATTAAATATTAAAATACTTATAGAAGGTACTTGATTTATTAGTTTTCTTCTCTGCTTACTTTCATTCTTTGATATATTTGGATGCTAATAGCACTAAAATAAAAGGTATTGAGTTTAAACTCTCTCTCCATTCAAAAGAGCCAGGTCCAGTAGACTGAAGAGACAAATACACTTATTTTAGTTCAGTGTAAGGATAGATAACATAATTATTATTTGATACAGTTTCCCCAGACTAAATCTAACTCCATATTTACTATCTTTGTAAGTTTGAACAAAGTTACTTAAATTTCTAAACCTCATTTTCGTAGTAAAGACGATATTAATTATAAAGCTCACCTTATAAGTTTCTATTAGAATTAAATATAGTAATCTATGTAAAGTACTTAGCCCAGTGTTTAACATTCAATATTTATCAATAATTAACCAACAGTTGCAGTAAGAAATGACTTATGAAGATTAATTTCTCTTACTGGAAATGTTAAAAAAATTATCTATTTAAGAAGAAACTTCTTCATTAAACAATTTTTATTTTAACTTCTATTTTTCTATATTCTTACCATAAGACTTTGAGTTCCTTTGATCTGTAATTACATCAGCTAGATTTTTTATTTTCATCTTGCACAATTGTTCCTAAATCTATGCAATTCTTCATTGACATGGGCTAAATTTTGTAGTGGTAACAAACAATCCCACATCTTAGAAACTGAACCCAACATAAGTTTATTTTTCGTTAGTATTACATTTTCATTGTGGGTTCAACCAGGGCTGAGGGTAGGGTGTGTGTGTGTTTGTGATGAGCTTCTGTTCATTAGTCATTATTGGATCCAAATCAGTAGAGTCTCTGACAGCCTGAACATTGCCAATGATGGTGCTGGCATGAAATGGAATCTCTGTAACAATACTTGCCTAATTATCTGTGTTGAGCACCACTTTTTATTTATTTATTTTATTTACAATCTGTCATTTTAAAACTTTGCAAAATACAATAAAAATAAATTACTGATCCCATGTTTGGAGGTCTTAGCAATGTTCAATTATTATAAAAGTTTCTAAATGCTTATTTCCGTTTTGTTACTTATCTTGTTGTGAGCTGGGGAAAAAGTATGTGTTGGATGGGCTCCAGTTTGCTGCTTATACTTGGATTAGTCCTGATCTGGGGGTCTCACACTGGTAATTTAATATTCTGGAAATAACATATACCATTTCCTCTCAAAGCTCATTGGCCAAAGCAAGTCATGAGTTTCTTACCTTAACCATAAGGGAGCCAGATAATTCAATCTTGTTGAATGCCTTCAAGTGGGGCAAGGTTAAAGGAAATGTTGACAGTTTCAATGACTATTTCGCTGGTCTCAGGAGTCTATTTATTAAAGAAGGAATTCTAGGTATAAGTTTGGGAGACTTGAAATAGTAGATTTGCAAAGGGGTAATTGTATTTAGTACTTTTGTTGTTTTCAAATTTCCTGGTTGATTCAATCTTTTATGAAAAGTATTGTCTTAGGTGAAAAGCATAAAATCAAATCATAGGTCACAAAAGAAACTCTGTACCATCTTGTATTGGTACAGGTCCTTTGAGATGCAGATGTGAGGACAGGATTACATGTGAAAAGACTGTTTTTAGGAAGATGCTTGAGTGAAGTCACAAGAGTTTAGGAGCTCCCAAAGACCATAATCTAAATCTAATCCCAGCTGAGGCAAAGAGGGAGAGAAGATTGGGTTGAATCATTATAGATTGCTGTGTGGAACAGCAAAGGTGCAGCAAAGCTACTGGGGAAACTGAGCCAATGTTGGGAGACAATGGAGTTTGATGTCTTCTAGAAATGAGTCTGCCTTTCTCCTACTCTACTCCGTCTTACCTAGGCACAGCAGGCAATGGATTTCAAAGCATAGGAGTTGAGGCCCTTGTTTCAAGTTCACTTTCCATGTGAGGTACATGCTCATGGCTGCCAAGTGCCTGGTCTAGTCTCTTGCCTTTGGCAACTTAAAATATGCATTCCCATTTTATGAATTAGTTACTGAGGTCAAGGGAGCTTAATGGATCAGGTACTGGCACAAGATCCCAGAGCTATTAAATTTGGAAACAGAGACCAGCTCCACGTCTACTTTGCTGTCTCTAGTGATACATTCATGACTTTTCTAATTGAAGATATTTTTAGTAGATACTAAATTATTTTTAATCTTTAATCTGCCAAGCACTTCTACTTTCTGCTGGAAGCGGCACTTTATTTATTTATTTATTTTTTCAGCCATGAAAAAATTCAGTATCGCCTCTTCTAAATACAATTGAAGGGTCTAGGAAGGAGAGCACCTATTCAAGCTGGGCCAATTATGTTCTTGCCTGGGACTTTCAAAGCTTGACCACCCTCTGAGTATTTAGGGTATAAAGTAGAAGAGTTGTTGGTAATCATGCCCCTTGCTGTGGAATAAGTTGTTCTCAAAGAATGTAATAAAAATGCACAAAGAAGCAGAGATGAAAGACAATAATAGCAGTTTCAGTTGTCCTTGTGGCTCTGCTGTATTTCCTTTCCTTGTAACTCTTAGTATCTTTCCAATAATTTCCCTGTTGTGCCTAAACTGCAAGTGAGTTTCTCTCATTTGCAACCAAGAAACCTTGACTAATACAGTTCCTCAGAAATGCAGACTTTGAAATTTGTTATGGCAGCGTCATTATAGGATGGTGATCATTCTTTTTCTGTTTCCTGCTTTCTTTCTTTTCAAAAAAATGCCCTTGATCAGCTGTCAAGGACCAGCTATTAAGCCCTAGATAAGAAGCAGAGAGTTCAACCTCTCCCAAAGCAAAGGGGGAATGGTATACCAATGAACCATTAGGAACTCATTACTGCTATAATAAAGGGATTGATCACTTTCTCAAAACTCCCATTTGGCTTCACAATTAACCCATTGTGATTAAATGCAATTAAATGCTGATAACATTGAGCATTCATTGATAAATCCAAGTTGTGTTTCTGAAGGGAAGAAGAAAAAGAGAAATAGACAAGATAGGCGTAACAAGTGAATTTAAGTTTAAGAATCAAGACAAATTGACCATTGTGAATAATCATTGAACTACTATTTTGAATTGGTGTGTCATTTTATATGCTTCTGAAGAGTCTATCCCTTGAATAAGTAAAACACAAAGATAAATCCTTTTAATATCACAATCTTAGGTAAATGAATTACACTTTAGAAATGAGAATAACTAGCATCAGAAGAGATAGGTGCCCAGCTTGACCTGGAACATAGGCTGGTGTGATCCTTCACCTAACAGGTCTTTAGATCTCAGTCTAACTTATCTTTAAAGTGGGGCTCATAGAATAAATTATCTCAAAGATTCCCTATAATACTATTATTTTCTTGTTCAAAAGAGAGTTCTGGTTTTGAGGAGGACAACATTTCTGTCTCTCATCTCTTGGCCCCACATCTAGGAAATGTAGGCTAAGTAAGCAGATCATTGATGTGTGAGGGAGAATATTTTGTTTTCATTGGGAAGATGGATGTGGCTCCTTCCAGGATCATAATATGGCTGGGTTTTCTTATTTAGACTCTGTAATGGTATAAATTGGTATACTTTTTTCTTGTGCCTCTCTGAACTTCATTGTACTACTGTCTAATCTACTCATTTTTCCATCACAGGACTTGAGTCAATGACAAGAAAAGGAAAGTTCACAATGATAACTCTGGAGATAGTAATAATATCCCTACTGGATACAATGTAATAAATGGCAGCACAATTATATATATATATATATATATATATATATATATATATATATATACACACACTTTGTAATAACTTGCTATAACATTTTAATTTTTAAGAAGACTTCATGATCGATTTCCATTTACTTTTAATAAGCTTTCTAATATTTATAATTGGGGAAAGTTTTTATTCTCTAAAAAGTTGCCCATATTTGCATTGATTGTCCAAAGAAGAAACTCAAAATGAACAACTCTTTGATAGAGAAATGTTTTGTTTTTTTAAATGCCTGAACAAATATAACCTTATGAAGTATGAAATGTCCTCTCACCCTAGGATATTTCCTATTTGGTACCAATTTGGACAAAAAACAAAAACAAAAGCAACAACAACAAAACAAACAAAAACCTACTAAAACCAGTCTACATAATACAGTATAAAGAATTTTGCACCTTCAATGGTTTAAGAAAGGGTTGAGGAACCTTAAAGAGGAGATGGGAGGAAGGTTCTAGAAATGAAGCCCCCAGCATGGAGAGGAAGCTTGGAGCTATTTCCTGGGATAGACTTGTTTGATGAATTTTGAGGCATTATAATATCTTACGTTTAATTCAAAATAATGTTTGATCAGCACCTTGCTATCATCTTTCTCTATTATAAAAATATTTACTAAAAACCTGCAGCATACAGCAACCTGTGGTAGCTGTTGTTTTAGAGGGGTTAGGTTCTAGTAAAGTGGTGGGGAGAGAGAACTCCAGGTGCAGGAAGTGGGATGTGAGTGGGGACAAGGGAGAATTCAGTGCATGAGAGGAAAATATGAGGAGAGGGCTGTCTGGGAAGTCTCAGGAAGTAGGGTGTGGGTGTGAATGGGCCTTGAGCCATTTTGTGGAGACAGTAAACAGAATTGTCCCAGAAGTCAAGCCATTTTCAGTGTGAGGCACAGTGAAATTGTCTGGATCCTTTTGGGTGAGAAGATTTTTATGGACAAGGACAGAGTTAGGTGGTAGTTTTTCTTACCCTTTGCTGGATGGTGAGTATGTACTAGGGCTGGTCCTAGGGAATTTGTATAAGTACTGTGTTTCTGGCCAGGTGGCAGTTCCCATGCTACCTGTGACATGTGTTGTTCAAACAGAAACTCTTACTTCATATTCCATCCTATCTAGTGCTGAGAAACTGATGTGACTCCATTTTTGAGAAACCAGCCTCTACCTCAGAGCAAAGCCTGTCCAAAGGAAGGGAGCGTGACCCTTGTCCTTGGAAAAACCCACAGAGCACTCTTAGGCAGATAGCCACCCTGCTGAGTTGTTTGTCTGCAAATAACAGGAGAAATCTGCCAGGTGTCCCTGACTCAGTTAGGCTAGGTGAGGACCCATAGCAACCCCCTAACAACCACCAATCAGCATGAGACAGGGAAAATACCTGGTATGCCAGATGACCCCCCAGTAGTTTATGGTGGTTGATAATATGTTGGGAAACCACATTGTTTAGCACGTATATCCCTCAAGGATTAAATCAATCAGTTCAAAGGAATCCCCCTCTTGAACAAAGAACCAGGACTCACTCTTCGGACCGCTTCATCAGAAATGGTTGTGAGTCCAGGCTTGAGCTTGCAATAAAGACTTTTGTGTGATTGCATCAGATTCAGCTCCTGGACGTCTATTGGGGTCCCACGAATCTGGCATTATAGTGCCTGGTTATACAATTAGATAGCATTTAATCTCAATTTTCATTACAAAACGTGGAACATGCTGCAGAGAAACTCAGCTTTTTGTGATCCTTGAAGCTTATATAATTTGAGTGGAGTATTTTTTAAGAAAAAGAAAATTCATGAATATACAATTTGATCTAACAGTGAATCTGTAAGAAGAAATTACAAGCAAGTACACATTTTTTTCCAAAGGTGACAAATCCACAAACATGAAAAAATCCAGAAAAATAATGATTTTTATATTATTTAGCAGCTTGCCACTTGTCTATCATATATCCTTTCTGCATAATATTTTGATGTCTTCTTCACATAACATCATGTTTAATATTATTTTTTATTGAGTGAATATAAAGATAATTCAGTCTTTCCTCTAGAAAGGTTGATTGATACTTTTTATATTTTTGATAATAAAAGTGCAGATGTATTCTCTGTTTGTGGGACAGCTGCAGATTTGTACCCTTAAACCACAGTAATTCTGTTCAATTTTATTTTGCATAATTCTCATCAAAAAAGAATAGACATATATAGTGTTATTGTAGCTTGTGCATTATTGAGTCTATTCCTCATGGGATTAGACTGTTTTGATTATGCGTCTTTGAGAACTGAATCTTCTTATAATTTTACATGACTGATGTGTAAAATTATTTGCATTATTGTGCATACTAGCTTCTGGCTCCAGACCTTTTAAACCTTATTTCTTTTTTTTTAATTCCCTGCTATCAGTCTTGGGTATCATGTTCACATCATGACAGCTCTTTGACCCATCACCTCTTTGTCTTTTCAGTTGGCAAAGTGGGTGGTGGAAATATTCCTAGGGGCCATAACTTAATGATATGCAGAAATAACTGAGAACCATATTGCATAGAAGATATAAATCAAAACTCAGTGTATTCCTGACTGAACTTCTGCTGAGCCAAAATGTAAAAATGCCCATAGCTATACAAACTCTTATGGTTTGAATATGAGGTGTCCCCTAAATGCTCACATGTGGGACAGTCCAAGAAGGTTCAGAGAAGAAATGATTGGGTTATGAGATCCTTAACCCAATCAGTGAATTAATCCCCTGGATAGAGATTAATTGAGTGGTAACTAGAGGCAGGTGGGTGTGGCTGGAGGAAATGGTTCATTGGGGGTGTGGCTAGTGGGTATATATTTTGTATCTGGAGAGTGGAGTTTATCTCTGCTTTCTGATCATCATGTGAGTTGCTTCCCTCTGCCACACTCTTCTGCCATGTTGTTTAGCCTCGCTCGAGCCCCAAAGAATGAAGTCGTGGTGTCCATGGACTGAGACCTCTGGAACTGGGAGCCCTCAAATATGCTTTTCCTCCTCTACAATTGTGCTGGTTAGGTCTTTTAAGTAGCAGCAACGAGAAAATCTGACTAAAACACAAAATTTACCTAATACAGTGGGGAGTCTCTTGGTTCCAGTGGAAAGACGTAACAGTCTTAGCAAATTGTGATTAAAATTCTTATTTTGGAAAATTTTACAAATACTTATTGACCATGCAGATATATTGCCAGGCTCCTCTTAGAGCATTGAAAGGAATTTTTGCAAATGAAGGACCCTGAAGCTTTTGCTTCATTAGTTTGGTAAATCCGGCTTAGTAATATGGTCAAACAATTGTGAATCAGTTGAATTTCACTTTGGACCAATTTTTTTGGGGGTGGTGTATGTTCTAAAAACATACTCTTGGTTGCATGGGGTTTTTATCCCTAAGGGGATTCTGACTTTGGCAAATAGTGGTGCATAATGAAAACTTCCTGACTTTTCTCCCTGGTGAGACTGTTATGATTAGATGTGATAAACCTAATCATAATTTTAATAAGAAAATGTGTTCAACTTATTATTTGCCCAAGCTGTGTGTGAGTGTGGATTTTATTGGCTGTAACCTGTGTTTACTAATTCCTCAGGCTCATGAACAAAGAGGCCCAGGGAAAGTGTAATGGCCAAGTGGTTTCTGGGCAGATCAACTATTGTGCATTCAAATACTCCAAAGAATCACAAAAGAGTGTTCACTGAAACACAGAATTGAGAGGAGCTTCCCTGGATAAATGAAGAAAATTGCTGCTTTATCCAAGTCAGTCTAAATGTGCTCTAAGTAGTTATAGTAGATCTCTTTATTTTTTGTGAGGAGGTTTAAAATAGAATAAATTGTCAATTTCTTAAGAGTTATGGAGTATTGAAAACAGTTTAGTAAAGAGGTTTTGGACATGGGAATGTGAATGATTAAAGGAAACCAATCTAAAAATTTTATGAGTTTAAATGGTCATGTTTCCCCATTGTAACAAATTAAGTTATCCCAGCTATAAACTTGAAGGATCAAGTAGAGGGAGCCCTTACTGACACCTGGAGAAAAATTCACACCTGTAGAAGGAAATCAGGCAGAAATGGAGACCTCTAGAAGAGAATCACCACCTTACAACCTGGCAGGATTAAGTCATGGAAATAAAAACTCTGACTTTTCTGCCTTATGTTCTTCTGCAGGTCATTCTCATTGGCTGAATCCAACAGTTAAGGGAAGGGCAAGAAATTCTATTGGTACAGTCAATAAAGGCGAGATCTCCTGGGCACTGGTAAAAGTATTGAAGGTAAGGATAGATTTAGAGAAGAAAAAAGGATGCAAAGGGCTGTTTAAAATGAAGTCCTTCTTTCACAAGACTGGCTCCAGAGGAAAATATTTGCATATCCCTGCTTAACTTAATAAAGAAATTCCTTGCATTTCTGGGTAACATCTGAACTTCTCTTTTGACAAGAAGGATTGATTGCTTAGTTGGAAGTAGTGCCATCTGAAGATTGCCCTGAAGATATCAGACCCATCAAAAATGGTCTCAATTGTCAAGAGCCATTCTGCTTAATGTCAAGTCATCCTGGGTAGATTTAAGTTGAATACACATAGATAGTTTAATTTTTTTCTTTTCATATATTTATTACAAGGTCCTCCATTGTTTGTGGCTGAATAGGACTGTTTTACTCCAGAGAAAACAGTGGGGAACCTAAATATGGTAATAAGCAAATTGGATTCTTTAGTCCAGCTTACTGGCAACCAAAGATATTTTGAAACTTCATCTACCTACATTAACTGTTTTTTAATTTGTTACCTATAGTGACATAAAAGGTGTCAGTCTTTGTTCCAACATACAGGTTCCTGAATGACCAAATTTGTGGAATTCATCATTTGCTTGCAGTTCTTCCCTGTGTGTGTGTGTGTGGGGGGGTCACTTTGCATATTGATTCATGCACATTCATGAAAACAGAGGAGGAAACAGCAGAGAGATCACACTGAGAAGTACACACTGAGTTCAATCATGAATTGAGTCACTTTTGTAGCCCTCTCCCAGCTTTATTCCTACCAGGGACTTAGGAAAATGATAAGAACAAAGTCAAAAATCTTCTGAAGTTGATTGTGACTATGTGGTCAACAAAACCATTGAATCCACAGATGCTAAGGTTCAACTGCATGTGTGTGGTAGTGAGTGAGACAGAAGAGTGCAGAAATAACTTGAACACTATAATCCCCTTAACCTGCTAATTGAAATTTAGAGGGATTCATACTGGCACATGAGGCTTACTCTTTTTTGCCAGAGGGCCTTTCTCTTCAGAGTTTTTCTTTTTCAAGAACCAAAGCCATTTATTTTATTGCCACTCTATTCTGTGGCACAGTTTTCCCCTGGGCTACGAATGGAATTACTAACACTGCTTGTTCCGTATTCTGAAAATCACTGTCAGGTGTGAATTTAATGTTTTATTTGAAGACTGGTGCTCCTTCCCATCCGTCATAAGGGGAAATTTTTTTTTATGGAATTATAGTTACTAGTCCTAATATAATTCTTTTCATCTTAGGCTCTCTAAGTGCTGTGTACTAGTTCTCTCCCTAATATCTACATTTCAATGACTCCTAACTCCCCTCCATCTTAGATCATGGATAGAATTTTTATGTGGACTCCCTCAACTCTTATAGACCTATTTTTCAGTCAACTGTAAGTGGAAAACATTTAAATAGTTCTTTCTGGGTCACTAGAAGAAGGAATAAGACAATTTTGATAAACTTGTGACATATTATAAATTCAGAATTTAGGAGAGGTGCCAATGGTAAAATACGTCTCCTTGAGCTGAAAGATTAAAAACAAGCAAGTAACCAAACCAATCATTCCTCCTATCGCTTCACACATTCTGAAGCCTACCACAGCTTCTTCTTTTTTAATTTTTTTTCCAACCTTAAAGAGATTGAAAATTGGGACTTTATTTCACATTCCCATTTGGGTGTTCAAATTTTAACTATGTTCTAATTGCAAGTACTTAAAGTCATAACATGTTTGAGTTGCAAGGGATGGTAAACACTATTAATAATCATTAGTAATCTAGCCCAGTCATCTTGTAGTCAGAGCTTCAAGGATCAGAGAGATCTACTGATTTATTCAAGATCATGCACAAAGCTAATGAGTGCAGATCTGGGATTTCTCACTGCTCTTCTTTCTCACTGCTTTATACTAACTTTTCTATGCTTCTTCCTTCCCTTCCCTTCCTTTTCTCCTCCCCCCTCCTCCTTCCTTAATGTGACCTTCTTCCTTAATGTTGTAGCTAGACTTTAATCATATGGGAAAAAAAAGTTTTAAGGGGAAAATATACTAATTCAAATGAAACTGATAAGTAGAAGAAAAGCAGAACAGACTCTCTTCCTTGTTATTGAAGAGGCTTTGAGATTTACCTTTTTATGTCATCACAACCTTACATTAGGTTGTAGGACTTCAACTAATTAAACATTCTACAAAACACTGGTTGCTATATGTAGAGTCCTCAGTGTGCCACATTTTGAAATAAGAAATTTTGTATAATATAAAGAGAAGACATTCTTCAATGAATGATCATCCTTACCTTTTATTCACCAGCAATTATTTTTGTGGGGGGTGAAGTATGGGGGATCGAACTCAGGGGCACTCTACCACTGAGCTATATCCTCAGCCCTATTTTGTATTTTACTTAGACAGGGTCTCACTGAGTTGCTAAGCACCCGTCTTTGGCTGAGGCTGGCTCTGAACTCATGATCCTCCTGCCTCAGCTTTCTGAGCCGCTGGGATTACAGGTGTGCAGGATCATGTCCAGCTTCACCAGCACTTTTTACCTTCTGAACTTTAAGAAAGCATTTAGAATTTGGATCATTCAAAAACATTTTTATTCTATCTAATTTTAAAATCCTGTGAAAGAAGTAGTATAAGGTATTGACTAGTAAAAACACAATAAGCCAAGGAAGAAAACATGTTGGCTAGTTTTTTGAAGAGAACCTCAGATGTGCACACATCTAACTGACTTTTCTTAGTGGTCTAGTGTTCCTTCTTCCTCTTGTGTGATTTATATAATCCTCAATTACTGAGTAACACCTGTACAACTGAGTCATGAAACGTCAGTGGTGGCAAGGGACTAAGAGAACCAAAAGTCTTCATTTCATTGATGAGATTCAGAGGATGAAATGACATTTCCAAGGTCACCTTCTAATTCTTATCTTCAATTGAATTACTTTAGATACTAAGGTGGGTTGTTCTTTATTGTCTGGAAGGATATAATTTCAATGCTAGAAAGATCTTTATAGCAATTTGGCCCAGGGGAATTTAAACGAAGCAAGATATTCTGAATTATGACTTCCATAACAATTTTCACTTGGCCTCAGCATAATCATTAAGGAAGTCTTTGGAATTTCTACACTTGGCGCTTTCTTTTTTATCTTTTTTTTTAAAGTGAATTGGATATTAGGTTGTGTGTAAGCTTGATAACTGCATTCATCAGAGGAAGAACTTTTCTGCCAACCAAATACACTGCCTTAGGAGAAAATCAGGATGGGCAAAGGTAAGCCAGTGTCAGATATGCTTCATAAAAGACCCTCTCTGATGTGGGATGTGCAGGGCTGAGGCCAGAAGGAGTGCCACTCAGCTGATTTACCAAGCTCATTAAATTCTCTCTTTACATTTTTACCACATACACATTAGATAGAGCACTACTCTCCAGGGTATATAAAGAACTCAAAAACCTTAACACCAAAAAAGCCAAATAACCCATTCAAGAACTGGGCCAAGAAACTGAACAGATACTTCTCAGATTATATATAATCACTCAACAAATATATGAAAAAATGTTCAACATCTCTAGCAATTAGAGAAATGCAAGTCAAAACTACTCTAAGATTTCATCTCATTCCAATCAGAATGGCAGCTATTAAGAATACAAACAACAATAAGTGTTGGCAAGGATGTGGGGAGTAAGATACACTCACATTGCTGGTAGGACTGCAAATTGGTGCAGCCAATAAGGAGAGCAGTATGCAGATTCCTTGGAAAACTTGCAATGGAACTATCATTTGATCTAGCTATCCCACTCCTCAGTCTATACCCAAAGGACTTAAAAACCACATACTAAAGAGACACAGCCACATCAATGTTTATAGCAGCACAATTCATTATAGCTAAACTGTGGAACCAACCTAGATGCCCTTCAGTAGATGAATGAATAAACAAAATATGGTATACATACACAATGGAGTATTGCTCAGCATTAAAAGAGAATGAAATCATGGCATTTGCAGGTAAATAAATGGAGTTGGAGAATATTATGGTAAGTAAAGTAAGCCAATCCCCAAAAACCAAATGCCAAAAATTTTCTTTGATATGAGGATGCTGATCCATAATGGGAAAGGTGGGGAGCATGGGAAGAATGGAAGAACTTTAGATAGGGCAAAGGGGAAAGAGGAGAAGGGAGGGAACATGGAGGTAGGAAAGAAAGTGGAATGAGATGGACATCATTACCCTAAGTACATGTATGAAGAAATGAATGGTGTGATGCTTCTTTGTGTACAACCAGAGACTTGAAAAATTGTGTTCTATATGTGTAATATGAATTGAAATGCACTCTGCTGTCATATATAACAAATTAGATCAAATAATTTTTAAAAAAATCTCTCTTTACTGTCATAGTCACCAATAAGTTAAGAAGGTGGATTTGTAGTACTTACTCTTGGGCATCAGAAGTGTAGGATTCTTCCTTCTTCCCAATCTGTTTTGTTGCAGTTTAACTTTCTATCGATGGTTGTGTAGCACTTCTCAGAGACAATTGCAAATAATTATAGAAGTTTGATAGGAAATTAGAGTCTAAAAATCCTTTGTCAAATCCTTTTGAATACAGTTAAGATATCACTATATCTTGCAACAAAATAAAAGTTTAGGTATAGTTTTCATTCTCATTCTTTTCCTAAAATCATACTTGAATTCCCTTTGTGATCATTTCAATTTATGCAAATGGAAACAGAAGTAAGGATGTGTTAGGAAACTTAGCCAAGATCAACAGTGGCAAAAGAAAAAAAATTCCCAGAAGTCCAAAACCTACCATATAGACCAGAACTTAAAAATAAAAAATTAAAAATTTTGAAGCATGAATGAATTCAGATTTCTGAATTTCCAATTGCTACTTTTTTCATAGCATCATGGTTAAGTAGCCCATAGGCTTTCTTATTCCAGTACCTTACCTTCTGTACACTCAGATGACCCCACTGGGGTTGATTCTGGCTGACCTCATTCAAGTGGGATAGGCAAGTCCTTATCCCTCAGGCAGTCTTGAGGTCTGTATCTCTGTTTGTGGCTTGAACAGGCACTTCAATTGGCATGCTAATTTGGGAATGCTGAGAGTACAACTCCCTATCTACTTGTTTCTTTTAACATGGACATTTTTAATCAAGTGCCTAATTTGGTCCTGGGGGACTTCACTCTGCTTTAATAATACATGTGACAAAATTTACCTCTTTGCTTTGAAAGTTGTTAATTATGGAGTGCATTTCAAATGAGCTACGGTGGCCAAGAAATCATCCCTTCTGGATGCTTATATATTTTAGTACTAGGAAGAAGTAATAGGCAATGGAACATTCTGAAATGCCTCTCCACAGGGACAGTGGTGCTTTGGGGGGACCAACCAGGGTAATCGGGAAGACTTCTTGGAGAGGAACTTGTATCAAGTTGTTTTCAGGTTATGCTACAGGGTCTACATAACCCAAAGGGCTTAACCTGTTTTCAAAGCAGATGGATGAAGAAAAGATTTAGGAGGGAGATCTTCAGACAGATGAGTGGGCTAGGTCTTCAATCTCTTTAAGGAAGTAGAATTCGTTGCCACCTAGGGAAGACAGGATTTTTATGCCTTACACAGTGAGGAGAGCTAATTGTAGGTTGCGCTAGGTTTTTAATGAACTTTCTGGTGTAGTCTCAGACTGACATTGTGGTGAATTCTTATGGCCACTAAAGTTATTACTTCTTGCTTAATAAATTAGCGGTAGGTTTCCAAGAAATTTGTAATAGTGCCTCTGGTCTTCAGATATACAATTGCGGTTTAAATACTAATGCAGTTAAAAAGATTTAAACAAGCTTTTAAATTACTGTGCCTTAAAAGCAGCAGATCCCAGCCAACCCCATTTGTACATGTTTGCCTCAAAAGATGGCTTTTAGTGGCTTTGTTCCAGAGCTTCTTCCATTATTTTCTCATTCCCTGAAATGATTACTGCAAAATATGTTGGGTGCCATACAAAATATTTACTTTAACTCTCTATGGGACAATGTCTCAGAAAATGTGATTGCTCAGGAGTTGAAGTATGGAGTAGGTCTTCACGAGTGGGCATTTTATGTCACCTATTGAAAGGCGTGCTTAGTCTTACCAGGAACAAGATAGAAGGCAGAGCTGAGGAAAGCTTTCCACTTTGTTTTTTGAGAAAAGCCAGGGATTATTTTTCCCCCAATAAACCCAGACTGAACCTAGATTTAGGAGACATCTGCAGGCCTGTGGGAACCAGTCTGAGTGGACCATTGCAATGTGATCTTGCCTTTGTACCCATCAGCAACTGAAAAAGTAGGTTAATTTTTGGAACACACGGTGATGATAATTTTCCTACTGGGAACTGGCCTAATAAGAAAAATGTTGCCAGTTGAATCTAGGTATTTTGCAGAGTAGCAAAGCTTGGTTGGAAAAGGGTGAAATCTGACTAGAATTAGGATCAACAAGACTGAGAGACATCACTCCTGCATTTTTGATGTAAGAAGTGACCAGGGTGACCATGAAGGGTTTTTAGGTGCAGGTGATTCACTTAATATCTTTGCCATCAGTTTCCTGCTTGTCAAATGAGAAGTTTGGAAAAGGATATTATTCCATTTTGAATATTTTATTTTTGTCTAGATGGTCGGGTGCATCATAGAAAGGGAGAGACCACTGGCAAGGTCGTGGGGGGCAGGTGGTAGTTGTTACTCTGCTACTGAATTATTGTTACTACTTTAGGATGTTTAGAGTGTGTCCAGATTTGTGGAACCGTATACTGAATATTCTTGAATATGTTTCTTTTTCTTTGGAATGAAGTCCTAACATTACATCAAAGGTTCTCATCCATTAAACTTTTATCATCTTAATAGAATAAAACTGTAAAGGTCAGGCGAGCGTCACAGGAAGAGACCACCAAGAGACTGTCTCATGCAACAGCAAAGGGTTTATTGGGGGTCCAACATGCTGGGGCTCAGAGCTCACTTGAATAGAGCAGAGAGAGAGCCCCGGGAACAGCTTAAGCAGAGCTTATATACTTTCCTTGGAGAGGGCAGGGACTTCACATACAGCATAGCCAATCATTGCACGGTTTCTGGGAGGGGTTGTTTTCGTAGAGCAACCAGATGATCAGGGGAGATTTCAACATACATTTAGTGGGCATTTCCGGGAGTTGTTTTCAACTTCTACATGAGTTTCAGGTTCCAGGAAAACAGAACTTAATTCTTACATTCTTAACCTTTTCAAAACCACCACATTACATCTTTCCGGTTATATAATTTTGCCCATTTCTCTACATATTTGGCATTATAATATCAAGTGGGTATTAGGATAAAAGTAAATCCAGATCAATATGAGATTTTTGGAAATGAATTAATAACAACAACAAAAGATGTGAGTGCCTTCAGAAAAATATTAGATGGCTTAAATTATTATTTTGTAGCTTTTAAATTTATGTGTGGCTAACACACATACACAGACACATACACACAATTTTTTTTCTTTTCTTCACATTCCATTCCCTGGCATGATTGCATCAACGGCAGACCCCAATAAAGTTTAAGTGTTAGAGGAATGTCTAGCTTGATTCTAAGGCACAAGCACCACTGTGAAAATCTCCTATTAAAGAATGAAAGCATCTCTCTAGCAACATCTAAGATCCTGGAGTTGCTATACGTATATTTTGAATCCCATTTCTAAAACAAATATGCCTAGATCCCAGTCTAATACCTGAGCATATGTAGAAGGGATCCTGAAAGTCACCTGAGCCATGTCCTGTATTAGAACTGAAACCAGAGGTTAAATGGCTTTCTCTTCAGTCCACAGCTCTTCATAAGTAAAACTAGAAGAGTTCTGGGGTGGTGGATACTTGTCAAGTATAATCAATATAACAAATAAAAGGAGGTGATATATTGAGTAAATTTGATATATTGAGCAGATATTGAGTGATTTTTTTTTACCTTTCGTCCTTTTAAAAAATACGTATTTGATTTGATGTTAAGTACCAAGTACATAATTTAAGAGACTGATGGAAATCTTGTACAAGCCATTTCTTCTCTTAGAATCTCAATTTTCTCAATTCTAAAATAAAAATTCTTAGATCAGATGCAATCTCAATATTGCTATTATATTCTAAAGTTAACATTTAAGAACTTTCTCAAGACATCGATGGCATTGCAAGTTCAGGAAATATCAAGGTTTTAATCTCTGTGCATTTTTATGAATTGTCAGCAATCAGAATATGAAAGATTAAAACCCATGATGCTATTTTCAAAATCATGTATCCAAACCAGAATTTAAATGTAATGTTGAAGAATAAAATATCAATGTACTCTGCTAAATTGGGACTTGGGTCTTATAGTAGAAATTATTATACTTTATGGGGCAGAGAATGAGGTTTGTTCTTAGGAAAGTGTTGAAATTTTCTCTGCCAAAATGAATTAACAGATTTCCACACAATTTCAGAGGAGCCTATTGAAGAGATGCAAGTATTTTAAAGCAACCATTGAAAAGTTTTGTTTGCTATCCTAGATTTATCCTACAAAAGGACGTATGATGTTGATTCTGATCTTAAGATCCTCAACAGTGCAAGAGGCAAATATATACAAAATAACTATAAAATAATTCAATAGGCAAGGTAATAGACAGAGAATTAAAATAGCATAGAATCAGGGGTCTTATCATTTATCCCAGTCTTGGGAGGAGAAGAACAAGCAGGGATGGTTTCCAGGGAAGGTGACATCTAGAGACGCTAGGTGATTAGCTGAAGGCAACAGCACTAATTAGTGGCAGTGTAAGCCCTAGATGCAGTCAGTATCTTTCCTGAGGGACCAAGTTCTTACTTCACTTTAAGGGACTGAAATAGATTTTAGATGATGCAATATTTTCCCTCTGTCTTATGTAAGCTTTCTAAGTAATTCTTACATTTCCCTGCTGGTAGTAAGAAAAATCTGAGTATCATCAGAAATATAGTAATTGCTCTGTTGTCTTGGTGACAAAACTTTCACTCTTTTTTTCAGTGCTCACCTATTTGTGGACTTGGTGTTGTCCAAGAATCTTCTTTAGAAGAGCACATTAGAGTGCCTTGATCTCAGGGAATGTATTATCTCACTTTGATTTCTCACAGTAGTATATCTGTGACACTCTGAAGGGATGGAGGTAAAGTTAATGTGCAATTACTTGTTGCTAACAATAACCAAAGTACATTAGCTGATTTTATTATTAGTTTATACAAAGCCCTATTTTAAGAAGGTAAGTGGATAGTTTTAACAAATATGTTCAAAAATCAAAGAACCAAAAACCTTTTTCACTGTTTAGTCTGAAACATTCTTCTAACTCTCTCACCACAGAAAACTCATCAAGTAGTCAAGAAATTATTATTATTATTTTTATTTTTGCTGAAAAAAATCTTTAGAGTACTTGGCACATAAAAAAAATCCACAAAATGTTTTTGTTGGTTTCATCAACTAGTGAATGATGAATGAACCAAAAAACAAATGTAGAATTCATTGTAGTCACTGTTTCACATGAATCTACATATAATCAAAATTTTCTTGACTTCCTTCTGGTAGGTTCCCTGGATTAAACATTCTTTTTCACTCTGTCAGACATTGTCATGGATGAGTTATTCTCCCCAGTTTTTCCCCTATTATGTAAAGAATTCTGCAACCACATTATTGACAAGCCCTCATGATGGATGGAATGTATTTTCATTGTCCACAACTTTGGACTTGGCCTTCTTGTTCTTCCCATTAAGTTACAGTTTCATTAAGAATCAGTTGTCTTTGTTCCCATGCCTGTGAATCAGGTGTTCCCATTATTCTAATTATGTAATTTACTTAATGTTATATAAGCTAATGAATCATGTGTTAGAGAACAAACTTGTCTCTATAAAACTAAATTGAAGGCTTTTTAAAAACTTGATGAAGGCAAATTGTTTTAAAAAAGGAAGTTAAATTAGGTGTGGGTGAAAGTATTTAAAAAATTGAAGGAAAATAGATATCTAGGAGGATACTGCATTGATACTGTTCTGTAAATTTTTAAGCTCTGTTTTTTTAAATGGTTACCTTTATTTTATTTATTTATCTTTATGTGGTGCTGAGGATCAAACCCAGGGCCTCACACGTGCTAGGCAAGTGCTCTACCACTGAGCTACAACCCTAGCCCCTTAAGTTCTCTTTTCAAAAAAAATTTTTTTGTAGTTGTAGTTGGAAAACATGCCTTTATTTTATTTGTTTATTTTTATATGATGCTAAGGATTGAACCCAGTGCCTCACAAGTGCTAGAAAAGCACTCTCCCACTGAGCTACAGCCCCAGCCCCTTAAGCTCTTTTTTTTCTTTAACAAAATTAGAACTGGGAGTCTTGGATGATGAAATACCTGGGACTTTGTGTAAGAACTAAATGGAGCTAAAACTTCAATTATTGTAGATATTTGCAAAGAAAAGTCCTTGACCTTTAACTACAGATTATTCACTGAATGTTTATTTATGTTTAAAGTAAAATAAAATGCTTAAGTATGTGTGTACAAATTTCTGACTTCTTTCTTTAACCAATTTTCTGATTAACTGAATAATACCATCTCAATCCCTTTTTATTATGAATTCCTTACATTTGATATCTTGATGAAAATTCCTTCTTTCCTTCTTTGTAAATATTCTAATGTTGTTAGTATGTATTACAAGTCTGATGTTAGAAGAGTCTTTTCTTCACCATGAATATGAAAAGGGTAATCTTTTCAGTTGCTGCTCCTTAGGTCCTATTCAAACACTTAGGTCCTATTCTGGTTTATAAATCTGCAATTCAGTTAGTTACCTTTTTCTAACAGAGGACACTCCTTGGTCTACATCATTTCCCTTGTTAGCTCTCTATGCTACTTTTATGACAATAAAAGCTTCATGAATGCTGGGTGCTTTGAGGTTTTTGAACTTTTTTTTTAATTCCTGAAAAATCTCATCCCCCAAATCATATGGATTCAAATCTTGAATAGAAAGAAAAGCCAACTATTATTCCCTTGTTTTCACCTATCTTTTGGTTGCCACTAAATGAAACCACTGTGTACATTATTTGCCTGAAACCCTAATCTTCACATACTGTGCATGAAACAGAATCAATTATGGGGAACAAAACTGCTAACATTTTTCATGCATGTGGATATGGCTTTGGGCTTGGGATAACTTGGATTTGTTTCATATTTATAAGAAAATATTGAATATATTGATTGATGAAACATGCTGCTGGTAGTGGGTTTTGAGATACTGATGGTCACCTCTTTGGAACAATTCTAAGATGAATTCTTTGTGGCATTGTGGGATCAGAAATCAATCTATAGGTGATGACATTCCATCACCACTGACTACGGTTAGAATTGAAAAGAGAGCTGCAATTGGAAAAGCAAGCTTCATACCACATTACCCATAAGTCAATTGCTTCGAGTGTAGGAACTAACCACACAAGGAAATCCAAGAGCCACTCAGCACCAGATCACCAACAGTTTGGAACACATGTGAGTAATTTGGAAAGAAAGGGAATGCTGGCTCAGATATTTGGGTTATTCTATTTTCCAAAGTGTCGGTTCTCACCTGGACAGAAAAGGTAGACGAGAGAGGTTTGGCTTTAATAAAGTTCACAGACTCTAGACAGATTTTAATACATTGAGATTAGTATAGGTCCATGCTATTTAAGACACACTGCAATGGCTAAAAAAAATCAGGGAGTGGCTTTCAAAGAAATTAGAAATATATATATATATATTCATTTTGGAGTATTTTTTCATTAAGGTTTCCTCAGATTCTGAGGGAATGGGGGAATTGAACTAATTTGTTCCAGATAGGTATGAAGAAATATTTGGCTTAGTGGTATGAAAAAGGGACATGAAAAATAAAGTGACTATGGGTATGATATATTGGTATTTGTAAACGTGCATGGGACAATTAAAAAAACAGAAATGGTAAAGAATCTAAAAGACCTAATGTTTGTGGTGGTTATTTAATTTATATGCCAACACTAGAAAATGTGCACATGAAATTGGTATCATATTACTGATATTAACGACATCAAGCATTATTGTTCATGTAACAACAAAATAAAAAACGATCAAAATGCTGCTGCTCTGATACAGTGGCAAAGCAGCTGGAATGGAAACAAAAAAACCCATATGTGAGTCCAGGATAAACCACTTTATAGTCCTCACACCTTTGAGAAAGTCTTTGGAGCACCATATTGTTATCTGAAAACTGTCAATGCATTTGACCTCCACAGGGATGTTGAGATGTGACACTACAATGCACAAAAGCAACCTGTATTTTAATACCACCTTCCATTTGATTATCACTTTATGATCAACGGAATGAGACCAATGTTGACTCATTTGGATATTCCTTTGGCACTCAGATATGCCAGTGTCTCCTCTAAGTTGTTTAATAAAATTATTTGTTTTTAACAGAGTGTTTGGTGTCATGTAGACAGCAAGGGCAGCTGTGGCCCTGAAACTAGCAGAGACAGAAGGGTGTAAAGGCTCTTCCCTGAGCTCTGGCCACACTGATTCTTCACAGCGTTTGGTGACCTTCCACCTCTCCAGTTGATAAGCATTCTTGGGAAAGAATGGCTTTATTAAGTACTCTGTTGACAGTCTGCCCTTTATGATCTGAGCAGATGGCCATCCCCTCTCCCCTCCTACAAGCCCGACTGTCTTTATGCCTAGAGAAATCAAAGTGAATAATATATAGCTATTGGTAACAGATAAACACAAACTCCAGTCTTTTTCTATTTTAATTGGCCCCTCAAGCAGGGAAAGGGAAAGAGAGTGGCAGCTACCTCAGCCTCAGATGTGTGATGCTTTTGTCTTCTGCATATGGAAACAAAGAGCTCTTTATTCTGTTCTCTTCATGGTTATTTTTCATAACGAAAGGGATGAGATCAGTTGATGTATAGACTTTATTCAGTTCTGGTTTTATTTCATCACATTTTCATCATTTCTTTGCTTTTACGTTAATTCTCTTCTTAGTATTTGTATTTTACAAGCATTTGTAAATGATTTTTTTTTATATATCCTCTTAAATGACAATGAGCTAAACTTAGTGGTTAAGCAAATGGCTGTGGAATCAGACCTGATTAGTTTTCCCCGTTTATTTTTGGACATACTGCTTAACTTTGGAACATACCTCCTGGGACTCCTGTGCCTCAACTGAAGAAATGGAAGAAGTAAAAGTACCCTTTTCTGAGGATTGTGAGCCCATAAAAAGAAACAATTATTCAAACACAATTACTCAGTCCCAGTCAATATGTCAAAGTGCTTGGTAAGAGTTGTGGGAAAATATTTCAAATTCTTATAACTGAAACACTTAAAATTCACAGTTATAGGCAGATTTGAGTTGTTGGTAATTTTTTTTCTTTTGGTACTGGGAATTTAATCCAGGAGTGCTTTACCACTGAGTTGCATCCCTAGCCCTTTTAAACTTATAGTTTGAGACAGGGTCTTGCTAAGTTGTTCTTGAACTTGCAATTCTCCTGCTTCAGCCTCCTAAATTGCTGGTATCACAGATGTGTGCCACAGTGTCTCGGGAGCTTTCAGTAATTTGTATGTAGCAATACATAGAAGGAGGCATTGACATTCATGCTGCTTGATTTCATTAAAATTGATGGTTGCCTCCGACAGTCCACGAGAAGGAGCAGGTAGCTTGAATTTCTTTTTTTTTCCTTATTCCTTCTCATCCTTCCTGTCTTTTTTTCTTTCCTTCTTTTTGTCTAGGGAAAACAACACTTTCTAAATTGTAGGGCCTAAACACAATATAAGAGAAAAAATCTGTCGATGGAGTCTTCTTATAACAAAACAAACAAACAAACAAACAAACAGAGTCAGAAAATATTCCATCTCTTTATTCCACAGCTTGAGAAAGTTATATTAATATGCAATCAATGATGGTAACATTTTAGGATAATCTACATGCTAAAACATTCTTGTGTCATACATCAAAATTGTCACCCACTGTGATATCTAAGCAATGGATGAAAGAACCAGAAATCTCACTGATTATCATTGGAAGTGAAATACATTTTCTTGATAAATTTCAGCACTAAGACTTTATTTTCTTAAAGTTGAATCAGTGCAGAGAAGAAAACTGGTGATGCCAAAAATAAAAACAAATATTTGTACTTTTTTGTGTGCTCACTATGTCTCCTCTCTGTGAATAATTATAGACTTAAATTTCTGGCATGTAGAACATTTCCCATTGCCTTTCATTCTTACCTTCTTTTATTGTTGCAACTTCCTTCAACCTGGCAGAATTCAGGAGTTATGGGAGAATAAGGGATATTATTTTCTGAGTTTTCCAGAATCTTATGTTAGACAACCTAAATTGGTGTCTCCATCTGGCCGAGTACCTAGTGAGCCTCAGTGTCCATGAGGTCGAGAATGAGGGGTAGGGTACATCTCTGGCTCACCTTCATTTACCTCAAAGGCCAATGTGACTTCTGCAGTTCATGCATCTCACCCCTTACACAACCCTGATTGAGGATGATCAAGGATACAGCTGGGGACAAGGAGGAGGGTGTTGATATTTCACTCTAGGGACAAAGCCAGTACCACTCTGGATGTTCCCCTTTATTTTGGTCTGGGCCTTCACAAATAATGGAACAATACAGTTGCCCTCCCCAAGGGATTTTGTTTTTTGTTTTTAGATATACTGAGATTTAAAAAAATTAAAAACCATGGCCATTTGAACACTTGTTATAAGCTAGGGCTACGAAAGCTGTAATTTGAAAAGTCTGTGGGTGACAATGTTGTTTAAGAGGGGGAAGAAGAGATAATTATGGAAAGAAAAAACCCCAGACACGTGTATCTGGAGCTGCTAATTACATAGATGGTTAATTTAAGTCACTGTATTAGAGTGAAATCTCCTATGACTCAGATCTTAAAGCAGCATCAAAGTTACCACAGATCCTGGGACACTCTGGCATAAGTTTTGGTAGAATTAAAGTAATAATACTAGTAGTAGTTAATACTTATCTAATCCTTACTATATGCCAACTACTGTGATTTTTATTGTTTTATCCTATTTATTGCTTAAAATAAAACTTTATGATAAGTGTTCTGTTACCATTTCCCCCAATTGTCAGATAAGACAACTGAGGCATGCAGTGGTCACTTATCTTCAGTGCAGACTGAACCTAGGTCTTTCTGACTACAAAGCCATCGTTATTTATCAAGAGCTTTTTCCCAAAGAATATTACTAAATTTATACAGATAAGCAAGTTTAGTCAGGTTGCCAAAGTGAACCCAGGATAGTGGGTTCAATAAAACAAGGGAGCTTTCAGTAATTTATATGTAGCAGTATATAGAAGGAGGCTTTGACATTCATGTTGATTGATTGCATTAAAATTGATGGAAGCTAAAAGAAGTCTCTACTCCATCATTTGCTTTTGTATAATATCCTCAATTATTATTCTTACTATTCTGGAGCTTTTTATTACTGTTAGTCAACTTGAAAACAGCAAAAGGTATTTTTAAAAGAATTATTTAGACAGCAGTAAGGATGTTATTCTTTTTTTAACATTTATTTTTTAGTTGTAGATGAACACAATACCTTTATTTTATTTTTATGTGCTGCAGAGATCAAACCCCATGCCTCACGCATGTTAGGTGAGTGTTCTTTCCTCTGAGCCACAATCCAACCCCAAAGATGTTATTCTTTAACAAGTTATTAATATAATATTTTTTATAGCTAAACTAAATCAAAATTAAATCTGTCTTTGAGATGCTTACCTTAAAGAGGTGTCTAAATGAGTAATTTGGAAGAAATTTTCCCCAAGGGGAGGTAAAGACATGAATGACTTATGTCTCTTTTGGACTCTAACTTTTTTTCCATTCTTCTCTCCCCCCCAACCCCCACCCCGAAGAAGTTTAGAATCAGAGGGATGTGGTCACCCCATTTCTATGTTGATAGTATCTTTCTCCATGTTAAGACCAATCCCATTTCATCTCTTTAAAATGTATTCACTGGTTTCAGTACAATGACTTCAATTTTTTTTTTAGCATCTCAAATATTTATACCAATTTGTCAGCAGCAAGTATCAGTGACAGGCGGAGATAAAGTATTATTTATGCTGAGATATCCAATTTTTACTTGTTTGGCTGCTTTCTTGAAAGATGATGCTTTGGAAAATAAAATACAACATTTATCATTGTTTGGTTGACTGTTGGGAGGGGGAGTTTGCTCTCTTTGCTGTGACCCAGTTAGTTCACATAGCAGAGCCTTCATATTCCCCTTCTTTATAATTTCCCCCACGCCACCCTTGTAAGCCCCAGCACAGGAGAGACATTTGAAAAATCATTATTTGAAAAGCAGAACAGTGCTAGGATGAACTATTTTAATACAATTGCAATCTGTTTCAAAGACAGATAAAAATTCATGATTTTTTGGATTGCATGTGGACTACAACCTCACATGCACTATATATTTGGGGATGAGAAAAACAAAGAGTGTGAATGTCTGATGGGAAAACAAAGATGGCTGATGGAGTTCCAAAGGGAAAGCATGGGGGATCCTCTATATTTAGCCTTTATCATACCACTATTTCTTATGGAATATTCTGAAAATAATTTAATTTATTCATTTTTTAGCTAATATTTGTCAACAACTCCAACTAGATGTCTTTACACTCTCTGATTCTTGACTTAAGATTTGATGGATTATTTCTTTTGAACAAACCATTAAAATTATCTTTGTGCTAAGTTCAATTTTATTAAACTGTTTAGTCTAGGCCTTCCCTCTTTTCTGTTTTGCATGATGCTATGATAATTGATTATTTCTTGAGTTTGGATCTTTCTTGACAGTAACTTGCAGATGACATGTGCTATATATAATTTATTATGTTGGTTTCTTTTTGAGCATTTACTTTTAGTCTAAAAATCCTAAGGAGGACTGATAACCACAGTCAACTGCTCAGTGTACAGGGCTAAAATTATGCAATCTCTTCACATTACATTTTTTTACCCTACCCATGTTAGACTTCACAGGAAAACCGGAACTGGGCATAGCTTTTTACATTTTTGAGATGTGGCGAAACCTAGGAAGTGGATTTAGTTAACCTTATTTTAAAGCAGTTACCTACCATTTTGGTCCATTGAAAAGAAATATCCCCATGAGTGACATGGTAAAAAGAGAATAGAAAATTACACTTTTTGTTTTTGACAATTTACTCAGTTAATTGGCCAATTTTGACTTGTTCCACAAATTATGAAGGTGATGTTGTCCTAAATGCTCTTGGTTATTTTAAAGAGCAAGACTAAGTTCTATCTAATCCCTGAGGAGCTGGGTGGTGTTAACCAGATAAAACTAAAACAATTTGAAAAACCTTGACGGGCATGTAAGTAAATTCTATAGTCTAGGAATTAATTTATAAATCTTCATTAAAAGCAAAGGAAACTAAGTCTAGTAAACTAAGTAAAAGTGAAGCTTAAGCTTATTGAGCAACTCATAGGATTACCAGGAAAGCACAAGAATAGAACCCAGAATGAGTTTTCTGGACATGTCCTAATAGTGTGACATTGAATACATCTGCTGCTGCTGCCAAACACCAGCTTCTAGAGCCATGACTACTAATTCTGGACCAGATACTCAACCTGGCATCTTCCACAACACTGGCTGCCATGAATACAGGGAGTTCCTTGTCTTTCCCTTTTATGCCACTATCTACCAGGTCAAGATTCAGTTTTATGTAAATCTGGTTGGAAGAACTTTGGTCAATATCTGACTCCTAGCAGAAAAGGATTCTAGAATAATATTGGCATTTCTGTTTTCTAAAGGTGGCCTTCATGGTCCACTAAAAACTAATAATTGTGGCTGAGCAGCCTAAATAAGTGATGAATTGGAACTATAAGATTCTAAGTAAATATTTTCCTGCTAGGCTTATTATCTGTATCTGCATATGTTGCATATTGTGAAGGAATTATAGGCTTTATATTTTTTGGCTATTCTCTATAAAATTATATTTATTCAACCAATCATCCAATTTTTGTCCTTTTATCTCATATTTTATGTGAAGAGTTCCTTAATTATTTCATATGAATTTTCCCTTTTTAAACAGAAAACTAATGGACAGAAGTGAGGTTACTTGAAGAACAATTTTTTAAAAGATTTTCATATTTACTATGGGAAGCATTCTAGCAGATGAGAGAACATTTTCTTGTTCTAAAAATCTTAGTGTTTTCTAATCAAAACACTGTTTGAGAAAAGATTTCAACCTCTTGAACAATATTAAACAGGAAGAATACATAGAAAATTTTTAGTGAAGCATCACTGAGGTTAAGTGGCATGATAAAACATACGGAATTGAAAAAAATATGGATACCCCAATATAAACAGAAATCCAGCTTGGAATGTGTTCTAAAACTTCCATGTAGTCCCTAAATGAACAAGCAAAACAATGTCCATGCTGCTGGCTTGGGTTCAGAGCCACACTTTCTAGAAGGAGCCACTACTTCAATCACCACCAACAACTTTAGAGTGCAGGGAAGCGTCATTTTCTCTACTTTGAGAAGACCGTTTACCATGAGGAAGGACCAGAGGTTAGGGATTAGGTCTGGCCTCCAAAGACACATATTATTGGTTGGTAATCAGACTCAGTTTAGATCCACAGAGCCAGGGCTTTATGGTCTAAGGACCACTAAACTCCAAGACTTGTGGAATGGACCCCATTTACCACAACACCTGCACTCAACTCAATTGAATCGTTTTGATTCATTATGCCATTTTGCAATGTTCAAAAACCTTTCACAGGTCTCATTCCCCACTGGTGGTGTGAGGATCCCTAGATGAATACCAAATAATAAATGAAGTACTAGAGTTGTTGAATCAAGCACAACATCTTCCTCAGTGCTTGCAAATGCCACCCGATACAATCTTTTCATCATCTGTGACCTAAGAGTCAGTTCCTTATAATGGAAGATGCCCACTGGGGAACAAGAAGAGGTTCTACATGTTTCTCCATTGGTATTTCTAGTTCCACTAGGTTAGGTCAAACTTTCCTATGAAAGTTCATGGTGATAAAACAAAAAATCAATGATTTTCTCACTCTTCCCACAACTTTTTAAGGATGCCTGCGGGTCATCTGCAGCTCAACAGGAGACATTCAGGGCGTATCTAGGTGGCTCTGGTGTCTACCTCTGATTTAGCTAACACAGTTCTACTTTTATCTTTAATAGTGGGACTTCATTTGTAAAAGAGAATTCTAATTTAAAACAGAAAAAAAATCCAGCACAAAGAAACAATTTATTTATTTATTTATTTATTTTTGCAAGGAATCGAGGCTGCTCTCTAAGTCAGTAGCCAGGAAGAAACTAAGGCCCCAGGTCAACAGGCGATAAGGTATGGAAGTATGCAAACAATTCCATGAGTGAGATTGAAGGAGGACTTCTCTCCCAGTCAAGCCTTCAGAATTATAAAGTTTTTTATTTTTATAAAATTTTTATTTCTCATAAAAATTTTTATTTTTTTAAGTTTCATTCATGTAAGTTTTTATATAAAAAACTCATTTTTATAATTTTTATTTATCATAAAGTTGTAATTAAGCTCTGAATTATAGCTTTTTAAAAAAAATTTTATTGTTGGTTGTTCAAAACATTACATAGTTCTTGATATGTCATATTTCACACTTTGATTCAAGTGGGTTATGAACTCCCATTTTTACCCCATATACAGATTGCAGAATCACATCAGTCACACATCCATTGATTTACATATTGCCATACTAGTGTCTGTTGTATTCTGCTGCCTTTCCTATCCTCTACTATCCCCCCTCCCCTCCCCTTCCCTCCCCTCTTCTCTCTCTACCCCCTCTACTGTCATTCATTTGTCCCCCTTGTATTATTTTTCCCTTTCCCCTCACTTCCTCTTGTATGTACTTTTGTATAACCCTGAGGGTCTCCTTCCATTTCCATGCAATTTCCCTTCTCTCTCCCTTTCCCTCCCACCTCTCATCCCTGTTTAATGTTAATCTTCTTCTCATGCTCTTCGTCCCTACTCTGTTCTTAGTTACTCTCCTTATATCAAAGAAGACATTTGGAATTTGTTTTTTAGGGATTGGCTAGCTTCACTTAGCATAATCTGCTTTAATACCATCCATTTCCCTGCAAATTCTATGATTTTGTCATTTTTTAATGCAGAGTAATACTCCATTGTGTATAAATGCCACATTTTTAAAGGATTTCTTTCTTCTCTCTCTCTCTCTCTCTCTCTCTCTCTCTCTCTCTCTCTCTCTCTCTTTGTACAACTTTTTATTCCAAATGCTCTTTGCTTTCATAATAATAGTTAACTTACTGGTGCTTACTACAAATCAGACACTGCTCTAAGTGATTTGCATATGTTAAATTCACTTAATCCTTAAAACAATCTATATACTGTTTTTAGCCCATACTTCACAGGTAAGGAGTTTATAGGAACAGAAAGGTTTTGAGGTCTAGCCAGAGTGATACACCCATTGCATGACATAGCTAGTATTTGAACTTCAGCAGCCTAGTTTCAGAATCTGTCTACTTTGTTCTGTGTTTTATCTGCTATTTGCCATTCTGTGTTATATTATTTCTCCATACACTTTATTAGAGTGTATTCTTAAGTAATAATGTGGTTTTGGTTTAAATAAAACTCTTAAGAAACAGGGACTTACTATGGATTTTCAAATGGGATTTTGTGACTATTCAACACAGCATTCTGCACAATTGTTATTTATATCAACAAATTCTTGGAAGTGTATTAAAATATATTTGTAGTAAACTGCTGGAGGAAGACTTATGAGTATGGCATGATTATTTCCCCAAATCCTTTTAATAGCCATGATTAGAAGGCTATTATAAACTAAATGTTTAAAGCCTCACATATTTGCATATTTCATACGTTGAAATTCAGTAGAAGGTGGTCTCTTTGTATTTCTCTCTGCCTTCTAAGAATGTACCTTTCAATTTTCCCTGGACCTGTGTGTCTGCCCAGATCAAAAGTGTTGCTCACAAAACATAGATGTGTGACAAATGAGATGACCTAAGTATAGCTGTTTAAAATGTCCACATGTATTAATTCATAAGCACTTTCCTAGCACGTGCAGGGTGCTGGGTTGGATCCTCAGTACCATATAAAAATAAAATAAAGGTATTTGTGTCCAATTACAACTAAAACAAAATATTAAAGAAAAGTCTATGCTCCCATCTTTCAGACTGTTGTGATGCCTGGACTGGAATTCAGATCTGTCCTATTCATCAGGATAAATCAACATAGAAATGCTCTGATCTGTGCATCTGCCTTTCTCTTTTGGTATTGCCTTTCTTTCTTCTTATCAGGACCTTCTTTGGGGTATGAAAAACGAATTGCTAATTTCTCAGGAAGGCTTGTGACCCAGTGAAATCATTCTGGGTGGCTTTCTCCTACAATACTACAATACTCGTTTTTCCTTCAATACTACAAAGTTGTAGTTGCCAAACACTGAAATATGAACGGAAGGAAGCAGTGATGGTGGTGAGAAGAAAGAACAGCTGGCCTTTAGTCAGAGCTTACATGCATTCTGCCTTAAACTTTACGTACATCACCATGTCTAATCCTCTTGCCAGCATGTCGGTGAACATACATGGAATAAATAGATGAACAATGATGCCAGGAAGTAAGATTTTAGTTTTCTATTTCCTGAATAAGGAAAATCATGTTTAACAGGATGAAATAACTTGCCTGAAGTTCCATACAGCTAACCTGTTAGGAGTTGGTTCTGACAAAAATAGCTATTGGAGCAATGCGACTATTATTCTTTCCCTGCTTAGTTTTAAACTTCAAGGGAACGGAAAGTGAATATAGATGAGTTCAGATGTGTTTGAAGGAGAGAGGGGAGAATGGTGTCTTCCCTTTTGGTAGAAATTTGATTCTACATGAGGGTTTCTATTAAACGTTCTCTAGCACCAGGTACATATCGTTCCGTGACTGGCTCTAGAAATTCCTCTTCACAGGGCTTTTGTTACCTAATAAAAAGAAAGCTTTGCCCATCCCCCAGCTTTCAGGTCTCATCTTCATTTGAGAACAGTCAGAAGTTTATGTTGAGCTTACCTCAGGGACCAGTAGATGGCAGCAAGAGCCCACTCTAGACCCTGGGACTCTTGCTCCTGAGCTCCTGCAAACTGTGAAGCAAAATATAATCATCCACCTCCTTACCTGACACATCGGAGGGGCTGGTTTTCCAGGTCACACATGTCTTACTGCTTTTGAAAATAATCACGTGGAAAGACTTTTCATTGTGTTTGTTGCTACATTTCTGCACGGTGGTGACTGTCAAGCCAAAATCAAACTAATAGCAGGAAAAAAAATAATAATAAAGAAAAAAGATGACGACCCAGTGGAAGTGCAAATAATTTCCATTAAGAATGTTCCTCATGGGTTTTCAAAGAAGTTTTCATCACCAAATCTGATCAGTGAAGCAGTCTTGTTCATAAATTATTTATCAGTCTTCCCTCTGTCTCATCTTTCCCTCCATCATAACAAGCGAAATCCAACTTTGGGTGCATTCTCTTTTAGGAACATATGGAGAGAAACATTTCCCAGCCATCCTCTACTATCAGAAATTAATTACAACAGTAATGTTAACCCTATACAACAAAAGGTGTTTATTTCTTTTAATTAGAGTTTTATTTTTGAAGGACGTTACTTGTGGTATTTAGCATTTAGCATTGTGTTAGAATTTATTTGATATTCAGCCTACTGCTGGTTCATTTATCTGGACAACATGCACTGGATTTTATGGATGAAAGAGTGTGATTGGCCTGAATTTGAAACAAATTTGTTCCTTGACCTGCGGGGAGAGGGACCTTTGGTGTAGGTACAGTGCTCAGGTATTCGACAAGCAAATAGCCTCTCTAAATCTTTGTTCCATTTTCTTTAACATGAGGATATGAGTATTTTACATGATTGTTAAGAGGACTATATAAAATGAAATAAGTTAATGCAATGAAGCCCGGGCTTAGTACATTCCCCAAGTTCACAGCTGTGTCAATGGAAGTGAGGAGTGGTGGCTAAGAACCCTGCCACTTTCAAGGGTCTGTGTTTACGTTAGCTCTGTCCTGTTCAACCCTGACCACAGAGTTGCAGATATTCCTTCTACAAAGGGAAAGCACTTGAAGATGCCAAGATGAATGTTCTAGAGGATAAGAGGTAGACTCACTGTGGAGAAGTCTTCTTTTTATGACTAAGAGGTAGCTATGGTTCATCTTTCTCAAAAATTCATCATCCATCAGTGAGACATAATGGCAAAAAAAAGAAGAAGAAAAATGGTACCAGGAGGAAGAAAAATGAAAAACAAAGTTTCCGAGGGAGTAAAAAGGGTCCAATCATCATGATCTGTGCTTGATCTATAGAAAGTTGTCCAGGATTTGAAAACAGAGGAACTGATGTTTAAGAACTTCAAGAACTAGATAAATTGCCATATAATATAGAGTCTTTACCCCAGAGTCTCTTACATTTTAAATTTTGTCATTTATTTTGGAGTAAAATCCTGCATCAGGAAATAACATCATTCTCTCACCAGTGCCACTCTGCAACCTATCTTAAAAGGGTTCCCCTTTCCCCCAGCATTTTGATACAACCCATCCTTTCAATACTATAGCATTTCACAAACATTACCATGCTGCCTTCTTATGACACACAAGAGAGCAGGTGTTTTAAGTTCCGTGTTGCTGACAAGCAAGCAGCTATTCAGAGGAACTGACTTGCGGAGGATTGCATGACTTCAGAGTTAGGCTATCAGAGATCTCTGAATATTTCTCCTTACCACTGCTGCCAGACTACTGACATAGCTACAAATACAATTTGGAAATAGTGATCAAGCAGGAAGACTCTGAGGGTGGAGTGAACGTGTGGGTTCCAATCTGCATCGTCATTCCCAGGCTGTGTGACTGCAGCAGCGTTGTCAGGGAGGATGGATGTGATATGTCACCCTGGTCAAGGGGGCTGCATCTTTACTGCTTACACATGGTTACTGTAGTTCATCTTTATTCATCTACCAATGAATATTTATTAAAAATAAATAAACAAGAGCTTGAAGAGGAAGCAGATACTTTTGACAAAGACTTTAAAGAAAATAAGAAAGACACTGTCATCATTTTATGCACCAAGGAAGTATGGAGAAAATTACCCAGGATCTGAACAAAAAGGAAATCAAGACCAGCTTGGTATTAAACCCTGGTTGAAATGCTGGCTTCTAACCAGTCAAGTTGGCCACCTTTAAGAGCCTCTTCATCTTAAGATGGTACCAATTATTTTGAGTACAAAATGAGCTTATGTTCATTGTTCATCTCAGTGCCGTTGCACAGAGGTGCTTGATAATATAGGTTAGTGTAGAATGAGATGGACATCATTTTCCTAGATACATGTATGACTGCACATATGGTGTCATGATACATCGCATACAACCATAGAAATGCAAAGTTGTGCTGCAGTTGTGTACAATGAATCAAGTGCATTCTGCTGTCATATATACCTATTAAAATAAATAAATTAATAAAAAATACAGGTTAGCAATTTCAATCACTACACTATACCACTGCTACTGTTAGAGCTCTTGTCTGTGAGAACTTGGAATTCTTGCCAAGGGCTGAAGGCTAATTTGACATTGAGCATTCAACTTGTTCATACTTAATTTAATCAAGAATAAACTTTCAAAATTTCAATAAAAGGTGCTTTTTCTAAAACAAAACAATTTTCTTCCAAAGCAAATATAGTTGTAGCTTACCTTTGTTCTGGTCTTAGTCTTGAAACACATTCATGGGATATGTATACTGTAATTGTTTCTCTTTAACAGTTATTGGTTATGAGCTGGATTTCCTACCTCTTAAAGTAATCTTAATAATGAAAATAAAATAAACCATTATGACATAGAACAATTTTCTGAAAATTAGTACTTATTTAAACATGAAAAAATATGGTTAATATTTTTGATATTGTATATTTTTTTGATGAAGCACTGAAACTTTTGACTCAGTTTTACCTTATTTGAAAAAAATGGGGAGGTTCACTGATCCTGTTACTATTTCGTTTTCAGCATTTATCACATGCCGGATGTAATAAAATATGTGGTAAGCATATTGAATTATACATCCTTACTAAACTGTGAAGTACATGTTATTTCTGCTGTATAAAGAAAAAAGCTCCACACGTAATAAGCAACTCAAGGTCAAGTCGGCACACAGGTTTTCTGACTTCAAAGCTTGTGTTTATAACTACTGCACAAATCTAACATTTCTATGAGGATTGCCTCCATATCTAACATCCTGTGATTGCATTTAAAGTGCTCTTTACTATAGTAGGTAAAAGTGTTTTGACATATGCCTTCAGCTGGAGGGGGAACAAGACAATTTAACGAAAATAAACATAGTGTATCAGGGATAAATTTACACATTACCACTCAGGGGCACAAAAATATAGCTTCTTAGTTTTCCTACTTCAATTCCATTTTGTTCTCAAGTTCCCTCAAGCTGTCTACAGCAGACGAGGTATTTTCTGGTATTCTGGTATATTCAATCCAAACTAGTTGAATTTGAAGCCATTTTTATTTTAGTTGGAAGCATCTCCACTCTTGAGGGGAAACTCAATATTTCAGGCTTCCGATACCTCACCTTTATTCATCCCTTCTCTTTTTCTTTGTAACATTGGGTTCTGGGAAAAGCCATAACTTATAATCATGGAGGGGAGAGGTGTCTTTGGTGGGTGCAGTCGCTCCTGGATCCGTGTTGGCCACTGTTGATAATGAAACTATTCTTACTGGTCCTTGGCATGGTCTTATATCTGCTATGGATGAACAAGTTTCATGAACTCTGTATATTATTTGCTGTTACTACATATATAATGCAGTGGAATTTGGGCTGTTATTTATCTCTAATTTGGGGCTGTGGAAACTACTGGATCTCCTGCAAGCCGTAAAGAGCTAGGCAGTGGAGAAATGGGATAACACCTCAGCCCCTGCCTTCATTCTCTCATACCATACCACACCTGGAAGATGGCTACTGCCCTGTGTCCCTGCTCTACGCAAAATACAGAGTGTTCATAGATAGTTGAATACAGAAGCAGCATCAAGCTCTCAACTTGTTTCTTTTAAGCCTCTCTCTGTTCCTGCAGTCCACTTGACCCCCATGTCTTAGGCTAGGCAGAGCCTTTCCTTTTATTCATGGGAACTTTCTTTATATCATATCCCATCTCTTTCCTACTCTGCAGTTGCTCTATGTTTATGCCTTCCTGCTTTGCTTCTGTTAGGTAAAAATTCAGCTGAGTTTTTAGGAAACCATCTTCTCTTATATGAGGCCTTGCTTTCAAGAATATTGTTTAATTATGAATCTCTGGGAGTCTACTTTGATGAAACAAGAATTTAGAAATGGCTGCCTTGCTTTTGGCATTTCTGTCTAGCCCTGGAAGCAATTACAAATGTCTTAACTATAATTCGTTGAAAGTCCATAATTCTTGAACAATTGGAAACAATTAAGAGTCCTCGGAATGGCAAAGAACCCTTGCTCTCCTAAGATTTGTGTTCATCTTCTTTAGCATGGAGTTTTCACTGGAAAGCAGATCTTCAACCTACTTAGGTACTTCCTGCTTATCCTTGTATGAAAATGTGCTCATAGCACTGGTTCTACTGGAGAAATGAAAATGAGATATTGTATTCCATTCTGGGTTGACATGGTGAATACATGCATGTGCCTCTTCTGTCCACAAGCTGAAAGTCAATATCAGTGGTGACCTTAGGAATCGTGTGTTAATACTAGTTGATCATCTTTTAGCTTATGTTGTAGTATGACTATACATAGTGGGCAATCCCTGCCCACTTTCTTGTTCAGTGAAAAACAAACTTTTGGGGATAGACACTTGAGATATTGGGGTCTAGTTCTGTAACAGGTAGGTCTTCTTCAACTAATGATACAAGATTGAAGAGAATATCGGCATAACATATTTTAAAAATTATTCCTGCTAAATAGTCAAGTAAAAATTCCTTAGAGGAATCAAGATGTCTTCAAAAAGAAAAGAAAAAGCCACCCTCTCCACTCTCTATTTGGACTAGACGTACCCATTATACATTGATGTTGGATAGAAGTCAGAGTTTGGCCAACTCTGGCTCATGGCCTGTTTTCATGTGGCTTATGGGCTAAGAATAGTTTTTACATTTTAAGACAGCTGGGCAAAAAAGAAGCAAAACAAAGAAAAATATGTGGCCGAGATCATATGATGCCTGCACAGGCTAAAATATTTACTGTCTGATCCTTTACAGAAAATTTGCTATCCCCTGGAGTAAATGGTGAAGAGGCCAACAAGCTCAAACTACACAGCACTGGGAAGACTTCTCTGAACAGAAAGAATTAAATATTCTATTCTGAACAGAAAAACTTAAACCTCTGTTCTGGCTTGAACTCTGATGTCATGATTTAGGCCTTTGAAACAGATAGGAGCTATATGGAAATTGTACCCTTGACCCAACAACCCCAGTGGAAAAGTAGAAAGATTTGCTCCATCTTCATTTCTTATGTCTGTGGACTAAAAGCAGCTTGACTTGTTCATATAATTGACTGATTATTTTTGAAGCTGATAGTAAATTTGGTACTATCCAGACACAGCCAGAGAGGAGAAATTGCTCATTTTTGTTTATTTTGGATTGGTGACTCCCTAAACCAAGGCCAGTGACTCTTGGATTTATAGGGTGGATGAAACATTTTCAACACTTCAATAAGGAAAAGAAATTCTCTCGAGGCTTGAGTAACTGAAACATAGTGATGGTCTTTTCTTCCTCTATTTATAGCCCCAGAAAAGCCAAGTGCATTTGTCCAGAATAATCTAGATTAACCATCAGGCTCTAAATTTATTAGAAATATATGACTTTCAGTAGGTTTGCAGCCAAATCTGCCCATTTTATCCCTCTGGGTCATTGATAATAATTAAGAGGCTGTTCTTGTGGCTTCCTAGGGGGACCAAATTCAAGACTGTATTATGATTTAACGTCTGCTTCTGATATGTGCCAGTGAGCAAGATTTGTTTAAGTTGGCAGATTTTAAAGCTTGTGTGAAATATTTTTTTATTTTCCTGCCTCTAATTATGTTATTATTAAGTTACATCCACTGGAGTGTAATTATCTATTGCATAATATTTTTTATACGTGGGTCCCTAGAAATCTGTCACATCCATAGTGCTGACGAAGAGTTTGCTGCACCTTCTTAATGATAAAACTTTCTTTGACACACTTCAGTTTATCTTCTTATCCCTGGGAACTCCTTAATAATCATTTTCAAAAGAATAAAATTCTATCCTGGGCTATTTGTCTGGCAGATCATTTGTTTTTCTTATGGCCCTTATAAATTCTGGGGCAATCATGAAAATAGACCGTCCTGAGTGGGAAGGGCCCACTCAAACATGGTACTTGGAACTTTCACAAGAGATGGCACAGAGGGTTCGTGACTGTTTTCTTTTCTGTTTTGAAAGTTTTGAGCTTTGTCAGGGACACAGACCAATGAAATTCTTATATAAGTTTTATAATTGACACTACATATTTCTTTCTCTCTTACATTTTATTTCCTTTTTTTGTTTTATACAGTTATAAAATTTCATTTGCCTCTGGGGCTTTTGGTTAGTTTATTGAATGGGTGGGGTAATGTTTCCCCCAAGCCATTTCCATCTTGGATCCTCCTCTCCCTTTTCAGTCCCAGTTGGATCATGAAGGCCATTTCCCTTTCTTATCATTTGATTCCTGAGAATCTAATATAGTGCCTGGCACCTAACAGAAATCCACTGAAAGAATTAATGACGGACATCTCTCCCCTTCAGTGGCTTCTGAGAGTCTCCTCATTTTCCTCTCGGGAGTTTGTTTTATATTTCTAGAAATTGAGTAGTTAGATTAGATCAAGTTTTAATTCTTTGATTCCTCTAAGATCCTATGAATTTAAATATGCATCTTATGATTGATTTAATGTATTCATTCAGTTGTTCAGCAAGTATTTATTATGCAATTACTAAGTGCAAACACAGTTGAAAAGGTTCCCAATCTCATGAAACTTTCATTTTTTTTTTACTGTAAAAGGAAACTAAATAAATCATAGAATTATTAGTGATGAATCTTCCAAAGAGAATGAAAGCAAAGTGTTGTGAAAGAGCATCACTGGGTTGATGCTAGATCAGGGGTTTGGAGAAGGCCTAAGGAAATAGCATAAGCCAGCTATTGCAGGGATGAGGGAGAAGAGCATTCTGAGCAGAAGGAACAGTGAAGGTGAAGTTCTGGTGTCAGGAATGAGAATGACACATTCAAATAAGACCAATGGAGCCTAAGCACATGGGGCAAAGGAAAAGCTGAAGCTTTGAGCACTGTTTGGAAGTGGGTGGTTGGGTGTCAAAGTCAGGTGAGGATGTTCTAAAAGTAAAATAAATAATTCATCATGGAAACACTAGTAAGAAGGGTCTTTGGAAAGCATTCTTGGGATAAAGGACACAAGATTAAAAATTAATTCTTGACTTTAGTCCATCTTTTATATTAACATCCAAGAAAGCAGGACAGACTTTGTACCTGTCTAGGCTACAGCACAAAATGTCTTTAAAGAGGGACCAGGAAATAAAAAAAATAAGGGAAGAAAGAATTCTACAGCATTTAATCCAAAATGGATTCACAGGGGAAGGTCTTTCTTCTTGAAAACAATTATACTTTACAACATGTTCTTTTCCCTGGTGTTTCAGCTTCCCATGATGCCTGACTTCATTAAAGCAGACAGGAAACAGAATTTTCTGTGATGTGCTGGTAGAATTATATCTTCTGAGCTGCAACTAATTGTTTTGATAAAAACAAAACAAAACTAAAGAAAACCATACACACACACACACACACACAATGTAACACTATCTAAGAAGATCCATGCTTGCTAGCATACTGGCCAAACTGGAAAGAAAACAAAAACGAAAAATAACAAAAACACAACACATTACTTATCTGGCTCATTTTGTTGATATAAAAAAATAAAACTAGGAGGGGACAGCTTAGCTTAATGAAAGATCAGAGAGCCATTAGAGAAAAATTCCACTGTAGCTTTCTTCTTGTTCCCATGGTTCTTCTGTGTGTGTGTGTGTGTGTGTGTGTGTGTGTGTGTGTGATCTCAGGCAGGTCATTTGCTTATTTTGTTGCTTATTCTGTTTTCTCACTTTGTAAAATGGGGATAGAAATATTTATTGAGACCATATCCCAAAGAATACTGAAAAGTGAGAATTGTGGTGAAAAGAGGTAGAGTAGCTAAATTGATATGTACCTTCTCCATCTTTCAATAACAATGAGATTCAAAGTAAGCCAAGTACTTCTTGTATAGCAGTGAGGAGGACTGGGCTCAGTCTTAGCTTTGCCTCCAAGAGTGAGGGTTTGATCACATTTCCTCCATTCTGGGACCCCTGGCTAGGACTATCAGGATTTATGGGATCTCTGCTCTGAGGCTTTGTAACTATATACATAGATCATTCATATTTTTATCATGTATTTTGAAAGTAAAACTCCAGTGAACCATGACTTATCTCCCAATATTCTGACAGTTGTAACCCAAGATAGGAAATGATTCTGTAAGAGACACTTGATTAGGAGTTTGTTTTTAAAGAACAAAAGGTTTTATGTTCCCCGAATCATTTTGACTTCTTGTCAGTGTAAAAAGAAAACAAAAATCGTCATTGAAATTAGAGGGACGATTGGTCTGTTTGAGATTTTTGCTTCTCAAGTGTGTCTATGGAATAGCAGCATCGAAGTTACTTGGGAGCTCGTTAAAAGTGCAGAACCTCAGGCTTGCCGCATCAGGACCTTCAGTGTAACCAGAGTCCTGGGTGAATCCTTGGCACTTTAAAATTTAAGAAGCCTGATTTTAGATGAGTGTCCAATCAGGATGGTTATTAGCAAATTGTTTTTCTAATTCCAGAGTAGACATGCTGACACTGAAGGACACAGAGCTGCAGAACCCTGCTTGCTCTTGTTTGACACCTTGGAATTTGACTTCTGAATCACTCACAAAACCTTGTAGTATTAAAGAAATGATGCTCTTCCTTCAACTTCAGAACTGAGCCAACGACCCCTGTCTGATGCTCAGAGTGTGACCCTGCATTAAAAGGCAGCTTGCATTTGTTTTCCGAGATGACCCATGTTGGGGAAAACAAAAATTCACCTCAATTCTTCATCTAAAAGGTATAGAATTTAAAAAAGATCTCTCTTTTCACTTGTTTTTAAAGTAAAATTCAAAATAATTATTTTTTTTTTCTGCTGTGCACACAGTGAATACAGAAGTGCATGGGCGGGGGCAGTGTAGGAAAGGAGGCAGGTAAATATTGGCCTCTAATTGAAAATATACTTATTTTTGGTTTGTGTTTGGAGTTTCAGGGCATTGGGCTCAGCAATGATTGTCTGGGGTGGATATTGCTTTTCCAATTATTAAGCCTGAAATTGAATAGGTGATTTTTATACCCCAGAAATGGTGAATTCACCATAGAAAGTAAAAATGAGGCACCTGGGAGGCTGTTCTTTTGCTCATTACAGCTGAGGTCTGCTATGTGGCTCTGGGAGATTAGAGGTACTTTCAGTGTATCACTTGGATGCTCCTTTCTTAGAGAAAAATGACCAGCAAATCTCAAAAGAATGCATACAAGCAATGCTCTTGACTTAAATAGGAGCAGACCACACAGTGCAGAAGAAAATCTTACTGGCAAGAAGTGGAAAATCTTCTGAAGTCACAATGGCAATATTTGAATTGGGCAACAGCAGAAGTCAACAGACCTTGGGATACAGCTATAAAAAATGAGCATGTCTTAACTGACACTGTATGCACTGTGAATCTAAAGACCTCATTTATAATATCATAAACTGTTCAGGTCTATATAGGAAGTGGGTTTTCAAGAAATAGGAAATCTTTTGAGTTCAACGTTCCAATTATAAGCTAACACATACAGTATAGTACTTTATGATACCTTAGGGAATAAATAAGAAAGGAAAAGTGATTTTACAAAGTTGGTTAATTATATTCCTAAGGTCAAGGGATAAACCTATTTTAGACCTTCATTATATATTAGATTTCCTAGAAGAAGATCTGGAGATATGCTAGTCAATCTATTTTGTTTTATAGATTAATGTTTTAAGTCCCAATAAGACTGAATGACATGCCAAGTTCGTGGAATTGGCACCAGATTTGGAACAAAATTTAGGTTTCTTGAATAACAGGGCATTGTAATTTTTGATACATGAGAAAATACAAGAGAAAGTTGTAGAAGGATATAAGATATTGGACAAGGTTAAGCTACAATGAAGATCACCCAATTATGAGAAGCTGGGTTCAGTTGTCCAAGATTTCAAATTCCCATGTGCTTAAAAACCAAAGTCAAGGCAAGCTGATTCTGACCTTTTCCAGCTTGGTATATGCATATGCAAAAGTCTCCTTGACAAAGGAACATCAGTGGACATCTTCAAATTGAACTGGTATTAGGGAAATCTGCCCAAGATGGAGTGTGCTGAGGGTTTTTCCATCTTTGTGTGTTTTCATTTGTTCAACAAATCTGTCGTGACTGTGAACCAGCATTTAAGTTAAGTAGTAATAGTAATAAAAATAAACAAGGCACATACTCTATCCTCAGAAAACTTCCAATCCAAAAATGCAGGTGGATAAATATGCAATTATATATATATATATATATATATATATATATATATATATATATATACACACACACACACACACACACACACAAATATATATGTATACACATGTATGTATGTGTATGTGCGTATAAATATATATATATATATCTGAGTTGCTTAGGGCCTTTCTAAGTTGCTGAGGCTGACTTTGAACTCACAATCCTCCTGCCTCAGTCTCCCAAGCAGCTGGGATTACAGGTGTGTGTCATGGCACATAGCTTAATATATTTTTTGAAGTCTTTGTCAGGAACTCTGATTGTCTGTATTGAAGGAACAATATAGACTGAGTCTCCTCACTCAAAGAGCTCCTAGAGGCCCAAGGCAACAGGCATTAAAGAAATTTATAATTAGTACTTTGATAAAGTGTTACATCTGAGTTAAGAGTGCTCTGAGTAGGGGCATCTGTCACAAATGAGGACTAGGGATCAGGAAAATCTTTTACTTGACTTTCATCCATGAAGCAGGAGATACAGAGCTGATAAAGTCCCTGGAGGTTAAGGAGCCCTTTTCATAAACCATTGGGAATACACACAGATGCAGATAGACTTATTTCCAGTACTTGAAACAATGCCTTCTCACTAGAGCCCTGGGAGCAGAATGAGGCAATCACCTCTTTTGATTTCTTTGGCTAGAAAGGGAGGATTTTTGGCCCTTTCCCCAGAAGGCTGTTTTCCACATTCATCACTTTGTGTGACAGCTTAGTCTTGTGATTAGCAGGTACTGACTAGAGCAGGAAGCATCCTGCTGGATGTATCAGGACCACAGGGTTTATTGTTTGGGGCTGTTTCCATTGGGATAATGGAGACTTGAGATAGCTTGTTTTTGTTTCTTCTCCCAAAATGCTTCTGTCTGCAGCTTTGGGATTCTGAGTCAGACTCTAAAGTATCATTAAGCTTTCTGTAGAGTCTGTGGATGCTGAATAGAGAAATCCAAAGATTGTTTACAGATGAGGGAACTGAAGTTCAGAGAGGTGAGGAGGAGCCAGCCTAAGTGAGATGACGAGTGAGGGCCTGAGCTGCAGGACCCCAGACTCCTGTCTCTTGAACCTGGTCCAGACTTTACTTTGTACAGATTCTATCCAAATTTCCAGTCATTTCCCAAGCAATTCATTTGCCAGACTTGCTCCTGGAGACATACTTGTGCAATGTGTGTGTGATGCAATTGTCTTAAAGCACAAAACAACATTGATAGCAGGAACTGGGTGTTTTTCATCTTGGTGTTTTCAATTTCTTTTTTAAAATTTATATATTTTATTTATTTTTTTAGTTGTATGCCCCAGCCCGGCTGGCTGGGCAAAATAAGCGGAGGGGGTGACGAACAACTTGTGTACGTTGATACAGCAGGAGTAGGAGCCGTTTATTGCAGGACAGGAGCAGTATTTATACATTCCACACAGCTTATCTAATTAGCATAAACTAGATACATCAGTCAACCAATCAGGAATCTCTACACCTAATGGCTCGGTTTTGTTACTTCTCAAACCACTCCCTCTGACATTTTGCCAGGCACCATCCAGACTTGTTTACGAACTTTAACATTCCCCTGGCAAAATGCCAGGTGTTATTTTGACTTGTTTACAGACTCTAACAGTTGTAGTTGAACACAATATCTTTATTTTATTTATCTGCATTGAACCCAGGGCCTCACACATGCTAGGCGAGCACTCTACTGCTGAGACACAACCCCAGCCCCCCGTATTTTCAATTTCTAACAGTGCTGGCAAGTATGAGGTTTTTAACATTATATTTTATAATTGAAAAACACTAAGATAATATCAGTCAATGGAGCCTGGAATCTTGTCTCTTCAAATGCCACCAACTAACAGTGTGCTCTTAGCTTTTCTAAGATTCTGTTTCCTCAGCAATAAAATGGCAGTGTTCATCCATTCATTCATTCAACACATGTTTATTGCTTACTCTAGTCTAGCTTCACAGAGTCTGTGAATGGTGATGGAATATATAGTTCCTGCTCATTTTTTCTGTCTATGAAATGCAGTTAAAGATTTGATGTAACAGAACAGTTACTTCATTAGTAAAAAGGAGTCAGTTAAGTGATAAATTATAAAAAGCACCTCAAACATTTTATTTTTTGATTGAGGTGAAATATGCATGACACAAAGCCTACCATCTTATCCATTCTAACCTGCACAGTTCAGTGGTATTAAGCACATTCAAATTGTTATACAACCATTACTATCATCCATTTGTAGAATATTTTCTTCTTCTCAATCTGAAACTCTGCACTCATTAAACAATAACTATGCTTTCTCTCCTCCCCTTAGTCCCTGAAAAGCACTGTTTTGTTTCTGTTTATATGATTTTTATTACTGTGGGTACCTCATTTAAGTGAACTTTTTGACTAGTGAAATTTATTTCACTTAGTATAATACCTTCATGATTAATGTATATTGTAACATGTCAGAATTCCTTTCCTGAGAAAAGAAGGAATATGTTTCATGGCATGTATATACCTCTTTTTGTTTATTCACTCATCCATTGATGGACACCTTGGTTGCTTTCAGCATATTATTTTAACTCGTTTTGTTCCGTCATCCCAGATGTGGACCATGCATAAAAACTTAAATATAGTATGTAATATAACTATACAACAAGGATAATATAATATAATATTAATATTAATTTATATAATACATATAAGCTCTAAATTATGATTTTAAACCTATTTTAATGCACTTGTGTCATTGTAAATTGATTTATTTATAGCAACTGGTATTTTTTTCTTTTCAAAACATTTAATTTTCATGGAAATAATTCTTATGCATATGCATATGTCAGTAGTTTTATACAACTTAATTGAACCATGTAAGCATAATAACAAGTACATCTGACATCAAAAGGTGTGGGGACAAACACATTTGATTCTTGGTGCCCACAGATCTTGGATAGCAAAACCCAAAAGACTGCAGACCTGTCAGAAAACAGCTACCTAACTGAGAATGATCAGCATCCATTGGATATTTTTTTTCCAGAAGGAATTGAAAGATCCGTTTAATCCAACTGACCACCTTAAAGGATGTAGTTTTAAAGAATATTGGTTGTTAAAAAAAGGGTCAGTGCTACTAAAGGGTTATCACAAAAGGGTACAGAAGCATGTGACTTCTGAAAGCTTAGTGTAGGGACAATGGAGGTATTTAGCTTCACCCTGAAGGATGAGGAGATATTAGTCAGAGAGAGCTAGGGCAAGATTAAAGGAATGACACAATGGTATAAGACAGGGGATGCATGCTAAAAAAGAAAAAGAGAAAGACTTGACTGCTACCTACATGAAGGTTACCATCTAGAGGCAAAGGAGGATGTTTTTCCAACACACAAATGCATGTTCTACTGTAGCAGAATTGAGAAAGAGGCTCTAAGTGAACCTACAGTGGGGAGGTAATATAGCATGGGGTTGGCAGCAAGGGGTCAGACAAATGATTCAGCAAAGTATTGAAAAGGCTAAAGGTGAATCAGAAAAAAGAGCACTTCAGGAAGAAGAAACACATGTGCAACAGTCATGTGACAGGAGGCTTTGGGGCAAGTAAGAGACTAAAGCTGGAGAATTGGGCAACTACACAGAGGTTCTGGAGCCACAGTAAAAGGCTGTGAGATTTGGCTGAATGATTTCTAAGCACTTTTCTCATCTCAAACTCTGTTACTCTCCGAATGTCACATGTGTCAGTTAGCCTATTCCTTCTTGCTTGTCTCCATTCTGCAATTGTACTTTTTTCAAGCTTTTAGGGAGTCAAGAATGCACTTTAATTATATGGTAATTCCTATGTTCTATAGGATTCAAACACTTTTGTCACAGAAAGTGAATCTCTGGTGACTTAAAAGAGAAATGAGCTCTTTTAAATGCTTTTTTTCTATAGCTTTACCTTGCTTAGAATCAAGTTCAAGAAGGCATCCAATACAGTTTCTTGAGTCCAGATGAGACCATTTTTACTGTCTGCTAAGCATGGCTGAATCCTAATTGCTTGGGTTACCTCAAATGCAGGACACTCATTACCAACAGCTAACGGGGGCTACACTTCTTCATTTCCCCCATGCATAGCTAGTGTCTCACACTTGATTGAGTGATGGAAGCTGATGGTGGTCTACCTTGCTCTATTGGTTTAATTTCTCTGGTAGAACAGTTATACCTCACTTACAAAAGTTCTTTTCCTTAATACCTTCTATGTGCTCCAAACTTTCTCCTTGTTATAAAATGAAAAGTTAATAGAAACATTCTAGTGCCCACACAAGATGTTCAAATGTTATGTTGGGTTTTGTTGCTTTTTAAAGACAAAATAAATATTGATTCTAAACATTTTAATATTTGTTTTGGGTATCCCATCAGGGGCCACCAAGGTGAACATGAGTGGTATTATAAATCATCAATAAAAATAACATTGTTTGACAGTATAATTATGGAAATACTACCTGGTGACAATGCAAGCAGAAAAAATAACATTTGGTCTGCTCCTAAGGCCAGATTATTTTCCTTGTCTTTATTTTTACATGAAATGCATTTTAAAGTCTGATCCTTCCTAAGATGTTACTGCTTAACTTATGGGCTTAATTGTGAAATTCACTTCCTTGTAGATTATCATGGACTAAATCAACTTGATTACATTGGAACCTTCTAGTTGCCTTTTAGATTCTCACATGTGTTTCTATAAAGCAAGGTGATGCTGATGCTTGGATAATGAATGTATCCTTAGCATTTTCTAGCCTTATGAGATGACCCTCAACTGTGACAAAGTTTTTCTATACCTCCAGTGTAGAGGCTGCTCCCTCATCTCACTGTCATGCTCTTCCTCTCCCTTGCCTGTTGATCACCAACTCGTCCTTTAAGGCTCAAGTGTCACCTACACTGTGAAGACCCTATATCCTCTTAGGCATAGATTCATGCCTCTTTTTCCTGTCCCAAAATTACTCATCCTTTATCATTACACATATCAATGTTATTCATTCAATAGTTATTGTATTATAATCTACAGGGCATAGGGGTACTAAGAACTACCTCAATCAGTTTATTCACAGGTCTGTGAGCTCCTCAAGGCCAGAGTCTTTCCCTGACTCTGAGTAGGAATTCAGTAAATGCTTGTTGAACATTTAGATCAGAGCTAATAAGTGCAGCTAAGCATCACTGAATCATTAATTTCACTTAGGGCAAGTACCTTACTTTTGCCAATTTATTTAAAGTTTGGAACAATCCTTTGATGTAGATATCATTACATCCATTTACCTTTTAAAAATATCTGAGACATACCAAGGTTAATTAGATTGCCCAAGGTCATCTGGCTACCAAGAGGGAAAATCTAAGCTTTGACCCCCAGTTCTGTGTTATTCCAAAGGCCATAGGAGTTGCCTCCCACTGATATGATTTATGTAGAAATCATAGAAGCAGCTGGACAGAAAAAATGCGAATGGTGATTAATAATAACACATCTGAATAATGCTTTACCATTTGCATTGTATTTTAACATACATTACCTCATTCAATTAACAATTCTAACTTTATTACACACATTCCACCTTTCCAATTTAATTACAAATAACATACAAATAAAGAAAGCAACTGCAAATTTTAATATTCAGAGATAACTTTCATCTACATTTTTCATCACTATTTTAGTGTATATTATATGTCTCTCTTTCTTCCTCTCTTTTTTTTGGGCATATGATACTCTCTGCACAATGTTTCTTTGATAAAATATCAATAAATTTTCTTACATTCACAATATTTCCTAGTATTCCATTTTGAAGTTCTGCAATAAATTATCTTGTTGGTATCTAAGATGAGACTCTCCCATTTTGGTTCCTGTGGTTTTTGCTTCTTTGTGATGCTGCACTCCAATGTTTTTGCCCCCAGAGGGAGAGTAGTTGGACCACTTGTTGCCCTATACTGAATACTCTTTTGCTCATTTGCATATACTTTTTGTTATTATAATATTAATAGAACAGTAGTGAGCTCTGACCACAATTCTGACTTTGTTTGACCCTCTGCTTCATTAGGTTACTGATGCAGTCCCCTCTGGAGCCAGAATTAAGGCAATCCATGCTTCTTCTTCCTTCTGCTTCTGTCAGGCTCAATGTTCTTAACTTGGCATTGAAGACATCTAACTATGTGGGTCCAATTTACCCATTTCCACCCTAGTCCTTAATAATTCTTTACAGGGAATACCGTGTTTCATTCTTTTGCATTAGGTTCTTGACTGGTGTGTGCATATTTCTTGGGCTTTAAAGACTTAACCAATTTTATATTCTGGCAATTAAATTCAACTCATTTTATATTCAATAGAATAAATTCTTGTTTTGGTAAACAGAACCCCTCAAATATTGGGTGTTTGCAAATATTACTTAGTTTTATTGTAGAAGACTGTGAGATCTATAGGGTGAATATTATCTTCATTTCTCATTGACAAACAAGGTTAAGAAATCTCAAGATTAAGTGATTTAGCCAGGGACATTAGGTAGCAAATGGCTTTAAATGTGAATGTCTTACCTTTAGCTACACTATAGCTAATGGCAAATACTATTATTAAAAACTTTCAGACTAAGGAAGAAGATGTGGGTATTATTTTTGTTATTGAGCTACATTGTATTCTTAGTTTCAAATTTTAAATGAGTTAAAAAGTGGCTAACTGGTTATAATTAAGTTCAGAAACTAATAAGAATTTTATATTCTAACTCCTCTGTTAATGAGATTTCAATGAGAGTTCATTGCCTGCCTTCAGGATAAGGTTCAACTTTATTGATGATTGATTAGTTGATTTTATACCAGGGGTTGAACCCAGGGGTGATTAACCACTGAGCTACATACCCAGCTATTTTCATTTTTATATTTTGTTTAAAGACAGGGTGTTGCGGTGTTACTTAGGGCCTTCCTAGGTTGCTGACATTGGCTTTAAACTTGTTATCCTCTGGCTTCAGCCTCCAGAACCACTGGGATTACATGTATGTGCTACCTCATCTGTCAGGTTCAATGTTCTTAATTTAGCATTTAAGACATTTAACTATGTGGGTCCAATGTACCCACTCCCACCCTAGCCCTTAATAATTCTTTACAGGGAATACCATGTTTCATTCAAACTTATTTCTGTACTACTTCCCAATACTTCTTGATTTCTTGATCTTTAGTTCTCTCTCCTCTGTTTATCACCCAATAAATGCATTCTATAACATAGTGTTTAGTGCAAGACAACTGTCATATCCCCAGTGAAGCCTGCCCTTACCAGCCTGGGTGAAAGAGATCATTTATTTCCTTTGAGTCAGACAGGATTTGACACCTTTTTAATTATATCTTTATGTGACTTGTTGAATTAGTTATATAAGTGTTTATAAATTAATCACTTGTACTTCAATGATATTTTACAGATCCTACCTGAGAGAATTGTATTCTTTAAAACTATTTTTGTTTGGCTACAGTGAGATTACAGGTTAGGACAACCTTAAGCAAAGAGGCAAACTGCTGCTTCATATGAGGCTCAAAATTCATTGTATCATTTTAAAATACCTTCCTTATTTCCAATAATGTCTGAAATGTCTTGTGGGAGTAGTCATGGCAGCCCTTTGAAAGTTGTTTTAGAGTCTCATATTTTATGTCAAAATACATTATGGATGGTGCTTTCTGTGTTACCTAACAGAGGAGTGTAAATGTAGTGAATTAGAATTGTATAGTTTTGTTGTATCAGTGTCTGGGGCAGACATGGTGTTTTTCTCAGCTTTTTCACAGCTGCGACTAAAAGATCTGACAATTGTAGAGGAGGAAGGGTTTATTTGGGGGCTCACGGTTTTAGAGGTCTCAGTCCATGGACAGCCAGCTCCACCATGGCCGGAGAATATGGAAGAGAGAAACAGCTCACATGATGATCAGGAAGAAGAGAGAGAGAGAGAGAGAGAGAGAGAGAGAGAGAGAGAGAGAGAGAGACTCCATTGCCAGATCCAAAATATATGCCCCAAACCATGCCCTCAATGGCCACCTCCTCCAGCTACACCTTACTTGCACCACTTAGTTAATCCCTATCAAGATTAATTCACCAATTGAGTTAAGACTCTCACAATCCAATCATTTCTCCTCTGAACCTCCTTCCATTGTCTCACACATAAGCTTTTCAGGGACACTCCACATCCAAATCATAAAGCATGGCTGAGTCTTCTGCAAGACTGCAATCCTATGGTCTGCCAGGGATAGGTCATACCTGGAGGCTTGAATGTACATAATTTGTTAATTACAATTTCTAAGGCACAACTCCTTTCTGCCAGTGGACCTGCAAAATTATAGAAACAAGTGTCTGTCCCTAATAGGATAACATATCTGAGTGAGTCAGTAAAGGATAATAGATGCCAATAAATTTGGTTCAAAAAGGAGGAAAAGGTAAAGTCATAATGAATCACCGATTCATAGCAGTTCTACAATCCAGCTGGGTAAATACTGGAAATTCATTGATCAGCTTTTAAGGTTGAGATTGATTTTCTGTGATTCCAGACTCTGCCTCCAGGCTCTTGATTCCATTCTCTGAGGCAAACTTCCTTCTTTATTATTATTTTTTTAAAATTTATATATGACAGCAAAATGCATTAAAATTCACATTACACATATAAAGCACAATTTTTTTTATATCTCTGATTGTATACAAAGTATATTCACACCAATTCATGTCTTCATACCTATACTTTGCATAATGATGTCCATTACATTCCACCATCATTTCTAATCCCATCCTTCCTCCCCTCCCACCCTTCTGCCTTATCTAGAGTTTGTCTATTCCTCCCAGTGCTCCCCTTCCCAAACCAACTATGAATCAGCCTCCTTATATCAGAGAAAACATTCAGCATTTGGTTTTGGGGATTGGCTAACTTCACTTAGCATTATCTTCTCCAAATTCATCCATTTATCTGCAAATGCTATGATTTTATTTTCTTTTATTGCTGAGTAATATTCCATTGTGTATATATGCCACATTTTTTAAATCCATTAATCTACTGAAGGACATCCAGGTTGGTTCCACAGTTTAGCTATTGTGAATTGTGTTGCTAAAAACATTGATGTGGCTGTTTCCCTGTAGTATGCTGTTTTTAAGTCCTTTGGGTATAGAACTAGGAGAGGGATGGCGAGAAGGATGGTGGGGAAAAAGGTACACTCATACACTGTTGGTGGGACTTCAAATTGGTGCAACCAATATGGAAAGCAGTATGGAGATTCGTTGGAAAATAGGGAATGGAGCAACCATTTGATTCAGCAACCTTGCTTTTTTTTCTTGAAAGGTAACGTGTTTGCCACTGAGTTTTTATCAATCTAATTCCTGCAAGTGGAATTTTAGGAGTTTGACTTTTTTCATTTTATGCTGTCTCTTGTACTCCAAAGCAGAAGTGTCCTGCTGAAATAATTTTTTCAAGAACCTGTGGTTCTCCTGTGGATTTTAATGATGTTCTCTCTATTACACAAAAATGACACGTGCAGATCTTTTCAAGATAATTTGTGCTCTAATCTGAGCTCCTGTTGAGAGGGCTGAGGCACTGTGGTGATTTAGAGGGTCTCTGAAACAGACCCTTAATCTTTCAAAAGGATCCTTTATGTAACTGAATACATTGACTTTTTGATCTTTCTAAATTTGTAGAAAAGCATCTTTGGTCACTTCCTCCAGAACAAGCTTTCTCAACTTGGCCATCTTTTGCTCATTTGGTAAGACTGAGAATTTTCAAGTTCATCAAGTCCTGGTTTCTTTTTGTTATCCATTCCCTCAATTTATATTTTATCCATTTTCATTGCTGTTTAGAAGTGTCCTTTTCTGAATAGCCAAGGCTATTATATTAAAGTTCTGTTTACTATATAACCTGGGAAACAATTTTCTTAGACACTACATAGTAAGGATCCACTTTCCTCTAGATTTCAATATTTTATTTCCTTCCTTCTGAACCCTTACTGGCAATATGCCCCCATACCAGATTTTTACTGTCTGTTTAAGACCATTTCAGTCTTCTCTATTAGACTCCTCAAATTCTTTCAGCCTCTGGTACACACTCAGTTTTATAGATAATTTCACATTTTTAGATATTTGTGATAGGAGCAACTATCTTCATCACAACTATAAAATCTAATTAGTTATGTATGCTGTGCACAAGTTGCCACAACTCAGGCATTAACCACAACTTGTTTCTATCTCAGTTTTTCTATGTCATGATTTTGAGGATGGTTCTACTGTGTCCCCCGCAGAGCTACAAATGATCATCTAAGGCTGGGTTCTCATTTGGAGACAGAGGTCATAGGGCCACCTTGGAGCATCTATCAATTTTGCAAAGTGTCTTCTATGAGTATCCCAAACTGACTTTGGGTAAGGTCCTTTCCGGGTAAGGTCCTTTCCAGGTAAGGTGCTTCCTCAATATTATACTTTTGCTTTATTATATATGTGAAAGAGTTTGTTTAATCTGAGAAACTCTCTAAAGGCTGATGATATAAGCAATTGTATGTGAAATAAATGAACAAATGATTAATTAGTCTATTAAGGAAAACTAGACAAAATATAGGTGAATATTTTCTGACCCTGCATAATGAATAAGGCTTTAAACATAAAGAAATGAAAAAGGTTAATAAGAACAAACTATGTATTATTGTGTAAAAATATTAAAAATTCTGATTGTAAGCTGATAAAATGTTTTAAAATAGTGAGACAAGTGTTTGTGGTAAATAACAAAACATTTATATCAGGAGCTCATAGAAAGCTTACAGATTGGTAAAGGGCCATATATACTCAATATGCAAATAGGAAAGAATATGAAACAAATCACAAAAGAGGAAATATAAAGGGCTAGTAAACATATATATTTATACACATATTTATTTTTGTTCATAATTTAAAATATAAAGTGTCAATAATATTCTCAACCATGAAATTAATAAAATAAGATTCAAACTGCTCCAAACTAGTAAAGAGAAGGCAATTGGACTTTTTCTTGCAACTCCTGAGAATGGAAAATTAGCATTACTGTCTTGAAAGCAATGTACTAATCTATTCCAAAAACCTCATAATTGTACTTACTGTTTTACCTAGTAATTTCTTTTCTAGAAATCTCTTATAATGAAAAAACCAGCAAGGCAGAAAAAGATTTATGTACAGTAATGTTCTTTGAAGCACTGCTTGTAATAATAAGGCATTAAAAATAACCTAAACATCCATCAGGAAGAGAAATATTGAGTAAATTATGGAGTATCTATGGTATGGAATATTGTGCAGTCATTAAAATGATATTTTAGATGAATATTTAATGATGTGGAGAGATGCTTAGGTAAGAAAAAGACAGGATGCAAAATTGCTTATGACGTGGAACTAATATGTCAAATAGTTTATTATTAGGAAGAAATACATGAGGATATTAGCAATCATTTTCTTTGGGGTATGTAGTTGTCCCCGTCGTGCAAATGCTCTCAACTAAGAGCTAATTGTACTATTTTGGAGCCTTTATAGGGTTTCCCAGATTATATGCACTTCTCTCTCTCTCTCTCTCTCTCTCTCTCTATATATATATATATATATATATATATATATATATATATATTCTATAGCAAAAAGTTAATTTTGGAGAAACATCTTATCTGTAAATGACCTTACTCAAATTCAGTTTAGGGTACTCATAGAAGTCACTCTGCAAAATTGGTGCAAATGGAGAAAATAAATAGACTTCATATCTAGTAATTATTCTCAGTTGTGGCCTTACCATTGCCAGGATAGAATGGCATGATAACTAATTCCCAAGTATCAAGACCACTTTAAAAAAACAATAAGGTAAGTAAGATGTAGGTAGTGTTTTGTTTGTTTGCATTATGAATATATTATGTTACCCATGAGAGGAATCAGAAAATAAACATCTTAATTACATGAATGGGTATTTTTGATTTGGGATAAAATATTCAGTGAGCATCGTAAACATTTCAAAATGTTTACCTAAAACAATTTAGTGAAAGCAAAGATGAAGTGTGTCAGGTCATTATAATAGATGAGTACATAATGAGTTTAGATAAAACTATTTTAAAGACTATGAGAAAGAATTTTTTCTATATTTCATATGATATGTGATTTAATAGGTATAAATAATTAAATTGAGACAGTAAATATTTTAGGTATATATTCAAATATTCCATTTATATTCCTAATAAGTAAATATTTAGGTTGGCTAAAAATAACAGCCTTAAAAATTCTTATTTATCTTCTCATTGTAAAAATGGAGAATTGTCTGATGCAGTCATGCATGCCATAACTTTTCAGTCAGTGATGGACCTCGTATACAATGATGGTCCCATAAGATCACTTAATGACTTAATGACATCATTAATGATATCATTAATGACATTATCACTTAATGACATCATAGCCATCTTAGTTTGTACTCTATGTCATTTACACAATGATAAAATCATTTAACGATGTATTTCTCAGAATATGTCCCATCATTAACTGACTTATCACTGCACAGAGGCTCACTTTGTATCTGAAATATACTGTTTTATATTTGTAGTTTTTCTGCAAAGATGAGAATAAAAAGTCAACAGAAGTTTATATAATTTGAAAAGGAATTTGATGTTACAAATATCTAAGGAGAAGGAAACATCCAAAGTTCCATTTTAAATTATTAAATGGATTTCAATTTTCTTACATAGGTGGCTTGGAATTATGTAGTTCTAGGGAAACTAAAGTGGTAGAGAAAAGAAAGAGGAAAAATAATACAGAAAAATAAATACAGAATTCTATGAATGCTGGAGTTAAGCTTCTCATTTCTTTTTTACAATTGTTTAAATTTATGATTTGTTCTCTCATTAGAAGCTGGTGTGACTTTCTTCCTTACCATTAAATCTAACACTTAGAACTTTTATTAATTATGTTAATGTTAACAAAAAACTGGAAAGACTGTTTTCTCCAGAGGGGGTAGTGCAGCCTCAGGAGCACATTCAGCCGTTGATCTAGAGATGAAAGTTGGGCATTGGATTAACTGAGATGGTGGTGGTAGCCTTTGTGTTATGACCTTCTTTTTTTGTAGGTAAACAGCTCCAGTCACAGAGCTAAAATTTGGTCGTAGCCAAATTATCTGGAAACTGCTCATAATGAAGATATTAATTTTCTTCTAGATATATTTATATAAAATTCCATGTGAACTTTTATTTTGCTTTGCATTTTGACTGATAAAGGTAGAAGTAAGAAAAGTAAACTTAGCCAAGCCCAATAGTGGACTAGTGTTTTCCCTCCTTGGGGAATTGGGTGGGCTTGCTCCCTGAGTGCCTATTTGGGAAGATACTCCTCTCATTGCAAGAGTGGAATTTTTCAACAATCAACTATTGCAACTCAGAGTTAAACTGAGAATAATAGGAGAAAACAGGATCCTATGCATGTCTCATCTTTCTAGCCTCAAAAGTCTTGGCCTTATCTTACTGAAAATAAAATAGATACAGTTGGAAGAAAAAGGGATGTGTTAAAGTCTTTGGATCCAAACATTGGGGCCTGAAATACATAAAATAAATGATGACACAAAGTTGTATATTATAATCTTTGGCTTGATTCTCATTTTTTTTGTATGTTCTCCAGGTCTTGTTCTTGACTTTAAAATAAATAAATAAAAAACCCCAAAACTCTTACTTTAAAGAATAACACTAAAATTGAGTATTCCAGAAAAAACTTTCCTAGTACCAAACAATAATAATAATAAAAATATGCCTTTCTTCAGTCTTCTTCCTCCTCTCCTCTGCACAAAGCAAAAAGAATTAGGCGCAGCATGCTGTTCTTCCCTTTAATTACCAACTTTTGGTTAAAACACAGATAAAGACTTTTGTCAGACAAATAATCTTTTGTTCTCAAGTTATTTATACCTTGAACAAGCTCCACATAATGGATTATCCATCACATCTTCACAGGGGGCTTGAATTTTATTATTCTCATTTAAATGTCATTTCCAAAGTCTTTTCATTTATTTACATTTTCAAACAATTGCACAAAAATGTCTAGGTTTTGCTAATTGATTATAGAAATATCTTTCAAAATTATATTGATAATAATGGCACTACTAGTTAATATATGTCTTGTGTTAGAGAAGGGATAATTAAGAACAGAATTTTTTAAAGGCTTCAAAGCAACTCAGTATGTCTATTAATCTTTTGATATCCATCAAATATTGTGTATTAAGTATTTCAACATACTAATTTAATTTTTAAGGAGGAAAGAATTAGCAGCTTATCTAGACTCTATTTGTTTCCTTTACTGAGACAGTTATTCTCTCTTTTGTTTGAATGTTAGTTTGGATGTTAAGATGCTAAGACCTCCTGGTCATCATCCATGATATTCCCTAGCTGCAGTATCTAACTATCATTACTTTTAGAAGGATGTACCCGATATTTATGGAGTAGACTATGATAAACAAACATGGAATGTATTCATTTAAGTGGAGTGGCCCCCTGGAAGATGTCAGGTAAGACATACAATGATTATAAAATGGAAAGGTATCATTTTTTTTGTAAGTAATGCTTCTATAGGCATCACTTGTAGACCCTTATGTCAAATATGGGCCACGGTATGTCCTTATGTACACTTATAGTCCCTGCTTTCCCCCTCTCTGCCTATACTTTGTGATTACTTATATGTATAAAATTATTAATATTTGATATCTTTGATTTTTGTGAGTCTTGACATTTCAATCCTTTGTGACATCACAAATTCAGACCCAATTTAATGCAGAGGTAAGACAGAGAGACCTTAGCTGTATCAAATAGGTGACAGAGGGTAATCCCAACCAGAGCCATCCTGAAGAGTTGTGCAGGTTGGCATTTCACCAAGTACGTTAAAGGTGGAAAAGTATAGTTCACTGCTGAAAATTCTTACTATTATGCCATCACACACTGACTAAAAATTTAGATGTTAGCACAAAACTGTTCTTTACTTTTACTCTTAAGTTTAGTTTCATCCAGAAGCAAACCCTGAGATTCAAAGTATTTGTGAGGTGATAGTAACACTCGTAGAAGATGGAGGACGTGATTGATACAGTCATTGAATGCTGTGCTATTGAGCCATCTACAACAGTGGATGACTAGAGTTTAATCACATGGGGATGTTCTAGGAATTGATGCCAATCAAACACTTAGAGTTTCTCATCTCAGGATTAAGGCAGCTGAAGTATTTATACACTGAGAGTATTGCATACTTGCTAAAGGATTTGCTTAGTATGTTTTCGGTCGCTACAACAAAATATTTGAGACCTGCTAATTTAGAAGGAGGAGAAGTTTCTTTAGTTCACAGTTCTGGGACCTGGGAAGTTCCAAGAGAATGGTGGGGGCATTTGTTCCACATCTGGTGAGGGCTGCATCATAACATGGTAGAGGGCAGATTATGGCAAGACAGAGCAAGCATATGTCACCATAAGTCTCTCTGCCTCTTCTTAAAAAGCCACTCTACCATCATGAGGGGGGGTTCCACCCTGATGACTGTATCTAATCCTAATTTCCTCCCCACGGCTTCACCTCCAACTACCATCAATATATGAATTTGGCGATTAAGGTACCAATATATGAAAATTGAAAGACACATCCAAACAATAACAGTGCTATTCTCAGGGACTACTTTTTTCCAGAACTTCTGGTCTGCTATACTTGAACATCATGGTATTGGCCAAAAGACCCCTCAGATACAGACACATTGATACTGGAAGTTAGAAGTCTCTGGAGCTCTTGTTCCAAGATTGTCTACATGTTGTTCAAGCAATCTTGTTGACCTCATCTGCTCCATCTGGTTGGCCATAATAGAGTCTCTGTATTCACTCATTCAACAAGTATTTATATTTGTTCTGGGAATAGGAATGAGATGCTGAGAGATGCACAACAAACAAAGTTACTATGATATGAGGTAGTAAAATGTATTCTTAAGAAAAAAATGAAGATTGTGTGGTAGATTAAAAATTTGGCCCCAAAAGATTTCTTTCCTGGAACCAATAAATGTTACCTTGTTTGGAAGAAGCATCCTTGCAGCTCTGATTAGAGTAAAGACTCTGAGACAGGGAGATTATCCTAGATTATCCTCATGGATATTGAATGCCATTACAAATATGCTTAGAAGAGAGAACAGAGGAGGACTGCACACACACACACACACACACACAGGGAGAAAGCACTATGAAGACACAAAATACAGAGGGAACTGATGTAGTCACAAGCCAAGCAATACTAGTGGCCACCAGAAACTAGAAGAAGCAAGGAATGAATTCTCTCTTAAAATAAGTACAGGCCTGCAGACACCTTGACTTGGACTCAGTGAAACATATTTATGGTTTCCATGACTGTTAAGTGAATGCATTCTCTTGTTTTAAACCACTGAGATTTTTTAATGGTAGTTCTATAACTAGTTTTTGTGGTTTGTATCTGAAATGCCCCCCAATGGTTCATTTATTTGAAGACTTGGTCCCCAATGGGGCCTTTACAAGGTGATTGCATCATGAAGGATCTAACCTCATTAATGGATTAGTCTGTTGATAGATTAATAACTTAATGGACTTTGGGGAGGTGGTAGAAAATTTAGGAGGTAAGTCCTACTTGGAGGAAGTAGGTCATAGAGGGCATGCCCTTGAAGGATATATTTGTCCTTAGTTCCTTTCTCTTTAGCATTATCTGCTTCCTGGTGAGCAAATTTGTTCCTCTATACACTCCTTGCCATGTGTTCTGCCTTACCATATGTCTAGTAACAATGCACCCAGTGACCATGGACTGAAGCCTCTGAAACCGTGAGCCAAAATAAATCTTTACTCCTTTAAGTTGATTTTCTCAGGTATGTTGTCATGGCAAAGAAAAGTTGACTAACATATTAATACACAGGGCAAAAAAGGAAAGCAATTGACTAGATGGTTGATCTGAGGGATAATTTGTCACATAAGGGGGCATTAAAACAAAAATTTGATTGAAAGTAAGGGAGGAGTCATCTAAGAGAAGGACCGGACCGTTTAGGGAGTGGGGCAGCAGATACAAAGATCCTTAGACAGGAGTAAGTTTACTATGTCTGATGAACATCAGGGAGGTCAGTGTGGTGGAGTTAAGAGAGATAGGGGAGAGTGGCCAAATGTGGAATAAGGAAATAGGGTCTGGATCATGTTAGGATTTTGCAGCACCTGGAAATTTATTCTTTGTGAAGTTGAAAACAATTGGAGAATTTTTGAGAAGAAAAGTGAAAGTGACAAATTTTGAAGTCTTCTGTCCCACTATACGGCCCTCTGCCTCAGTACATCAGCTGTTAGGTTTCATGCATTTTTCTTCTCAGTAGAAATAAAGGAGTGCTTCCAATCTTTTGAAGTTCCTGAGGTGAAGGAAGTGCAGAGAGAGTCTCCCTAGTTCAGTCCAAGCGTGAACAACCTTCAAGGCAACACAAGTTTCCTCCCTGGAAGGTTTCTCCCTTCCTTTAGCTTAACTCCTCTGCATTTAATCCCAACAGACTCTCCATGTTGCCCTGTCTTTCCATAGCCTGCCTTTTATCATCTTTGTCAGGGTCCAGGAGTGATGTGGCTATGAGTCTTGACACAGATAGGTAGGATAAGAAGGCTGGGAATGAGAGAGTAGGGATGAAACAAATAACCACCCACGGCAGATCCCTAGTTTAACCATTGGCATGAGCTTCATTACATAAGCATGTGTCTTTTCCTAAACGTGTCTGGTGTAATAAACTACCTATAAGGCTATGAACCAAATCTCTGTGCATGTTATGTCCCTTTTAGTATCTAATGCATTGCTTTATGTAAAGTGGTCAATATCTCTTGACAAATTTGTTGTTGATCAGAGTTGAATGCTTTGAGAGAGAAAAAGGGCTAGGTTATGACGTGCAAGAAACAAAACTTATGAATCCTTTATAAAGCAGACCCCCTACACAAATCAGGTTGTAAGAACTGACTGTATTAGACCTTCGTGTTCTTGACATTGAACACCCACCTTCGTCTCCTCCACATGGACGCTCAAGAGAAAGTTACGTGGGTGTCTTTCAGTGTCAGCTGCAGGGTGGCCTTTTCAGTTTGAGTAGCAGAGCTGACTCATTAGCAGTGGTAAATCTCAGAATGACATTAGTATTATCTCCTCCTCTCCACCCACTTCTTCAGACTCAACACATTTTTGGTGAATATCTACTTTTTACTTATTGAACATTCAAGTCAATTTCTCATTGGCCAGATAATTTCAATGCATTTATTCTTTATCTGCTTTATTCCACAAATTTTGAAGCAATTTACATCTATATGAAGTATATACACAAAGATAAAGAAAAAATACAAATATTAGAGAGTGTGATACAGATTAGAATGCACTACAAAGAACACAGAGAATTACAGCAGGAACAAATCAGGAAAACCTTCTCAGAGGCAATTAATCTATGATGACACTCACTTTCATTTATTCAGGTCCCTGGATTTATTTTTCTTTAGTTTTCTGCTGAGTTGCCCTTGGACTGATGGTATAAAGGGAATGTTTGCCTTTAACTAATATTCAAATTTTTCATCATGTTCGTTTCCAAAGAGAGAGAAAATCAGACACTCTTCTAAAAGATGGGAATGCATACTATCTTGCTTTGGTAAAAAGCCTAGATATTTCGGAGAGCACACACAACATTTTAGGATATTATCATAGAAATAGAGAATAGCCTTTGGGAGGAGCATCAGAGTTATTCAGAATGAAAAGAAAATCAGGAAAATGGAAGAAATTTCCAGCAAAAGGCAAACTTTTTAAAGGCTCATACTGTGAAAATAAATTACCGTGATCAAACCTGTTCAAAGCTGCTTTTCATTTTGAAGTTTTAGAACAGGGACAGATCTTAGAGTTCACTTAGTTCAAACCCTTCATTTTACAGATGACAAAGCTGGGACCCAGAGAGGTTAAGTGATTTGCCCATGACCACATCGTCATCATGGTGTGAAACCATACCTGCAGTTAAAGTCATCTGAATCTTGATTCTGGGCTCTTTGTACCACTGCTCACTGTGGCCTCCTGCTGATATCATTTCGGAAAGAAGATATTCAGATGCCTCAGCAGCAGCATGGACCTGCAGAAAGATGAGTGGTGCTGGATGCACAGAAAAGCTGGAGACCACCAGGACTACTGGCAAAAGCCCTAAGACAGTGTGTCAGACTTTGATAGAGTTTTGGCAGAAAGCAAGATCCGGAGTCACTCCAATGAATAGGGCAATGAGAGAACCATAGGAGTAAAAGTTTTAAATGATGGAGTCTAAAGTTTGAGATCATGACTTTTTTTTTTCTTTTAAGAATAGTCTCTAATGGTGAGTTCAGGAGCAAGATATATACCCAAAGGTAGACTCTTGGAAGAACTAAATAGTATACTGGAAACTCAGAAGCCTAAGTAAAATTAGAAAAAGGTTAATTAAACTCGTGATGGAGCTCAGGTACTCAGTATTGAAAACTTCCAAGTCCCCATTTTATGTGACAGAGAAAGTTTGAGACTTGGAGGAAAGACAGTAACCAGGAATGACTTCTGACAAATAAGTTACTATAAAATCAACAATTTTCCCATGTGTGTATATAAGTGTGGTTGAGGCTGATATTATTTCTTTCTCTTATTAGAAATGACCGTTTAGGAGGAGGAGGTGAGCATGTAGATTGGGGACCCACTTAAACTTAGCTGATGTGGACTGTGGGAGGTAAAGGTTGACATCCTAAGGCATATGCATACTGTTTCACCTGGGATGCACTTGAGTACCAGTAACACATCACCTAATTGAAACCTTTTCAAGCTGTAGGAATACCGTTATGGTTTGGATCTGGAATGCTCCCTCAAAAGCTGATGTGTTGAAAGCTTGGTCCCAATGAGACAAGGTTCAGAGGTGGGGCTTTTAGGCAACCAATGATTGGATTATAAGGAACTCTGATCTCATCAAGTGGATTAATAATTTGATTAACACATTGATAACTGAATGGTCTACTTGGAGTCTAAGTCAGAGAAAGTAGATTACTGGGGGCCATCTTTCTCTCTCTCCCTTCCTCCTTCCCTCCCTCCCTCCCTTCCTTCCTTCTTGCCTCCCTTCCTCCTTTTCTCCTCTCTCTCTCCTGGTTACCATGAGCTAAGGAGCTTTCTTCTGCCATGATGTTTCTCCATTGGAACTGGCTGCCCATGCTCTGGATCTCTGAAATCAGGAGTCAAAACAAATATTTTATCCTCTAAGTTGTTCTTGTTAGTATTTTGGTCATAGCAATGAAAATATGACTAACACACAGATGCTGATTTTTTTTTACTTAATGAGAGGTCTGGAGACAGGCAATCCCAGGGTTATTTTGGTGACTCAAAATTTAGTTGTTCAGAATGCTACCCTACTATTCCTAGGATATTGGTGACTCCTTTCTTAATTGCAGCTCCAGCCATCAAATCTTTATGTGATAGCATTAAAAAGAAGAATGGAAAAGAGTGGGGGGGATCCTTTCCTTGCATGATTCTCTCATCATCAAAAAAAAAAAAAAAAATCCTGAGAGGAAGTTTTCCTTGCATTTCACTTTATAGAACTGGGTCATGTGATGTACCCAGACCAACTACAGGCTAATGTCACAGGTTTGCCTCTTAACTTGCATAAATCATAATCATCCCCTAGGACTAGACATATTTTTTACTCAACAAATATTTGTTTCTGTGAGCATAGAAAATTGGGAAGAAACTAAAAGTAATCTGCATTTAATTAACTGATTTAATATTTCTAAGAGTTTTTAAAACAGACTCTGACTATATATATTGTCTGATCTATATAAAATTGACTTGAGAAATTAAAAATTTAAAGCCAGTTTCCAAGAGATCCATCCATAAATTCAGAAGTCTCCTCTTTGACTTAATGCAGTAATAAGATGTTGAAAAGTTAAAATAACAATAACCACAATAAATATTAGCACATATCTTCTTTCTCAAACCAAAGTTAAATAGCCAATATATATGAGAATGAAAATCATACCACATTCCCTTTTCTGTCTCATATTTTCTCTTAAACTTCTTTTTCAATTCTGATCATAGTTTAGCTAATTAAATACAGAATATTTCCATTTTCATATTATTTTTACATGATTTTTTTCATTTCAACTGTTTTTATATATGTATTCATTTGATAAAATTTAAAACTAACAACCATGTTTCTAATCAATAGAAGAAAAATAATTGAGTAAATGGATTGTATAGTTACCACTTTTATCCCAGTCAATATATTATGTAGTCACCAAACCCTGCAGCTAAATTCTACCCTTTAGACTAAGATCACGTGACTGAGGGCTAGCCAATGAAATGGCCAGGGAAGAACAATATACTTTCAGTTGCATAGAAAATTCTCCATTGTTCTGGATTGAATTATGTAAGGGAGGTCCCTAATCATATATGAGTTATATCCTTATTAGAAAAGGAGAATGCCCATGTTAAGACACAGAAAACCAGGAACAATGCCATCTGACATGGGGGACAGATTGAAATGCTGCACTTAGAAGATAAGAAATGCCTGGGTTTCCAAAACTGGAAAAGTCAATGAAGAATCCTCCCCTAGAGGATTAGATAAGGGCATGATACTGCCAATATTTTGATTATAACTTCCAGTGTCCAGACTGGGAGAGAAGACATTTCTATTGCTTGTACTCACAAATATTGTGGTAATTTTTCATTGCAATTCTAGCATCTTCCATGATTTCTCTCTCTTCTATTACCACTTGGATGAATGCAAAGATCCTGTAGAACATAAAATGGTGCAGTCACTCATTGGAAGAAGCTTCAATCACTAAATAACTAGATCAATGTTATCACTCTACCATCATTTTGCCTTGAATAGTGGTATGAGAGAAAAATAACCTTTGTTGTGTTAAGTCTTGACATCTTTGTTTTTTTTTTTTTTGGTAGTCTTAATTAGTCTCCTTGAAGGATCATATTTTAAAGTCTGCCCTAGAAGGATTGTGAAATTAGACAATCACAATGTAGATTATGTTAGAGGTCCTATCTTTTTAGATATTGCAGATGGAATTATTCAAAGAATTCTATAGGTCACCCGACTTTTTTTGTTTTTAGGAGGTTGTGTATTGTTTTAGTCAGCTTTTCACCACTGTGATGGAAGGAACCGACAAGGAAAATATTGAAAAGGAAAAGTTTGTTAAGCTTAAGGTTTCAGAGGTTCAGTTCATGTTCAGCCAACTTCGTAGCTCTGAGCCCATGCTGGGGCAGAATATCATTGTGGAGGGGCATAGAGGAAGAAAGCAGCTCAGGACATGTCAATAAGGAAGCAGAGAGAGCTCTTTTTCACCAGGGACAAAATATAAACACCAAAGGCACACCCCCAATGACCTACTTTCTCCAATAACACGGTAGCCACCTACAGTTATCACCCAGTTAATCAATTTCAGTGGATTAGGTCACAGCTCTCATAATCTAATCATTTCACCACTGAAAAACTCTTGTATTATCCCACACATGAGCTTTTGGGGGTACCTCATATCTAAATCATAACATGCATCAATATGGGGCATCTTTCTGTCTCAGATCCAGTGATCAGGTTGTTCTGTCTCATCAGCTTGAGTGATGATGTGGAGAAGGATATTGGTTTTGATTTGTGAACATGAAGTTATGCTTTCATCTCCTTTAGTGTTGTGAGTGAAAATGTTCAGGTCCTTTAACAGTGTTGTTATTTTCTTCTGGAATTATAGAGGAGAAGAGGAAATTACTATTTATATCTGAAAAATTAAATTTTTATAATATGATCCACAAATGTAGAAAATTGCACAAGCCTCCTCTTATCTTCACCGTACAATATATCTTAGGAAAGTTTTGGGGGTTAAATATTCTATATAATAACTTTTGTTATTTTTGTTTGGGAATGCAGAAAAGTAAAATATTTAAAAAAAAAATTTCCCGATTTAGCCAGATGCAACCATCAAGGAATGTCACCTGACCTATATTCAACAATTAGGACTTGACACCCTCACTGATCATTCACAAGCTGTGTGGCCTAGCAGGAATTTGTTCTGAATCTGGTCTTTCTTTTGACAAGGGATTAGAGAGACTTTTAAAAGTGTTAGAGAAGCCAAAGTCAGAGATTCTCAAGTGTTTCTTCAAAGCCAAATCCAAGAAGCTTTTTGCCAGAGTTGCTCTATCTTTATGTATTTCACATGCGGAGAGGTGGGGGGGGGGAGAAAGTAAAATAATGTAGCCACTATGGAAAACAGTTGTGTAGTTCCACAATGACTAAATGCAGAATTACTGTATGATTTATCAATTACACTCTTACACACATAAGCAAAATAATTGAAAACAGGGACTTAGGCAGATAATTTTTACATGAATGTTCATTGCTGCATTATTCGCAATAACCAAAAGGTGGAAACAACTCAATGTCCTTAAACAGATGGAGTGGTGGACAAAATGTTGCATGCGCATATAATAGAATGTTATTCAAACATAAGAAGAAATGAAATTCTATTATAAGCTATGATATTCAGTAATCTGAAAAATATGACACTGAGTGAGAAAGGACAAATGCTGTATGATATGATTCCACTCACATTTGGTGTGCTATATCCATGAATTCCATATTTCAGATTCAGTCAACCGTGAGTCAAAAATATCTGCTGACCACATACAAGCTACTTTGATCATTGTCTCCTAAGTAATATGGTATAACAACTATTCACACAGCATTCATATTATATTAGGTATGATAAGTAATCTAGAGATGTTACATAGTATATGGGGGGATGTGTGTAGGTTAAATGCAAATACTTTACCATTTTAGTAAGGGATTTGAGCACCACAGTTCTTAGCATCACTGGGGGTACTGGAACCAACTCCTGACAGATATGTAGGAATAATTGTATATAATATATCTAGAATAGGTAAATTTGCAGAGACATAAAGTAGATGAGAAGTTACCAGGGACTAGTGAGGAAGATAAATGGAGAATCATTGCTTAGTGAGGACAGAATGTCTGGAATGATGGAAAAGTTTTGGACATAGTTATGATAGTTGCACAGTATTATGAATGTTATTTATGTTATTAAATTGTACATTTAAAATGGTTACAAATGTTGAATTCAGCAGTACACTCTTATAATCTAAGTGACTCAGGGGGCTGGGAACTGAAGATTGTAGATTTGAGACCAAACTTTGGCAATTGTGTGAGATTCTTAAAAAGAAAAAAAGGACAGAGTTATATAGTTCAGTGTTAGAATCCCCGGGTTCACAGTGACACACACACACACACACACACACACACAAAGGTTCAAATGACAAGTTTTATGCTCTATATGTTTTGACACAACAAAAAATTAACAATAAAATATATTTTTGCAATTAAACAGAATAATGGGTTTTAAATATTCTCACCTCAAAGATATTATACATACTTGAGGGGGTGGATATGTTAATTAGCCTAATTTGCTCATTCCACAATATATACATGCATTGACATATGACAAAGTACCCCAGCAGTGTATTCAACTATTTGTCAATTAAAAATAAAATAAAACATTTTTTTAAAAAAACAACAAAGAAATTTTTGACCAAAGGGGTTTTTCATCCATGAAGACCATTATGACTTTTACTTTCAGAGCACAAAGTTTTCAAAGGATTACCAAACTCTTCTGAAATTCGTATTTCATTAGGTGTAAAGATAATTCTACCGAGTCAAGCAAATTTATTGTCAGTCCTGAGTCTCCAAAACAGAGCTGTGCATTGATGGCATTTTGTAGCAAATAATAATTGTCTAATAAAGACCCAGGAACTATACTGAATTAGCAATTATATCTTAGATCAGTAGCAGTTTTGCTGCAAAATGCTTCAGAGAGAGGACATCTAGGCCCAAGAATGAGGGTGCTGTTGTGTTCTCTAAATATTGAAGTTCAGTCAGGCCCGGTGTGGTATGCCTATAATTCCGGAGTTTTGGAAGGCTGAGGCAGGAGGATTGCAAGTTCAAAACCAGCCTCAGCAAAAGTGAAGCATTAAGAAACTCAACCGCAAAAGTGAAGCATTAAGAAACTCAACGGGACTTTGTCTCTAAATAAAATACAAAATAGGGCTGAGAACGTGGCTCAGTAGCCGAGTGTTCCTGAGTTCAATCCCTGGGTACGAAAAAAAAAAAAAAAAAAAAAAAAAAAAAAAAAAAAA
>NW_025999900.1:48355466-48363786 GCF_001458135.2 Marmota marmota marmota
AAAAAAAAAAAAAAAAAAAAAAAGAAGAAGAAAAGAAAAGTTCAGTAGGATAAATGGTGGTGAGGCAGGATGAGGCACTTTGAGGTTTTCTTTTCTTCCTTCTTATATAAGTAAAAGCACTTTTCCTGAGGAGGAGAATTTTGGATGCTTTATAAAATGGTTGATGTTGCTACGTACTTTCTTTAGAAATTATCCTTACCTTTGATAGTGCCCAACAATAGTGATTATGACTTATAATCTTCAAAGAAGTACATGTTCTTTTATCTTTTCCTTAGTGTATGGTCGACATGTGTGGTGGTTGCCCGAACCTCTAAGTGGATAATCTGGAATATGTTTTCCCCTTCCACATCCCTTCTCTATGCCTTATGTTCAGAATCTGTCCACTGACAGCCTGATGAGGAAGGTTTCTTTTATGAGACTGATTGGAACATTGAACAATCAGAAAAATCTTTTATTCTCTCTCTCTCTCTCTCTCTTTTTTAACTTTTCTATATAATGATGCCCTGTCATTAACTAAATCACTTTTCATTGTTTTGTGTCTTAGGGAAAGAAACTTTTAGACAGACTTCCAGAACCATGAAAGAGGTATCAGAAAAATTTACATTTTAGTATTAATCAGGAAAAACATTTGCATAGTTTATCATTTGCCAGTTATAAAGCCTCACATAGCAAAATGGAATGACTGTTCATTTTTTTCTTGTGCTTTGTGAAATACTATGATATGTCAGTATAAAAGGATGTATTTTGTTTTTGTTAAATAATTGACAGTGGGGAAAAAGGCAGTGTTGCTCCTCTTTAAGACTATATTACTGCATAAATGTTCTGGGAAATAATTTACCAGATTTGATAGTTTATTATTAACATTCAACTTTTTGTGAAGCGATAACTCTATCAGGATAAGAGTGCTCCCCTCCCCACGCTACTAAATTCAGTGTATATATTGAAGATTAGACTCTAGATTCTAAATTCCCAAGAAGTGCTGGCCCCCATTTAAAAAAATATAGGGCTATGTATCTAAATTGCCATTATCAAAGAATCCTATAGAAACACCATGGTGAATTACACTGGCTAACCTAGGATACATTTGACTTTTTTTTGTCTGAATAAAAATAGGCTTTTTAAATGCCCACATCCTTTCAAAATTTCATCTCTCTTACCCCAGTTGTTGAGACTCAAAACTTGCTGGAGGTAGAGGAGACATCAGAGAATTTTAAAAGGTGTAATATTGAGTTAGTGCATGCCAGCTGGGTTATTTCTCCTTAAAGGAGATGGAACCAACAATAAAGGTAAGATCACCTTTGATTGTGGTGATGCTAATTATAGTTAGATTTTTTTAGGTGCCTATTAGATAGTACTAAATTTCTTGTACTACTTACTTGACACCTCAAAAATGATCCTGCAAAATAAGTACTGTTAGGGTTTGGATGTGAGGTGCCCCTAAATCCTCACATGTGAGACAATGCAAGAAGGTTCAGAGGAGAAATGATTGATCTTAACCCAATCAGTGAATTAGTCCCCTGATAGGGATTAACTGGTAAGCAAAGGGGTAGGGTGTGGTTGGAGGAGGTGGGAATTGTGGGTGTGGCTTTGGGGTACATATTTGTATCTGGCAAATGGAGACATTTTTTTCTCTACTTCTTGATCACCATATGAGCTGCTTCCCTCTGCCATACTTTTCCACTATGATGCCTTGCCTTACCTCCTGCCCCAAGGAATGGAGTCTGCTGTCTATAGATTGAGAACTCTGAAACCATGAGCCCTCAAATACACTTTTTCCTCCTCTACAGCTTTTAAGCTACAGCAGCGAGAAAGCTGACTAAAACAAGTATTGTGAAGGAAAATGTACATTGTTCTGCACGATTATTTAAGCAAAAAATTACACTAAAATTGTTTTGGAGGAAGAAACTTTAAGTGAAAATGTAAATATGCCTATCCACTAGGACAGTAGGAGGGAGTATATTCTTGGTAGGTGATAGAGGGAAAAGTCCGGAGGGAGTAGGAAGTTGCACAATCTATTCAAAACACAGAGAACTGACTAGAGTAGCTAGAGACTAGTAAAGAACAAGGAGAATGACTTCAGACAAGTTGGCAAGGGCCCGATCATGCAAGATCTTTGTCTTTGATCCATCTGGGAAAATTTATTATTCATATTAATCATTGCATACATGTTGGCTATGCTCTCTACTATATTGAGTCAGATAGGACATTCTGCCATTTTTTTTTCTTTTCTGATTACAACAAAAGCAATACTTACCCAAGTCTTTGGTGAGTGCAGTAGATTTTGTTAGAATTGGGTCTACTGATAAAGTTCTAGTGTGGTCATGTAAATAAATTAATATTAGATGCCACCATTTTTCAAAATATCTCACAGTTGTATCTACCAATGTGGGCTCTAGCCTCTTAAAAGTTTGAAGTAGGTATGTTTCCATGACAAATGCTCTCTTTTGCCTTTCTTCATTTGACATCCTCCCTTCTATTAACTTCCATTTTTATTCTTTATTTACTGGTTAGCACACACCTGTTCCTGCTCAGTTTGAATACAAATCAGTTTAGCAATCCTTTCTTTATTATTATTATTATTTTTTTGTTATCCACAAGGCCTCACTTCCATCCCGAGTGAATTCACTAGAAAAATAACTTTATCAAACAATGACAGGTGTCTTTCCATGAAGAATGCTGATATGTTAATTGCCTTTTCTTTCCCCTTTGGTTGTGCTAAGGATTGAACCCAGGGCCTTGTGCATGTAAGGCTAGCACTCTACCAACTGAGCAATATCCCTAGCCCAAGATAATTGCTATTATCCTCATACCTATAAGTTATAAAATTTCACTCTTAATAAATCATATACACAAAAAGGCATACAAAAGACTACATATTTCTTGCCTTTGGTGATCTATTACTAGGAGCCAAGTTTTATAAACAAATAAACTAGGTAATATCTTGGTTGTACTCTCATTAAAATCATTCAGGATATGTTACTTCCTTGACCCATTACCCATAATCTAGTGACATGCAAGTTCTCTATGTTTATTATATTATCTCTATATTTATCCATTTTGACAACTTGTTGTCTAATCATACCTTTATAGCAGTCTTGCTCTTTGAGTTTTCCTCTTGGTGTAGAAGCAAACCATAGAATCCTCTCTGGCTTAAGCAGAAGATGATATAAGCTATAGAAATTTTAGGTAGCCCATACATTCTCAATATTGCAGGAGTACCAATCTCAAAGGATAGTAGAATGAATTGGACGTTATTACTCTATGTACATATATGATTACACGACCAGGGTGGTTCTATATCATGTACAACCAGAAGAATGATGTGTATGATGTGTCAAAATGCATTCTATTCTCATGTATAACTAATTAGAACAAATTTAAAAAAAGGGATGAGGTGGGGGTGTGGCTTAGTGGTTAAGTGCCCCTGGGTTCAATCCCTGGTACCAAAAAAAAAAAAAATGCAGAAGGCAGAAGTTAAATATAAATCAAAGGTTTTAACTTAGAGAGTTCATAGTTGGATGATTCCACTTATTGAACATTGTGAGCATGTGCCACTTGTGGTTACATGATCTTTTGTGAATTTCCTTCCTTTGTTTGGAAAATTCTTACATTATGAATATCATCATACCAAAGTGGAAGTTAGAAACTGTTTTCAAAACTTTCTTTATTGCTGAGTTACATTGCAGGAGACAATTTTCTTGCCCCCAAAAGGAGTAGAATGAGGAAATGGCATGCCCAGAATCAATCTTTCCGTTAGCATGATAGCAGACAGGTTGAATTCTTTAAAAGAAGTCATGGAGCTTTTTGCTTCCAATTTGAAGTGTCTTCATTTAAGCTGCGGTATTGCTGCCAAGAGGCGGGAGCCAGAGCATTTTTGCTGCAACAACTCTAATGGGATATAATTGGGTCTGATTCTTGGCGACATAACTTCCAGTTTTACGGCTGCAGCCTCCAGATTCTCTCCAGCTAATCTTGCTCCCCTGCCAGTCTCTATTTCCCAGTGTAGTCAGAGTCATTCTTTTAAACTGCAAATCTGATAATATTGCTCCCCTAATCAAATCTCACCGTGGCATTTCTCTGACCTGAGTCAAAGCTCCTAAGGAATTAGCTTCCCAGGGCTGCCATAATAAATTACCTTAACCTTGGATCGCTTAAAACAAAAGAAATGTATTCTTCCTGGTTCTGGAGGCTAGCAGCCTGAACTCAAGGTGTTTCCAAACACTATAGGGAAGACTCTCTCCTTGCCTCTTCCTGGTTTCTGGTGGTTGACAGCCACCCTTGATGTTCCTTGGGTTGTGGCAACATAGTCACGATCTTTGTGCCTCCTCCTTTGCAGGGCCATCTCCCCTCTGTGTGTGTTTCTGAGTCTTCACATGGTGATCTCTTCTTATAAGGAATCCAGGCATATTGAATCAGGACCCACCCTAACTCAGTATGACCTTGATTTAAGTGGATTGACATCTGTAAGATGTTCCAAATAAGGTCACATGCACAAGAATTGGGGATTGAAACTTCAATATATCTTTTGGGTGGGACAATTTTAAACCATGACAGTGGCCTCTAAGATAAGCCATGGTGTGGCACCTGTGTGCCTTTCCACCCTCATTTGTTCACTTTCTTCTCCATTGATTGTATGGTCCATCTACTCTGGACTTCTGCCAGTTTCTTGAAAATACTGTGTTATTATTTCATGCAAGCAGATTCCTTTCCCTGGAATACCCCCTCTGTATACCCCCGATACCCCTCAGTTTATCAATTCTCTGCATCTTTTAACGTATTTCTGACATCCTACTCTAGCTTAGATGTCTCTTCTTTGTGTTTTCATAGCTAATGGGACTTCCCCATCATAACACATGTCATATTTTATGGTGATTATGTGCCAAAATGGCAGCTCCAAGAAATCTGGGATGATATCTATTTTCTCAACAGTAATTGACTTTCAATAATAAGAAGAAACTTGGCAACTCTGGTAGTTCCCAGGCTCTTGTTGGAAGAACCTAGTGGCTGTTTTGGTTAATAGTTTTTTAACACAGGGAACTTTTAAAGGAATATATTGCCTGTCTTAGAAGGTTGTCACAGAAACTTCCTACAGCCTCCTCTGCCTAGGAGTGACCTTGATTAATAGCTCTGTGACAATCTCTTATTAGTAACCTTTGTCCTCTAACAACTTAATGAAAATGCAATTCTGTAAAATACTTTTTAGACTTTGCTGATTTCTCTTTGATTTATTAAAGTTGTTTTATAACTTCATTTTATACTAGTCATTACAATGATAATTAATCTATTACTTTCTAATTATTATAATCATTATTAATTTCTAGCAACACCAAGTCATCAAATACCAAATATAAAATCAGTGCTTTGTGCAACCTCTGTAGATTTACTGGCGGTTTAGATGAACTGCTTAGCATTCAAGACTAAGATTTCTGATTCCCTGTCTATATTCTATGCCAATGCGTCTCTCAATTACTCACAGTGAAAGAGAAAGGCTTGGTATTCCTCAAATGGCAGCTAATAAAAAAATATTTAACATTCATCTTTGGCTTCTGCTTCTGTTTTATGGGTAAATATGAATATGTCTGTTCTGGAAATCCAAAAACATATATGAAAAACACTAATTTAATATTGAGTCTTATTCTGTGGATGCTCCTGACCTTTCTGCTACCCTTCTGGTTCTCAAGAGAAATGTATTTTTATGTTCTTATCTTTTTTTTTTTTTTTTTTTGCTCTTTTTATTGTACTGTAGATTGCATAAGGAATTAAAAGGACAGAAGAAGTTCAATTTTCTGCTAAATTAACTTAGGAAGTTCTTGAATACCAGCATTATTTATATAATAGTTAACAGGGTAACAGATGTTTTTAGCAGTGTCATTCACCAAAAAATTGCTAAATGTTGAAATCCCACATGACACTTGCCACAGTGATGCTGACCTTGGCATTCACTGTAATCTATTTAGTCCATTTCAGTATTTGCTCAACCACCACATCAATGTACACACACACAAACATGCACATACATGTTTAACTGAAATTACACAAATGTAGAAATCATTTGTTTTCCACTGCTGTTTTAGTTTAATAAGTTAGTGAATCAACATAGGGACATTGAGATAAAGATTAAGAAGTAGAAGTCCTCTCCATTATTCCCCCACTGGATGTTTTGCATCCTCCTGTCCCTCTCTAGTTCCATGAATCTGCAGAGTGTGTCAAAGAATTGGTTGGTGGGTGGGTATAGGATTTGGATTAAAAAATGTGATGCCTTGGATAAAGAAAATATGGTTTTGAAATGCAGTAAAATATTTTTCATCCTTAAAAACCCAATCAACAAATGGGCCAAGGACCTGAACAGACACTTCTCAGAAGAGGATATACAATCAATCAACAAATATACGAAAATGCTCATCATCTCTAGCAGTCAGAGAAATGCAAATTTAAACCACTCTAAGATACCATCTCACTCCAGTAAGAATGGTAGTCATGACGAAGACAAACAACAACAAGTGCTGGCGAGGATGCGGAGGAAAAAGGTACACACTGCTGGTGGGACTGCAAATTGGTGCAGCCTTGGAAAGCAGTATGAAGATTCCTTGGAAAGCTGGGAATGGAATCACCATTTGACCACCATTTGAACCACCATTTGACTATACCCAAAAGACCTAAAAACAGCATACTACAGGGACACAGCAACATCAATGTTTATAGCAGCACAATTCACAATAGCTAGACTTTGGAGCCAAACTAGATGCCCTTTAATGGATGAATGGATAAAAAAAAAAAGAGTGGCATATATACACAATGGAATATTACTCAGCACTAAAGAATAATAAGATCATGGCATTTGCAAGGAAATGGATGGCATTAGAGCAGATTATGCTAAGTGAAGCTAGCCAATCCCCAAAAATCAAATGCTGAATGTCTTCTCTGATATAAGGGGGGTGACTCAAAATGGGGAAGAGAGGAAGAGTATGGGAAGAAGATTACCTCTACATAGGGAAGAGGGGTGGGAGAGAAAGGGAGGGAGAAAGGGAATTGCATGGATGGTGGAAGGAGACCCTCATTGTTATACAAAATACATGTATGAAGATGTGAGGAAAAAAAAAGAATAGCATTACCCTAGATTAGGTAGAGAGAAGTGATAGGAGGAGAGAGGAAGAGTTGAGGAGATAGGAAGGATAGCAGAATGAAGCAGACATTATTATCACTGTGTGTATATATGTGAATGCATGACCAATGTGATTCTGCAACCTGTACACTCAGAAAAATGAGATATTATATCCCATCTGATTCAAATGTATGACATGTCAAGATCATTGTACTGTCATGTGTAACTAAATAAAACAAATAAACCCCCCCAAAAAATTCAGATTTCAGTTTCATGTATGTAAATCCTTACTATTTTTTTTTAAAAATTAGGTTGTTTTGGCACCTTCAATGGCTCCACATTAAACAAATTAAGAAAAAATCAAGACTATTATGCTCTTTGAAGTCATGTGGACCAACCTAGAAGACATTATATTAAGTAAAATAAACCAGTCAAAGAAGGATAAATATTAAGTGATTGCACTGGTGTGAGGTATCTAGTATAATCAAACTCATAGAATAAGAGAATAGAATGAAATGTTAATTTCCAGGGAACTGAGGCAGGGGAAATAGTTTTTCAATAGGTATGATGCTTCTGTTGTTCAGGATGAATGAATTCTACCAATATGCCATTACAACATATTACTTACAGTTAACAATACAGTATTTTGCACTTTAAAATACATTGCAGGTGTCGATCTCATATTAAGTCCTCTTACCAACATGCCCGCATTCATGCAAACCCGTAATAGAACACTTGGAATTTGGGTAGGTGATAGGTACAGTGATACCCTGGTTGTTATAGTGGTATCATAGATGTAGACTCATTAAATATGTGAAATTTTTTATATCAATTTGTGGTATTCAGCTTATTGCTGCTGTTACCAAAGTACCTGACGGGAGCAACTCAGAAAAAGAAAAAATTATTTTGGCTCATGGTTCCAGACTTTTCTGCCCACAGTCAGGTGACTCCATTGCTTTGGGCCTATGATGAGGCACAATATCATGACAGAGAAAAGCTGCTCAGATTATGACAGCCAGCAAGTAGAGAGAGGAAGATAGGAAGGGCATGGACAGGATAGAGTCCTAAGGGGACACACACATGGTGACCTACTTCTCCCAACCACAGCTTATATGCATACAAATTACCACTTAGTGGTCCATTTAAATGATTAGTCCACCAAATGGATCAATTGGCTGGTGTGGCTAGAGCCCCCCGCCCCCCCCCCATCCAATCATT
>NW_025999900.1:48363811-48406334 GCF_001458135.2 Marmota marmota marmota
TGAGATACAACTGTGTTATCATTTTCTAAAAGCACCCCCCGTGGACACGGCTGCATTGGGGATAAAGCTCTCAGCACATGAGATTTGGGGGGGACATTCCAGATATAAATCATAACACAGTTGTATCTCAATAAAGGTTAAGACATTTCTTAAAAATAGATATTTTTATCATGATTGATACATAGATCTCGAAGATACTTCTGACATTGTATTAGCTATTTCAGTAAGACCTTATTGTTTAGTACATAAGATAGAAGACATGTATCGTATTACAAATTATTTTCTTTAAAATTTGATTTTTTTGTTTCCTTTGTAATCAGTTATATTTTATGCATTCAAATATATTATGCTGTCAACAGAATAACAAAGGGATCCATGGAATAAAATGTTTAAGAACTTCTGCTGTAGGCACTGTAAGATGTAGTTTTTGATACTTTGATCTTATTTGATAGGCATATTTTCTTGATGCTTTGACAGCTTCCAATATGGAAATTCAAGGGCTATCGTTAGCATGGTCCAGGTGCCATGACCACTCCTGTGAGGTCTCCGATGATGAAAATTCCCATATCCCTCTTTATTCTCAAGACAATTCCTATCTCCAAACTCATTCTGTCTTCTAGTTGCCTGCACATTTGCACATTTACCCCTTCTCTTATTTTAACTGATTGCAGTCATTTACCTTGTAAGCAGTATGAAAATCTGGGTTCAAGCCTTGCCTCTTTCACTTACAAACATTTTTAGTTATCTACTTAACCAATCTGTGCCTCAGTTTCCTCATATGCATGGCTATATGCTTTTATTTATTCGTGCTGAAAATTCAATGAATTAATAATTTGAAGTGCTTAGATGGGTATCTGGCAAGAAAATAATCCTATGTAAGTGTTTGCCACTAGAAGACTCTCTTCATGAGTTTTATAACTGTGTAATAGATAACTATAATTTTAAAAGTCAAGGTACTGTTTAAAAACGGAAGCTCAGTATTATATGCCACATGAGATTATCTTTGCTTTGCCCTTATTCCTGTTGCTGCTAAGGCAACCAGTAATTTGTGGGCTCTTACTGACACATGCAGATCCATCCTGATAGTACTTCATGTCTTTCTCATGCTACAAACCTCTCATATTGTTCATTGGAACTTTTCTGTTGATGTAGAGATTTGGAGGCCCTATGAATGTACCTGTACAGTTAAAAGCCCAAGTCAGAAGCATGGGGTAGTTAATATCCTAAAGGAAGTTGGTTATGAATGTATTTTCCATGTTTCTTGGAGACAGAAGAAGTTCTTTTCCCTAAGTGCTCTTCTGGATTTGAGTTTGTTTCAATTCTCCCCAGTGCCTCTGCTAGTACCATCTTCATAAGGCATGCAGAATGTCTGATTTAATGATAATGTTGCTTTACATCAAGGAATCCATTGGAAAGCACAGAAGAAAAAGAATATATTAGCTATTGTTTACCCTATCACCCAGAATTTGCCTAATGGCATTATAATGGATTGTCTATTCAAGATTTGGCTACGCTTCTAGGTCAAAGAAAACAACTGTAGTTTCTGGGTGCAGACCTCCAAAATGCAGTACATGAGCTGAAATAATTTCCAATATATAGTTCTGTGCTTCAGTAGCTAGAATATATAGCTGTAGGAACCGAAGGTTGGAAGTAGAAAGGTCCATTTACAGTAGCTCCCAGGGACCCATTTGGTTTGGAAATTTGTGCTTTCCATCCCATAACTTAAATCTCTGTTCCAACAGTGTTCCCAATTCTCAGAAAGGTACACTTCCCTTAGGAGATAGCAAAGAATTTATTCGATGAACTTGAAACTGACATTTAGGTTTTTCAAGCTTGTCATGCTAATGGACCAGCCAGCAAATAAACAAGCTACTGAGCTAATGAGCTAATCCTCTTTTATTGCTATGAGGAAGTAGGGTTAGTGCTACACAATGACAGGAAGGGATATTGTGTCCAGAACCTGAGGGATTTATCTGGGCATCCCTTGGTTCTTCCATGACCAGTAGTAATGGTGAAGACACAATTCTATTATTCATAGCCCAACAAAGGCGAAAAAATTTAAGGTTAAACTCTCCATGCAAACTCACATTCAAAAAATGTGGTTCACAAATGGTTTAAAATGTTGAAAAAGGAGTAGAGTTAGAACACCTAAGGAAACTCTGAGACCCTTTAGCACTTGGTTCTGATGTGGAATTTAGTGGCACACTATTTAATAACTATATATTCTCACCATGTTTGCAGAATAAACATGGATTCCCTGTCATTTTGATAGGATAATGTGAATATTTTTGTTCATTTGTATTTTTGTGTTGGTACCCTGAAGTGATTTATGTGGGGGTGGGCCCAGAACAATTGTTTGATTAATGCCTGTTAATTCATTCATTAGCTGTTTTTATTTCCATCCACACCAAGTGAGTTAAGAGCTTGAAAGGAAGAAAGAAAAAAAAAAAATCGGGGCAATTGCCCATAATAGAAATTCACGTTAAGAGTCACTGATAAACAGTCTAATTACCTAGTCTTTTCATGAACTCTGTGTTTTTATCAGGACTATGCTAAAATGTTCTAAAGTAGTCAGCTTGGTATTTTTAATAGTTATTTTCAAAAAGACTTTCATTGTTTAAATATTTTTTATGTAAACACTATTTATATGATCATTTTGACAAATTATAGGGTGAAAGTACAGGGTTTTCATATAATAAAATAAATTACTCATGGAATTCTATGACTTCTTGATGATCACATAAAAAAGATAAAGAAGGTGAGCGTAAGTTCCAGTTCTATCATTTTCTAAGGAAATGATGTGGGCATGTTATTTTCAATTTTTGTTTATCATTAAAAAGGGAATGACTTAAAAAAAAAGGGAATGACTTCAATAAGAAAACAAACAAACAAAAAGAATAAAAAACTTAACACTCTGAAAGAACCTATGTCTTTGGGCAAGTTATGAACCTCACTGTGTTTTGGTTTTCTGATCTGTCAAGCATGGATAATGGCATCTACTTCACAGAACTGTTGTAAGGACTAAGGTAATTTATATATATAGCACTTAGAATTGTCTGGCATGGAATGAGGAGTTTTTTCCACATCAACACTGTGCCAGCTGTTTCCTATATATTATCTCATCTATTTACCCCTAAACATTTGTTGTTATTTTTGTCACCTGATTTATAGATGGAGAACCTGAGTCCTAAGGAGATTAAGTTACTTGGTTAAGGTTTTGGAGACAATAAGTGGCAAAATCAGGTTCTTTTAAATTATATGGCTTCCCAAACTAGCACTTGATTAATTTCCTATAAATGTTCTAAGAATTTTATGAAATAACTGATGCAGAAATAATAGGGACATTGTGAACTGCTGTACATAAATTAAGGTTTAAAATATTATGCATAAATAGTGTGGTTATTTTATAGTTACTATTTATAAATTCTCCAATTGGCATTTTAGTGATAATACAATGTTTAAGGAAATTGACATCATATTTTATTTTTTAACAATTTATCTATTTCTCAATTGGGGCGTTTTCTTAAATTTATTCTTTGTATAATTTTGTTCCTCTTATAATTCTAGAAATGGATTTGGCCTCCAACCCAATAGAGTAATATGTTGGGTTAGATTCTAGTGTCAATCCAAGCCTTGTGTGACAGGGAAGGAAACTGAGGCAGTTCAATGCTATAGAACAGGAAATTGGTAGGGGACATAATAAATCTGTGAATGTATTTAGGGATCTTTTGAGATAAAATAGATGCTAATGCCACAGGGAAAAAAAACCTCATTTTTCAGTGCTGCATAGTTGGTGGTATGGTTTGGATTTGTGGTGCCCCCACCCACCCACTCCGCCCTCCGGAAAGCTTCTGTTAATATAGGAATATTCAGAGGTAAATTATTAGATTAGGAGAGCTGTAAGCTAATCAGTCCATCCTAGTTTGAATGAACTGACTGACTGGGTGATGACTTTAGACAGGTAGGACATGGCTAGAGGACATGGGTCACCGGGGGTGTGCCCTGGAAGGGGTGCATCTTCTGCAGCCCCTTCACCTCTCTATCTGCTTCCTAACCCTGCCATGAGTTGAGCAACTTTCTTCCTCTGGCCCCTTTTGCCATGACATTCTGCCTCACCTTGGGCCCAAAGCAAGGGAGTCAAATGTCTATGCACCGAGATGTCTGAAACCATGAGCCCCAAGTAAACTTTCCTTCATCCAAGTTGTTCTTACCAAGTATTTTGGTCACAGTGACTCAAAAGCTAACTAAAGTAGTTGCATTTATTTATCTGTTTTGCAAATGTGTTGATACTAGGGAAATTTGTGGGTGACAGACTTGTGAAATATTCTGGATCAAAGTGCATTCAGATGTAGAAGCGACTTTATAGGGTTGTTGCAGAGAATGAAGAAATATAAGAAGAAATAAAGAAGAGCCAGGAACACAGTATCTGACACATGGTCATCACTCATTAAATGGTTATTGTTAATTATATTTCAGTGACCTTTCACTCTGTGAGAAACTTCCCCATTATTTCTGGAAGCCACAAGGGCATATCCCATGTGGTGCACACAGAGGAGTTTTCTCAGTATGACATCTTGGTTTTCCACTCCCTACTTCCCTTGTTTGCAACCTGCTTCCAGATTCTTCATTGCCTTCTGGGTTATAGGAGCCTCCTCCCGACTGCCTCCTCATGGTGTTTTTCCTGTTGGTTCTGAAGTGCGCCATGATTCTCTAATTGCATGGTGGTTGTGTGGACTATCTAGTGTACTGATGAGGCGGTGCCTCCCTCCTTTGAGACTGAACTCATTTCTGGTGTCTCAAAGTTCTGGCAGCAAAGTGACTACCTCATTTCTCAGCATTTTACTTATAGGCATAAATCTTTTAGGTTGTCTTACTCATGATCTTCATGGGTAGAAGGATCAGTACGTGGGGGTTTCCTTGTAAGGCAAATTTGGGTGAAGGATAATGTTCTGTCCTGAATTTTGCTTCTTTGCCTGCCAGGTTTTCACTTTTCTTAAAATGAGTACCTTCCTGGAAAGCCTATCCATTTCTCCTATGAAAATGGAAAATGCAGACCCGAGATGTGTCCCTTCTACATACCTTTCAGATATTTCTTAAAGTCATTAGTAAACAGTTCTCATCATAAAACCAAATCTGAGCTCCAAAAATGGAACATGTACAGTAGCTAGAAAAGAATGGGGGTTTATTATGGTAGAAGACACTGGCATTTTTTTTTCATTTGAATATTTGTAAGTAACCTTTTTTTAATTCTAGTAGAGGTTCACTTTTATGACTTGGGTGATATTGCTTAGTCTAATTCTTTTGTCAATAAAGAGCTGTTTTTATTGAAGGTCATTTTTTCCTTAGGTTTTCTTCTAAATAACACAAGTAGATCATGTTGCTCACTATCCTTCAGGTATAGGGAAATTTGTTCTTCTCTTTTGCGGGTTTGAATATATGATGGCTATTAATGTTTGTGTAGAAAAATAGTGTATACTTTGGAGTTTGTTGTAACAATAGCTCTAATTGATGAGTTTCTTGGGTGCTCCACATTTTTAGGAGGAAAAAGGGGATTTTCATACTTTGTTAGGTATGCTTCAGGCAGAATCAATTTGCAAATAATTTGTTGTTAGTAAGTTCTGCAGGGCAAAGTTGAAACCAAGAAACCAGAAGAAACTCAACAGGCACTAAATATTTGCTCTTGACCTTGTACCACTGTTGTTCCCATCATTACAAGGCTGGGGCATGTTTGTTCTGCAATGTCTATTCAGAAATCTGTTTTGTACCAATTCTAACTTTTATCAACAACTCAGTAATATTCACTTCATAGTCTTCATCTACTTTGTTTAACTACAACAGTACAAATAATTTGATGGTAACAACCTTGAATGCTTAGAGCATTTTATTTTTTTAAGGTGTTTATTCTGCAAATGATTGGGTTATGAGTCTGTTTTTAATAACATGCAAGAAAGTCAGTCTCATTTGTTTTTTGAACAACCACAGAATAAACTGTATATAAAACTATAATAGTATTTGTAACTTTTCCTAGATAAAAAGAGATTTAAAACCTTGCAGGTTCAAATCTCCTAAACCCAAGATAACTGACTTTATACTCAAAAGCTCAAACTTTTTTTCTTTTACTAAGCAATGAATATTTTGTTACAAAGATTTGGTGGTGCCTCTCACCCCAAAAAGACCCATGAAGAGGCTTCTTATTATTATTTTAAAATATAAAATATTCTTTCTAATTCCAAGCCTTCCTTGACTTAGCTAGCTCCTCTGTATTTTTCAAATTCTAGCTTACCTGATGTTTCTTACAGAAGCCTCTTTCTGGATCATAATTTTAGGTGTGCTAACCTCATATATATTCCAATAAGGCTGCTTACTTCTTAAAAAAAATCTCCCTTATAATATATATCATTTGTATATATAAATTTCATGTTTACATCTTATTTATTGGTTTTCTTTTTAGAGCAATCCTCCTAGAGGAAACAACTTAAATTTCAAATAAAATATAAGAAAATAATGTCCTGAAGACCCTGGGGGAGCAACCCAAGGCAGGCAGATTGTGGAGGAGAGGTCAAAGTTGGCAAGAAGAAATCAGATCATGAGGAATTTTTTGTCTTTTGGTTTTGCGGGCAAACTGTTATGGTTTAGATATGAGGGGTCCCCAAAAGCTCTTGTGTGAGACAATGCAAAAAAAGATTGGAGTGAAATAATTGGGTTATGAGAGACTTAAACTAATAAGTGCATTAATCTTTAGATTTAGAAACTGGGTGGTAACTGTAGGCAGGTAGGTCATGGTTAGAAGAAGTAGTTTACTGGGGTCATGACTTTTAGGGTTTATATTTTGTCCCTGGAGAGCAGGACTCTCTTTCTCTCTGCTTCCTGTTACCATGTCCTGAGCTGTCCTCCTCTGCCACACCATTCTGCCTCATCTTGGGCCCAGAGCCATGGAATCAGCTGTCATGGAATGAGACCCCTGAAACTGTGAGTGCCAAAAAAACTTTTCCTCCTCTAATTGCTCTTGTCAGGTACTCTGGCCACTGCAAAGAAAAAGTTGTAAACAAAGATAGGGTACCTGAAGTCTTTCTGGTCCAATGAGCAGAGAACAGACTGGGGATACATTAACCATATAAAAGGAGGGGGTGTTTTTGATATGAAGAGAAGCAGATTTGGAAAGCCACAAGTTATGTGTAAAAAATGCTCTTTCAATCTCTGATTGATCCCTGGCTCATGACTCAAAGCTTCCCAAGTAACAACAAAAGGCAGAACAGAAATTGAGACAGAGTTAGTTAGCATACTGGGTGCATGCTACTCAAGAGACAGAGTTAGCATACTGGGTGCATCCTCATTAATATTTGATAATAACAAAGCATCAGTACTTTTGGGGGGAACTTGATAGAATCCCGAGTCCCTACAACATAGTATTCACAATGTCTGGACACAATACAAAAATTATGCACTATATGGAGAATAGACTCAAAAGAAAAGGAATTCAGGAAAGTTAGATCAAGTATAAAATGATCCAGATGATGGAATTAGCAGAGGCAGGTTTTAAAGTAGTTACGGAATTATACTTAATGAAGTCAATGAAAATAAGCTGATAACACTTGCAAACACAGGAAATCTCAGAAAATAGAATGTGATGGTTAACCTGAATTTTTCACTTCATTGGATTATGAGATGTCTGGGATTAAGAGACTTCTGAGTGTGTTGATGAGGTGTTTCCAGAGATGATTGGCATGTGGGACAGCAAACTGAGTGGGGATGACCCACCTTAAACGCGGGAGGCACAGTCCTATGGGCTTGAGTTCCAGATGGAACCAAAGGCAGAAGGAGGAAGAAGCTGCTTTGGATGCAAGTTTGAATCTTCTTGATCTGATTCGTGGATTGTTGTTGCCATCAATCATGGGCGTTGAACTCCAGCTCCAACTCTCTTCCCATGTGATCCCTGACCCGCTAGAATCCAGCAAGTTTTCAGGCCTTCAGTCTCCAACTGGGCCTGCATCATTGGTCCCTTTTTGTCTGAGCCTCCATCCTCTTGGCTGAGTCTGGTTCCTCTAAATCTCCCATGTGGGATCACCCAGCTTCTGGTCCTGTGAACCAATCTAATAAATCTCCTTTCTAATCACGCCTATACATTTCCTGTTCTGTTCCTCTGGAGAATCCCAATACATAGAAACAAATGAAAAGTCTAGAACTGAAATAAAATAACCAAGTTAGAATTCCCTGTGTATGCTCATTAGGAGAATGGAGATGCTATTAGTGAATCTGAATATAAGTTACAGAAAGTGAACCTTAAGAAAAAAAATTGAAAAATTTAACAGATCCTTTGGGATTTGTGGGGGCAATAATAATAATAATAATAGTAAAAATGCATAGTATAATTAAATTGTTGAAAGCCCATGATAAAGTGGAAATCTTGAAGCAGCCAAAGAATAAATGACCTTTCACATACAAGGGAAAAAAAGTTAATCTGTGATAAAAAAATAGAACAATTAATCTATGATGAAAACAATCAGAGGGATGGGGACAGGAAAAGTCTGGAAATAGATATGAGAAAATCTTGGGGTTAATACGCTAGGTTTGAGTTACATAGGTATGTGCATTTGTTAAGATGGTCGGTACACAGTTAATGCTATTCATTCTTCATTTTTTTTTTTAGTTGACCAAATAGAAACTAAATACAGGCCAAGGATCAACATTATATGGCTAATAAATATGTAGCTGTGTCAGCTGGTATTGTAGGCAATAGTTCTTGATACAGTGAGTTTAATGATGACCTACATGTACAGATGTGGTAGGGTAGGGTTATTAAAAAGGAATGATGAAGTACCCTCTAGTAATCTCTAGTAACCCCTTAGGTCTGGAGGGACCAAGGCAGAAATAGTGTTATTAGCCCCTGGTGATATCTGGAGCTATGGAGGAGTAGAAGGGCGGTGGGGAATCCAGTAGTGGAGGCATGCAAACAGTGCTCCTGCCAGCAGCATAGTTTAGAAGAAGAAAAAGACAAAATGACACCCAACCCTTATCATTCTTGCCTTCTTAGCTCCTGAAGTTGGTTCCCAATGGTTCAGTCCACCAGATGCCAACATTAAAGGGAGCTCTTGGGGCCAGCCTCCCAGGACACAGAGCAGGTCAGAAAGGAGTTCAAAATGGAATGGGGATGGGAGGTAACTGGAAATTGTCAAGCTTGTAGCTGTACCTGTATCTGATTCATTCCCTTATGTCTTATATGCCCATGTTCTTTCTTACATATCCTATTCACTTTCATTTTAGACACAGGAGTTTTAACCACAGGTTTTTCTCTTTTTCTTTTTTTAATGGCTAGAGATTTGTTCAACTAGGCACTTCCAGTTTCTTAGTCAGAGGTCATCACATAATTTCTGATTTTAAAGGGAGAGAGGAAGACGGGAATAAAACACCGTCACTTAGGTTAGTTCTTGGATCATTAGCTCAGATACCCCTAACCATCTCTCAAATTCAGCACACACTTATCCCCAGGTTAGTGAACTCTTTTAGAACTTTCATATGAATGCAACTGAGTTACTAATTAAATACCATAAGGCTCACTGACGGATGGTTACTCTTTAGTGTGACATTTTAGAGCATAGAAAAGGCAAGGACTAAGATAATTGTTCTCCAGCTTGCTAAATGTAATGCAGCTAAGAAAAAGGACTAGGGTGCAAGGTCTGACTTCAATTATTTCCAGCCCAGCAGGTCTTTTAGAAATGTGTTTTAGAATTGCCAGCCCTCTCCAATTGTCTAGGCTGCATTAGACCCAAACTTCTCCCTCATGAAATTCAGTTGAAGATGCAGAAAAAAAATGGAATATTCCTTTCTAAGTGTTAAACAACTTAATTAGTCTCACTGAGTTTCAGTTTGCTGTAGGCAAAACGTGTATCTCATATGATGGTTGTGAGATCTGGGATTTTTTTTTAAGTGCTGGGGATTGATCCCAGGACCTTGTACATACTAAGCAAGTGCTCCATCACTGAGCTGTATCTCCTAGTTTTGACTGTGAGATTTAATGAGATTGCAAACCTAAAGTGTTTATAGCAGTGCCTGCAACATAATGAGCACTAAATAAGCGTTAGGCATCATGATCATCATTATGATTTTTCTTTGGCCTTATTTCAATGACGAAGTCAATCATTTTTCTATGTCTTCTGCTTGAAGGATTGGGAAAGCAACTCAAGCCTGGCTGACCAGAAATCCTCAGCTGTTGCTTCAAAAGAATGGTTGTTAATATCCAGTGGCTGCCATAACACATTGCCATAAATTGGTTGGATTAAAACAACAGAAATTAATTTTCTCACAGTTCTGGAAGCCAGAAGTACAAAATAAAGGTATCAGCAGGGTAGTTCTTTTCTCTAATGGAGGATCTGTTTTATGGCCCTGTCCTACCTTCCCAATGTTACTAGAAATTCTTGGTGTTCCTTGGCTTAGACAACCCACTCCATTCTCTTCCTCCATCTCCGTATCACCATCTCCTCTGTTTCTTCTTCCTTTCTGTATTACATAAGGACATATATTAGTGGAGTTAGGATCCACCTGGCTAATTCAAGACTATCTCATCTACAAATGCTCAGTTTAATTAGATATGCAAAGACTCTTTTTCAGGAAAGTCCTACTCACAGGTTCTAGATAAACATTTCTCTTGGGGATCACCATTCAGATGGGTACTTGGTCCAAACAGGACCCATCTGTGGTCATCAAGCTCATCTCCTAGACAGCCTGAATAGAACTGAAGACGACATTGAGGAAAGTTGGTCCAGATGACAAAGCAACTTTGAAAAAGAAGGAAAAGGGGAGGGGAAAGAGACAAAGAGACCGAATAAAGGGAACGCCTGGACCCAGCTGAGTCCTAAGTCATTTCTACCTCTGGGCTTCTCAATTCCATGAGCAAACTAAATTTGTATTTAATATGTATGTATGTTTTGTCTGTCTTTGTTTAAAGTTGATTTTTATCACTTATACTTGAAATAATTATGAATATACAACTTCAAATACTATCCAATTGTAGTTCCTTCTTCTACCTAATCCAGATAGGAAGGGGAGGAGGCCTTTTAGAAGGGGCTTCCGGGTGCATGTTCACTTCAGCTGAAGTTAAAATTGGGAAGACATTAGCCTTCTTACACTGTCTGGTAATTTCCTGCTTACCTGTCTCTCTCCCCTTTGTGTGCTCAAATCCTGTACTGTGCCTTGAAAAAGTGGGTAAAGTCTTTGCATGTATTTGTTATAATATTATAACAAATCTATATAGCAAACCTATGAGGTAGATGATATTATTCTCATTTGTAGAATAAGAAAAAGGAAGCTCTAAAAGTTTGTTTTGTCCATTTCCTTGTAATTGTAAATGGCTATTTCAAACGTTGACTATGTTTTCTTCATTGCTGTATCTCAAATATTTGTCCCACGGTCTGGCACTTAGAGCATTGGTTCTCAAGGTGTATTCCTTAAGAGGCAGCATGAACATTGCCAAGGAGCTCATTAGGAATGTAAATTATCAAGCTCTATGTATACATACCAAGTCAAAAACGCTGGGAGTGGGACGCCACTCTAGGTGATTCTGGTACACTAAAATTTGAGGATTTCTGAGTGGGTGATATTCACTAAGAGTGGAAAACAATGAAAATGTTGACCAGAAATCTGGAAGTCTAAGTTACAGGGAAAAAAATAGCATAGAGTCAATAGTTTTCCAAGAAATGATTTCTAATATTAGTATAACAGAATGTTTGCAGGTGCTCTAAAATTACTCTTTTCTTACATGATCTCAGTTGACAGCTAAGTTATTCCTTTGTGCATAGAGTTCTGAACCCACTTGCAGTGCACTAGACACAACCACAGGCAGGAAGAAAGCAGTGACCTCCCTGGCTTTCAGAGAATGGAGAACGTCTGTCTCTTTGCATCTGTGGTCCTGAACTCCGTTTCTGCTATCTCACAGCCTTTCCTTAAAGCACCAACTTTCCAGAAAAAAAAGAATCATCTTTTCACACAATTTAGGCCATTGCTTACCTAATGGGACATATAATGTGATGAAATTGCCAACTGGTGGCTCAGATACAGGACCGTTCCCAGGAGTATAATTATACAGGCTGTTATTTAATATTTTATCTGTACCTAGTCCAAAGGCATGCCTATGGAGTTAGTTATGTTATGACAAGCTGTAGATTGGAACTGAGATTTTTGACACTTTTAAAATGGCAGAAAATAGAATTACTAGATTTGGGGGTAAAAAGCCCAGCCATTTGATATTAGAGAAAAACTCATTATAGATGCAGGCATACAATAGACAGGATAAGATTTTACTGAAAAACAAAAAGTAACAAGTAATAGCTCAAAATTTGAAAATTTGGTACAAACATTTGTTTAGAAAACAATGCTGCATCTTATGAAAGTGATATTACATGTGGAAATGAGGTAGAATGGACAGAAAGTTAAATATCTCTTTGCAAAAAAAAAATTAAAATTATCTATTTCTAGGAAATCTCAGGATAACTTAGACCTTTTATATACTGGCCCTCCCTATGGAACATTGAAGTCCTACATTAGTCAGGATAGAATAAGGTTGTCGCAAAAACAAATGGACCTGGAAGTATCAGTGACCTAACAATAATAATAACAAAGATTAATTTCTTTTTGGTTCTACATGTTTGACACAGTTTAAGGAATTCATCTCCACATACTTTCTAAAATCCATGCTGTTGGGCAGCTCTGATGATGTATAGTTTCATCGTTTGAACATGAACCTCTCCAGTGTTACCAGGGCAAAGCAGACACTGTTCATTGACTCTTCTATTTTCTTATCTGGTTCTGACTCTTCTTACTCTCTACTCATTGGTTAGAATTCATCAATGGCCTCACTTCACTGTGAAATACTTGGAAATATGAGGCAAGTTCATGGAATTTTGGTGATTAGCAAATATTTTTGCCCAAAGTACCTACTTGGTAGGTTAATCTGATCTTCTAGTCCATCCTATAGCTCAACTATATGGGCCTGATAGGACTTCAGGTCAAAATCTTCAACTCTCATAGTAAATTGTCCCTGTCTTCTTGGATAGCCAGAACCTATGGATTTTCTTTCCATTGCTGATGTCAGGCTTCTACCAAAAAGCTAAGAGATAAAAAATGTTGCCCAAGGACTTACAAAGGCTTTTTCTCCTATTTCTCCAGGACTAAGTAACTTCTTAGAATATAATTAAATACCCAGAAAGTACCATTTCTAGACCTGGTTAATTTCTATAGATATAACTTTGGTGAGTTAACTTTTATATAATGCCTTCACTGTTGATCTGCATGACAAATGCCCTAAATTCCTAAATGCCTTTTGCATAAAGACCGGTGGGATACCATTCTTTTAGGAAATGCAGTGGAATGCATTGAAACAGATGTAGGCTTTGGACTAGCTAGTTACTTCTGGATTTGAGTGCTGAGTCTGGCAAGTTTTTTCCGTCCCACTGCAGAGAACTAAACTGAGTGCTAGTCCAGGCTTATGGAATCAGGTGTTAAGTTTGAGTTCCAGTACTAAATTAATCTTCTATGCTTTGATATACCCATCTGTAAAATCATTTGATTTACTTCTCTGTAATAACAGCAGCTATTATTATCATGAAGATTTTATTGGTTGATATGGGTGAAGCCCTTAAAACAATGCCTGGCATATAATAAGTACTGTATTGGTTAGTGTCTGCTATTGGTACCTCTGGTTATCAGTGATGAGTTCTGCTTCCTCACATGTTGAATTATAGAGAAGCAGGCTGAGGCAAGCATATAAAGCAGGGTTTATTTATTTATTTATTTATTTATTTTTAAAAGAGAGAGAGAGAGAATTTTAATATTTATTTTTTAGTTTTCGGCGGACACAACATCTTTGTTTGTATGTGGTGCTGAGGATCGAACCCGGGCCGCACGCATGCCAGGCAAGCACGCTACCACTTGAGCCACATCCCCAGCCCCAAGCAGGGTTTATTTAAAAAGGGGTAACACAGACTTCTGGGAGGGAGAAGGGGGCCATAGCCGATATCCAGGTATCCCCAGAAGTGAGGTGTTCTGCCCTTTTTATATGTCCTAGGCTTCCTTTGTTCTCTTGTTCTTCCTTTTATTCTCTCCTTCCTGCCTATGTGATGAGGCTCAGGAGATGCTTGGTGAGATGGCCAAAAGGTGAAAAGCAGATAGGCTGGAAAGGCCAAGGTGGAGAGATCTGGACAGGAAGGGAGCATGATTAACAACTTTTATAACTCCCTGTAGGGAGGGACAATCCCTGGGACAGGTTACCTTAACAGCAGGTTGGAGCAGGGGCAGGTTATGTTGGTAAGGGTGGAGGAAGGACTCTGAAGGCATTTCATTCCCTCAGGGGGCAGTCTCCAACTTCCCAGACCCACTCCAATTGGCCTCCTTGATCAGATCTGATGTGATTTACCGATCTATACTGATTGCCTCTTTTAATTCTGGCTTCATTATTATTGTAATTAAATGACTTGATGTTTGTAAAGAACCTTTTACACAGTAAATGCTTTGTTACATAGAAACAGCACAAATTTAGACATTTGTGAAGATATCAGCTCTTTTATTATTAGGCATGTTCAATGTAAACCTTTGTAGCTTTCTCTCTTTGCCTTCTTAAGGGAATTCAGAATAAGATTTAGTGCCTGGTCATAATATCTGCATATCATTACATATATTGACCATATGAATATATAGAATATAGAATTTATATAGAATCCTGAAATATACTTTTGAAAATAGACACATTATAATTTTTTAAGTGGTAGAAATGTACCAAGACCAAAATACTTTTTAAAACATTATGCAATTATTTCATTTATTTATTTATTTATCTATCTATTTATTGTAAGGCAGGTAGGACTGAAGAACTTTATGCTCTACACTGTCACCTATCTTGCAGAGCCAACTGTTGTAGGAGTGTGAGACTTTCTATTTTTTTAAAGGAAGAGGCTAACTGAATAATACTTTAAAAAATACAAATTAAGTACCTGAAGGTTTTTCTAAAGTTTTTACAGTTATTGACAAGCTTTAATGATTGCTACTCAAGCAATTTTCCTCCTCCCACGCCCTGTGTCAGTCACCATTAGACAAACAATTGTGCACTCTAAGTCCTGTTCTTCCGGAGAAGTTCATGGGATTAAATTCCCCACCCATCATATGTACAAAGGGGGAAGTTGGGGCATTTGTTTCTGATCATATTGGTTTCATTTGGACTGGTTTGATTCCTTTGCCGAGTGAAGGGGCACAGTTCCAGAAAGATATGACTGCTGGAAAGAATTCAGCAAGATGAAAGAAAATATGGTCTGTGGCAGGTTGGATGTATTGAGTTCTTAGGAACTGTCAGAGGCCAAGTACATAATAAACTTGAGTAAATGACAAGATGATGGAGAAGAATTGTCCAGGGGCTTGTGGTGGGTATAAACACCTAGGAGAAAGAAGAAACGGAGGAGAGTGTTTCCGACAGCATGGCTGGGAGCAATTGAAAGAAAGGAAGTTCTCTTGCTGTTGAACTCTAAGCACTTATTGTTTATACTTTTACTTTTGGAATTAGACTTTTTTTTTTATTACCCAGAACATTTTCTGTATGGTTTTGTTTTCTCACCCAAACTTTTATGCCCAGTCATAATATCTGCATATCATTACATATATTGACCTATACATGTTTATATAGAATCCTGCAATATGCTTTTGAAAATAGACACAGTATAATTTTTTAAGTGGTAGAAATATACCAAGACCAAAATACATTTTAAAACATTATGCAATTATTTCACTTACTTATCTATCTATCTATTTATTGTAAGGCAGGTAGGACTGAAGAACTTTATGCTCTACACTTGTCACCTGTCTTGTGGAGCCAACTATTTCCAAAATATGATTATAAATTTCAGATGGCAGGAATCAGTTATCCTTCTTTGTTTTCCTATCAATGAATAAATCACATGGTTCTGATCCTAGCCATACTATTCACTAGTGGTACGTACTAGGAAAAGCTATGTGACTTTTCCAAGTTTTCATTTCTTCTGCAAAATGGGGCAAATGATATCCACAAAGTAGAGTTTTAGGGGGGTTTAATGATATATGTAAGGCATATTAAGCCAGATGTAAATGCCAGTTATTATTGTTTTCCCCCCCTCATAGTGAGTGATCCAGTGCATATTATATAGTAGTCATTCCCATATACAGTGTGTAAATGATGTATAAATATATAGTTTATATGTCTATTTCACTCTTTATATATAGAAATATATAAAGTAAATTCATGTAGCTTATTTACATATTATAAGCTTCAACAACCAGTCACAAATTTTGAAGCTTTTCTTTTTAATGTAACATATGCCTATGCATATTTTTTTTAAAACATACCTGTTTCCTCAGAAAATGAAATTAGTCTTAACATTTCCCTCTTTGGGGAGGAAACTGGATAAACCTATATGTCAATCTTATGGTCCAAGATTTGGCTGTGAAGCTGATTTGGCTTTATCTTTGTGTCAGGAAAACACCAGGATTATCCAAAGCTAAACTAGGTCAAGTTGAACAAATGGACCATGGGAAGCTAGCTCTCTTTAATGCAGAAGGTTATAAGGAGGTTGGTTGGTGTGACATAATGTAGATTTTTTATTTCCAGTTGCTATTTCTATAAGATCTTTCTTAATTGTAGAATCTGAATTCAGAGAGAACAATCATCTATCAGTAATTGCTTTTAAACTCTCTGCAGAGCTGAGAAACATTTTTTTTTTCTTTAAGTGCTCTCTCTTCTGTGAAGGGAATGAGGCAGCAGAGAGCAGGAGGGTAGGGAGCTGGTTTGCATGCAGTGTGGACAGGCAGATCAATCAGGCTTGAGCGAGTGTCTTAATCAGAGGCCTGCGGTTCACTGCAGTGGTGGCTGAGTGCTACCTCCTTGCCAATGGCATCTTTGGTTTAGAGATGCTATTGATTGCTCCTTTCCCCTTCTCTACTGGGAGAGTTTCCGGCTGCAAGGTGATGTCAGGAGAAGGGCAAGAAGAGTGTTTTGTTAACTGTGCATGGGATTCAGAGCAAGCCTCTGGTTTCCCACGCAGCAAACACAATGCCACTTACTGCAGACTCTTCAGAATGGTGATGAGTTGGAGATGTTGGAGTGAGGAGTGATGAGCTGAGGATGCCAGCAGAAGGGAGGGAGAGTGAGTCAGTGAGTGGATTAGAAGTGGATTCAGTTTAGACAAGAAAACAGTGGGCAGTGCTCTGAAGGAGGTCATGCTGAGTGCATTAACTCTGCCTAGAAAAAACAGGAGAGAGTTATTGGTTCAAAGAGTTTTTTTTTTTTTTTCTGGAAAAATATAAAATCTGGAAATGAGGCAGCATCCAAGAATATATTGGATCTATTTGTAGCAACTGCACATAAATCATATTTCTATGTGGACATTGGCAATAAAGTAAAAACATTCTTCGAAACTGAAACCCATCACAGAAGAAACCTAAATTATTTGAATACGAAATCAGGGGTGAAAAAATGTAGAATTTAATTATTCCTGATTCAGGGTTTTCCATGAGGATGAATAATTGAACACAATCAAGACATTTTTTCTTCAAGTCAGAGACATAGTGCTAGGGGCGAGACTCAGTGGGAGGGAGACAAACCAATTTGAGATTATAAATGAGGAGATAACATAAATTTGTATATTGAATGGTTATAAAAATCAGGAATGATTCTTTACTCTCTGATTGTTGTTAAGCAGTTTTGAGTTGCATACATAAAATGAGACAAATTCAGACTCCACATGCTATAAAGTAGAAAACTGTGAGAGAAATGGAAAGCATTTTTAGAATGAAAGACATGAGTTCAAGTTTTAGGTCAACTACATAGTGTGTTGCTCAGAGTTTCTCATTTTTCTGAAATTCATTTTTTTTTTACAGGTAATATAGGGATACATTTGCTAGCTATTCTCCCTCCCACTTCTCAAGTCTGCAGTTATTTTTCACCCATCTCTGTCCTGCTCTGGGCTGGAGATATTGACCTGTGTGATTGCACCCTTGGGTTTTCCTGCTGTCTGAGTTCAGACTGGAATTAGCTCATGGGAGAAACCAGGAGCCATGGAAAGAAGAGCTCCTATTGGATGGACTCTGTTCTGGTTCCTCTTTCAGTTGGTCTCTAGTAACTTTATTTTCTCTTTTTGCCCATCATTGGGAAGGTCAGGTAAAACCTTCTCACTGCTGCTAATCACTGAGTGTCTCACATCCATTGTCAGTTCCCTTAATCTTGTCCATCACACATTCATTTGAACCCATCAGAGGTGGATCTCATTTTCTGAAGAAACCCTGATGGATACTTAATGCTTATAGAATTTTAAAGAAAATGTCAAAAAGGATTTGCCCAACAAATACAGAAAAACATATGCAATCATTCCTTATAAAGGCTGGTAGGGGCAGGGCATGGTGACGCACTCCTGTAATTCCAGCGGTTCTGAAGGCTGAGGCAGGAGAATGGTGAGTTGAAAGCCAGCCTCAGCAAAAGCGAGGTGCTAAACAACTCATTGAGTCTTTGTCTCTAAATAAAATACAAAATAGGGCAGGGTATGTGGCTCAGTGGTCAAGTGTCCCCAAGTTCAATCTCCAGTATGCCCCCCCGCCAAAAAAAGGCCAGTAGGTTTTATTCTTTGAGTTCTCAAACTTGGTATGGTAGGATGTATCATGGACCTCAAAGAGATCAGGTCCTAATACCTGGTACATGTGACTGTGAATAGATATGGAAAAGGAGATCTGGAAGATGGAATTAAGTAAAGGATCTTGAGACTAGGAAGATTATCTTGGGATGTTCTGGTGAGATTTATACACCACCACACATGCCCTTTGAAGAGGCAGGCAGGAGTAAATTTGACTCATGAGAGAGATTCAGACACTGACTAGGGATACTATGCTCTCTCACTGGCTTCAAAGATGGAGGAAGGAACCAAGAGTCTACAATTGTGGGGAATGTAGCTACAGAATCTGGAAAAGGCAAGGAAAGAGTGTCTTCCCTAGAGCCTCTGAAAGAGGCACATTCTGAAGGCACCTTGATTTTGCCCAGTGAGTTTAATTTGGAGTTCCGACTTCTGAAATTATGAGAGAATAAATGTGTGCTGTTTTAGGTCCCTGAATTCTGGTATTGTATTACAGAAGCCACGTGAAACTCACAGTGAATACACTAACGTTCAGAGCTTAGCTTTCAAATTGCAGATTCAGAATGCGGTTCTCAGTTACCACATCCCTTTTGGAGAGGCACTCCGGTGAACCACAGTATGAAATTGATTAGTAAAATCGCAGTGATGATTCAGTAACTTCTAACTTGAGATACAACTCTCCTGTTGGCTAGTAGACTTGTTTAAATGAGCATTTCATTTTATCGCTATAGGCATGGCAGATAGGCTGGGGAAACTAGTCCATCATTGAGGTGCGAGCATACTGACTCATAATGAAAAGATTAAATCCTGCCACATAGATGAGAATGTTCAACGTGTGTACAAGCAGGCTGTTTTTCTCTTGCTAGCAGACAAATTAAGAAAGACAAATCATAACTGAAGGTTGTTTGTGGAACACTGACTCTGAACAAGGGCAGTTAGATTAATTACTTGCTGAAAGAGAACAGGATAGGACATCCCAAGACTTGCCCAAGATTTGGAACTGGACAATTTTGAATGCCTGGGTCTGGAATTCTGCTGCCCACCTTCCATCTGGGGAAGGCCTTGCCAATGGGATTGGGATGACTATGTTTTATCTGTAAGGATCTCTCACCCTGCTCAATTCGACAATGGTCACTACCAAATTAACCCCTGTGATTCCTTCTCACAGAGGTGAGGTTTGGTGACCATACCTATTTGTGAATGGTTTTATTTGTGCTAGAATCAAGTCCTGCTGGCTTAGGATCCATTTAAAGTAGCGTTGCATATCCCCTTATTTGCTGTCATAGTAATAAGTGAAAAATCATATTTTCTTTCTTTTCAAGTTATGATGGGGGAATGTGGTTCATTGTTTTCTATACACAGATAATAAATCTTGTCATCAGAAGAGATAATGTACATAAAATTCTCTGCTGTGTACTTTATTGAGAGCGATCAAGAAATTAATTTCTTGTACCCATGTTCTCCAATGTCTGGAGTGTAGTAAGGATGTGTCAGGAGGTTAAAATTCAGAACGGCAACCTCAGAACCTGTCATCCTCTGATGATCTGAAACATCTCGGGGAGGCAGAAAATCCACCACTTGAAGCTCTGCTTCTTTGTTCTTTTGATGAAACATATATTGTTCATGAGAAAAATCTATTTTTTTTCCATTCCACTCTGATCTACCTACAGAGATACTTTCAGGCATAAGCAAGATTTCATTATTTCAGAGATCTGTGAAACTTTTAGTAGGCAAACACATCTTTAAAAGACAATGTCTCTATTTCTCATGCTGATGCATTATAGAGAATGGAAATTCAATAATAAAGATATTTCATTTAACTTAAAAGTTTATAAATCAGATCATTGTATGATAGTTATCTTTTCCCCATTTATATTATAATTTCTGAAATATACTTTTATCAAAATTGAACATTCATCCTTAAGAATGTAGGAAACTTAGAAATATATAATCAAACAGGGTGTGGAGGTGCATGCCTGAAATTCCAGGTAACTGGGAGTTTGAGGCAGGAGAATTGCAAGTTCTAGGATAGCCTGGGAAATTGAGCAAGATCCCATCTCAAAAACATTTCAAAAAATAAATGGCTGGGGATGTAATTCAGTGGTAGCATGTGTGAGACCCTTGGTTCAATCCACAGTACCACCTACACACACCCACACAAAGTATATAATAAACCAATAGTAATAATTTTATAATAAAATATTCTTTCAAAGTATCATATATAATAGTATGCTTAGGACATAGTATAGCAGAAGGAAATGAGCTCAGATTTCAGAGTAAAACAAATTTATGTTAATGCTAGTTCAGCACAATATACTTTATCTCTGAAGTGGAGTTGATAAATAAAATCAGACACATAAATAACCTAGGTGATGAGTAGGCATTGTTAATAATAAATATAGCAATTGCCCACGTAAAAATAATACTGATAAGCTCAGTAATGTATAGGACTAAAAAACTGACAATTATTTATGGGAAAAGAAAAACAAACCTTTTATGAGGAAACTCATAATTATTTTTTCCTTTATTTTTAAATTTAAAAAAGTTTAAAAAAGTCTTTCCCCCTGTACCTATCTTATTCCTATCTTATACTTTTACCTGCTTTCACTAGACATTTTTCAGTGGGGGCAGTGAATTCTGCTATAATAGAAATACTGTGTTATTATGCTGATTCTTACAATAAAGAAGCACTACGTTTTCTTTCTTTTTTTTTAATTTAAGAATCAGACAGGGAAGCATGCATTTTGACATCATGGAAAATGCAGGTGCCATTCCAGTTTCCAGAGGCAGGTTCTTCTTTTTTTTAATTAAATCATAAGATAAGGAGCTAAATCACTATTTGGTGTTACTTAGATACAAGAAATAGAGGGCTGTGAAAATTAAAATAAATTTTATTGTCATTTGTAACTAAAAATAAATAATAAAAAGAAAAAAAAAAGCAGTGTGGTGACTGGAAAGAAGTTTATAGAAGCCTTTGTTCACCCCAGTATCTGTATCTCAGTACAACAGCTCATTTTTCCACGTGTCCTTCTTGTGTTACTGGGTGCAACCCCCTCAATAAACAGAGCAAAACCTGTTGGACAGTTATCACTATTATATACTTACCTTTTGAATTTGTTGTACTTTAAACAAACTTTAAATTTGTTGTGTTTATTTAGTAACTGATGAAACAGAGGCTTGGTTGGTTTGATAATATTCCACATTAATTTGGTTGAGCTCTAGATAAGAGTTTCTTTTATTAGAAAAAAAAAATTGGCTCAACTATTTATAAATAAAATGGATGGAACAAACACATAGGCAATGGATGAAAGTACTTGGCTAATAGCATAATGTCAAGATAAATGATTACACTTCCTTTAATAACTAAAAGGAGTTTATGTCACAGTAAATGTCACTACTGCAGAAAGATAATCCAGGCTACTATAAGTAGCCTTGCTGTGAGTTCCTTGAGTTAAGACAGTTGTGAACTTTTAGCATTTCTCTTTCTTTCAGAGTTAAGGGGTGGGCACCCTGTGGAGTCTGTGAATTTATTAAGAACTGTGGCCACATTTTTATTGATAGTAACTATCACTGAGGAAACTTGAAAATGAAATTCGAAATTGGATTGAAGCTAATAGAGTAGCATCCTGAATAGTAAATGTGCACAAAAATTATACTTTGTTTCCCATTTCATACAATATAATGTTTTGCATTTACCTAAATTGATAATTCAGATTCCTATACAGAGATTTTTGATGATCTCCAGCCCACCAACAATCCCTACCCTCACTATAATCCCTACTCTCTCTATTATCTTTTTGTTTTCAATTTTCCGAAATCTAGCTCTGAAACCTCAAAAGGTAATAGGAATAGAAACACCATAGAGGTTATGAGCTCAGTTTTGGAATTAGGATTGTTTCTAAATTCTAGCCTGGCTATTTCTGAGTTGTGCAAACTTTGACTTGTTACTGAGCTATAGTTCCTTCATCTGTATAACACACATATAATCCACCTCCAGAAATAATTGTGGTGACTTGATGACTGAGTGTAAATATCTAAGTACCAAGCCTGGCATATAATAAGCGCTCAATAAATGATAGGTCTGCTATGGCTGTCATCAACGCTAACCGAAGTCTCCTTTCATAACCAAGTGCTTTTAGGTTTAAATGCTTTCAAAATCTTCACCCTGCTTTATCCATTTATTCACTTACTTATTCAGTCAATACATATTTTTGATTGTTTATTGATTATTTCAGGAGGACTCTTAATACATCATATAACTAAGTACAAAAGAACCATTAGAAAGACATTGAAAAAGGCTGAGGCGAAATGGCCAATGTTCTTATACTCTCTTCTACTTTTCTCTGAAGGACAGTCATTGATTTAACCAAAACTTCATTTGTCATGTATTATATCACATGTTCTAGAACACGGAGCACAAAGAAAAGTTGCTATGAACTGTGTTTTATATGGACTCTTTGTTTGTAGGAATTGTTCTTCACAATTCTTTGACCTGCATGAGTGGAAAGCCAGTTAATTGTATGTTTATCCCTGATCTCCTGCCTCAGACTCTAAAAATAAAGGATCTGAGTTTGTTGTTTAAAATGGCAGTATTTGCTTTGGACCACAGAGGTGTGCCAAGACCTGAGGCATAAAATGAACACCAAAGAGAAAAAGGAGTCTGTGCTCCACAGAATAGGTCACAGAAGAGAATCTCTCTAGGCTGCAGAATTCCTAAAAGAGAACTGAAAACTGGAGAGAAATCTCTTTACAACATGCCCAAAGTGGCATACTTAGAAAATATCTTCTTTATTATCTTCCTTATTTTTACTCCATATATTTAAATGTACATCTTACCATGAGGTGGAGGTGAAAACACAACCACCACTCTTACACAAGGACTGGTGCCCTTAGCCAAGGCTGTCTTGATGTGACCTTACATTTCCCATAATTACTTTCCTTTTATTAATCTTGATCTGCCTATTATGATAGTTCCAGTACATTATGCTTCTAATGACCTTGCCTGGGAAGATCAGGAGTTTATTAAACATTTGGAATGCTCCTGAGCAGATGAACTTGTGAAAAAAATGTAGTATTATAATTAAAGATTTCATAAGCTGGGGATATAGCTCAGTTTGTAGAGTGCTTGCCTTGCATGCACAAAGCCCTGGGTTCGATACCTAGCACCACACACACACACACACATATTACGGTTGACTTATCCGCTATATACATGCTAACGGTGCATCAATATTTTTTATCTGCCTCTTCCTTCATGTAGGCCGAGGGATATACTATGGCTCATACACCTACTTTGAAACATGAAACATTGGAGTTATTCTCCTATTTGCAGTAATAGCTACAGCTTTCATAGGCTATGTTCTCCCCTGAGGCCAAATATCATTCTGAGGAGCAACCGTAATTACCAATCTTTTATCTGCTATTCCATACATTGGTACAACCTTAGTTGAATGAATCTGAGGTGGATTCTCAGTAGACAAAGCCACTCTAACACGATTCTTCGCATTCCACTTTGTTCTTCCATTTATCATTGCAGCCCTAGTCATAGTTCATCTCCTTTTCCTCCATGAAACTGGATCAAACAAGCCTTCAGGCCTTATTTCTGACTCAGATAAAATCCCCTTTCACCCATACTACACTATCAAGGATATCCTCGGAGTTCTTCTCCTTATTCTAATTTTAATAGCCCTAGTTTTATTTTCACCTGATCTTCTAGGAGATCCTGATAATTATACACCTGCAAATCCCTTAAGTACACCACCTCATATTAAACCAGAATGATACTTCTTATTTGCCTACGCTATCCTCTGATCTATTCCCAACAAACTAGGAGGTGTTTTAGCCTTAGTCTTCTCAATTCTTATTTTAATACTCTTTCCACTACTCCATTTATCTAAACAACGTAGCATAATATTTCGACCATTAAGTCAATGTACATTTTGAATTCTAGTAGCAGACCTATTTACACTGACCTGAATCGGAGGACAACCTGTTGAATACCCATATATTATCATTGGCCAGCTAGCATCAATTCTATACTTAGCTATTATTCTCTTAATTTTACCAACCGTTAGCCTAATCGAAAATAAACTTCTTAAATGAAGAGCCCTAATAGTATAAATATTACCTTGGTCTTGTAAACCAAAAATGAAGTTATAAACTTCTTAGAGCAGTGTATCAGGGAAGAAAACATACTTTTCACCTTCAACTCCCAAAGCTGACATTCCTTACTTAAACTATTCCCTGCACTCGACCAGTTGCTTAAATTTTGACTTCTATGTCACTATTAACTTTTATTCAATGATCCATTCCCCTATGTAAATCGTGCATTTAATGCTTTCCCCCATTAAGACATTACTAATCCATGTACATAGGACATTATATGTTTAATCAACATTAACAACACTCCCACCATGCATATAAGCACGTTCATAATACTAACATAGTACATAATACAGTACCTTATGACTTCACATTAAATACTTGCCAATACGACCGTGGTCACCCCAATAATCCCCGTTCAAAGTACATAGCACATTAATATCACTGGCGGTACATACCACATTAAGTCATAAATCTTTCTCGCTCCAAATGACTATCCCCTACCAACTTTGGTCCCATAATCTACCATCCTCCGTGAAACCATCTACTCGCCCACCACGTGTCCCTCTTCTTGCTCTGATCCCATTTAACTTGGGGGTAGCTAACTATGTACTTTATCTGGCATCTGGTTCCTACCTCAGGGCCATAAACTGCATAATCGCCCACCCGTTCCCCTTAAATAAGACATCACGATGGATTAGTTCCATTCTAGCCCGTGACCCAACATAACTGCACTGTCATGCCTTTAGTGGTTTTATTTTTTGGGGGATGCAGGGACTCACCATTGGCCGTCAGAGGCCTCGTTCCATTCAATTCAATTGTAGCTGGACTTATTAGTCAATATTCTCGCTTTACATAACTACTATCTGCCATAGTCGGGCTTAATGCTCGATAGACCAAAAAAAAGTTAAAACAGAAATTCCATAGTAGATCCAAATGCAAAAATAAACATTTAACCAATTATCTTTTTCTCCGAACCTATTTAAATCTTCTTACCTGCTTTAAATTTTATTAACTTCTTTCTCAGTAGATTAAACTTATAAATAAATTTTGATTAAATCTCCTTATATAACTATACTATATTATACTTACACTAATAATACTTACATATAACTCTGTTTACCAAATCTTATATAAGCATATCTCCCCAAAATTCATATGTTAATGTAGCTTAATTTAATAAAGCAAAGCACTGAAAATGCTTAGATGGGTATTTATACCCCATAAACACATAGGTTTGGTCCTGGCCTTTTCATTAGCTTCTAGCTAACTTATACAGCAAGCATCCCCGTCCCAGTGAGAATGCCCTCTCTCTATATATGTGTGTATATATATGTGTGTGTGTGTTTGTGTAGAGAGAGAGAGAGAGAGAATAAAAATGTCCCAGACTTTCCCATAACTCTATGCAAATTCCAGCCAGCTCTTAAAATATAGCTTACATTCTCCCATGAACTTTTTTAGTCTAACGTTCATTTTTTTGCTTCTTTTATTTATTTGAGTCAATTACAAATTTATGATTTATTTCAGTCAGCTGCAACTTATTATTTCACTTTAATCTATGGTAAATTACTTTTATAGATTGTATCAGTTTCTTTATCAAGTTGTGTAAGAGCTTTATGACTATTATCATGACCTGAAGCATTATTCTCTTAATCAACTGTAAATTTTCATTGTAATCATATAAACAATACCAATGCTACTTTGGATTTTATTTATTTGAAGGATTTTACAAAATATTTCCCATGTGCGTATCCATATCCATTCAGGTTTTTCCCACTACCCTTTGAGACAGGTGTCTACTCTATATTTTACAGATTAGGAAATGAAATCAGATGGAAATTTAAGTTATATACAAAATCGAGGCAATAACATAGAAAGAAATAGAAACACAATGAACTTTTATTCTTTGAAAAATACAAGAACTGCGTTGAAAAGGGACAGGTGATACATTATCTCCTGATCTTTGGACCTTCATATGCTATTCCTCCTAGTGGTAAGAAAAAAGAGGGGACAAAGGCAGGGCTCTGCCAACACACGTATCACTTTTATGGGAACTGGGAAAGGCATGCCCTTTGGGTGGATGCAGCCCTGGCAGGTGGTCATGGACTTCTTCTTGCACAGAAGTCCTTGGACTGGACCTGGCTGTTCACCTTCACATCAGTTCAGGTAATGCTAGGAAAAGATGGCTGCGGAAGGGACTGTATGCTCCAAAGCAGATACTGGTATAAAAGAAATAAGCTGTACTGAACAAATGTATTGGGGGGGGAGGCTCAACAAAGGAAGGAATATAAAGATAAATATAGAAGTAAGTACCTTTTTGGCATAGAGTAAGAATCATGTTATGGTTCTATAGACCTATGCATTCTGGGACTGTAATTCTCAGTAAGCAGAGAGCATAGTTTAGGAAAGTTAGTTCTATTTATTTTCTTTTTTCTTTCTGTCTTTTTTCAGCTTAAATTCAAGAGGCTTGAGATCTTAAAATATTCCAAGTCTTCAGTAAATTATTTTCATTCATCTGTCATGCCGTTCTTGAAGGTATCTTTGAGAATTTAAAAAAGAAGAGGAATTTTCTTTCCAGGAAATGAACAAACAACAACAACAAAAAGAAATCAACATCTGCATACAACCATTTCACAATTACTTTCAGTGGTTATGTGGGTACATTCTTGGTCTTACTAGGGTATTGCCAAATCTCATTTATAATCATAATTATCAAAGGTCCATTAAAATATGTTGATACCCTGCCTTTATCCTGGTAGATTCTGATGAATAGGTTTGAGAGGCAGCCTAATATGTTTGAATTATTGTCCTACATGGAAGATGAAACCAAATAGAAAGAGACAACAGGTGTGAAAGAAAGGTAATTAAAGACTTTGCAGCAGTGTTTATGCTGTCAAGTGTAAGCCAGTGGAGAATGTATGCATGAATGAATTGGCTATTTGAAAAAGATGTTTCTGGAGTTATATTTTCATTATTTCTCTTATACTGTTCATAAGAGTCATGAAAAATAGAGTAGATAATGGAAGTCTATGGGCAGAAGGAAGGTTTGCAGAATGTAGTAGAGAAGGAGTATTGCAAGATGTGGCACAGGGACAAAGGGACTCTTTCCATAGCTGGTTGCACATGGGGAGTCCCTAGGAGGAAAGCCAATCTGGAGACACAATTTTGCTAGGCAATGATAGTGTGGATTTCCTTTGTTAATGTGAGTAGTGGAGTGAAAATACTTAGGGCATCTAGAATGTGAAATTAATTAGGAATCATGAAAAGATGGTCAGTGATAGGGAAATCCTAAAGAATATTTCCTAATGAAACAAAATAAAAAGGGAACTTGTAAACCAAAGTCCAAAGATTTGCCATGATGTGTTTAAAATTTTTTCTTCATGGATTCTCATCAGGAAACAAACCGTAACATTTGCAAGAATTGCTTTTTTACTTTTTTACAAGGAAAAGTTGTAGAGTACAGAGTATTGGGCTGAATATTAGACATGGAAGGTTCCTTTGAGGTCAAAATTTCTACCACCAAGTGTTGATGTCTTTCCTCTTTTCCAGTTTAGTACCAAATACAAAGATTAAATCTACTTTCATTTTCTAATATTAATTACTATTGTAAATGTTGCAAATTTTTATATGATGAAAAGAACACATAGGGATTTTTTTTCCCAATTGGCAGAAAATTTCTGTAACTTTTTCCTCTTAAATGTCACTTGTTGAGGAAAAAAAAAAAAGAGATTTTTATAGCACAGCTAGTATAAGAAAATTCATTGAACAAGTTTATATGTAAAAGGTGGGGTTGCAGAGTATTATGGAGGATACTAATCTGAAGAGACACAGTATATAGGTTCCTGTTCTTTGGACCCGAGGCATTTTATTTCTCTTCTGAGAGCCTCAGTTTTTATGTATGTGCATAAGAAGAAGTTTTGTGTGCCTGGTGGGTGGAATGCTAAATCTGGGAAGATTACACATTCATTCAGTAGACATTAATTGAACACCTATTATATTCAGGTATGATGGGAGGCCTTGTGTATACTGATTATGACTTGGCCTTAAAAAAATCACTGGGTATGGTGGGGCAGAGAGAAATTAAAAGAAATTATAAGACAGGGGAGAAAAGGAAGGAAATAGAGACAAGTAATATGGACCTCTGGGCGACTCTGGGATGAATACTCTTAACTGTCCATACCCCGCCTGATAAAGAACCAGGACTTTGGATTATTTTCCCCAACTTTGCCCTCTTTCAAGCAGCTTGGAGATGTATTCACCCATTTTTTTCCATAGAAATCGAATGTAGACATTGACTGTGGGGCCCTTGCTGCTCTGCCACTGCAACTGGTTTTTAAAACGGACACTTTTCTTTCTCTTCTCTTCTCCCTGTTCCTCCCTAATCTCTCCACTTCCTTATTCTCAGGGGAAACAGGATGATCTTTCTTCCCCATTTTAGGCAGATGTATTTCTGAGTTTCTCCTTTGCTAGCAAAGAGATGTACATAATTCCTTGAGAAGGAGTCTTTGGATATTATAGGATTTCTAAGCTTTCTTCAATTACATTTTTGTCTTAGTCTATTGTGTATTGCTGTAACAGAACATCACAGACTCAGTGATTGATAAAGGAAACACATTTCTACCTTACAGTTCTGGAGGCCAGGAAGTCCAAGATCTAGGAGCTGACATCTTGCAAGAGTCTTCTTGTTAGAGTGAGAGGGAGCTGAACTCTTCCTTTTATAATGAACCATTCCATGGACAAGGAGCCCAATCTTATAACAGCATCAATCCATTCTTGAAGGTAGGGCCCTCAGTTGTCTGCTTCCAAAATACAGTGGTTATTGGAGTAAGGATAGATATCCTATTCCAAAAGGGAGAAATAATCCTGAAGAGATGAGTAACTGTCCCTACATAAACCTAAAAGCCAACAGGGAAAATAGCATTGTCTTAGCACTAAAGAAGAATCTTGGACTCCATGCTTGTATCCTGCAGACACTGATGAGGAAGCCTCTGTTGTGTGCCATCTCCTGATGGAACAGCAGAGGGGCAAATGTATCCCTGAGAAGGAATAAAGCACATAAAGGGATGTTGGGAGTTGCGAATGAATCATTGCTTTGAACTCTGTAAACCTGAGCAGTGACATGCCTCTCCTGGAAATACTATGGTGCTAAGGTGCCAAGGGAAATGCCCATTTGCAGATGATTCCTCTTCATAGGGAGAATTCCATGCTTGTCATGGAATTTGCTAGTTCAAAAGCCTTGATTTCAAATCCTAGCTACCTGAAGGGAGAAGAGATGGGTGCAAACTGATGAGCCCCAACTAAGCTCTTTTGATCACAATTTCCTCCTGTTTACCTCAAGAAGCCTTTTCACAGTGAGTCCCTTTGATGTTTAAAACCTATATAATGTACATGTGGAGGCTTGCTCATTGTTGAATCAGAACCCATCAGGGCTGATCCATCCATGGAGTTCCACTTTACACCTATAATTGAGTCTTTGTCTTTATTTCAAATAATTTCTTTCTTTTTCAAAAAAAATATTTTTAGTTGTAGATGAACAAAATACCTTTATTTATTTATTTTTATGTGGTGCTGAGGGTCGAACCCAGTGCCTCACACATGCAAGGCAAGCACTCCACCACTGAGACACAAACAACCTCAGCTCCTTCACATAATTTCTATTTTCCCAATCCACCCAACACCTGTGTTAGAGAACTGTTCACTTGCCCTGCAGGTCTGCTGATACAGGGACTAGACTTGTTTCATTATAATCTATTTCTGAGAAAAGGAACCCAGCCACTCCTACTAAAGTGGCATTATTCCATTCATGACGGTGGAACCCCCATAATATAAATCACTTCTTAAAGGCTCTGCTCTTAGTAGTGTTAGAATGACAATTACATTTCAACATGAGTGCAAGCACTCAAACCATCTCAGTACTGTACTGATCCTATGATTCCCTCATTTAAAAATAGTGTTTATTAGACTCTTCTTAAGGTGCCCACTTTGTACCAATTGTTTACCTTTGGAAGCATGAATGACGCAGACATAAAGGACATTTAATTACTTATATTGTAAGTGAATCCTATCTAAATATTGATGGGAATTTTGGGAACACACACATATACATACCATTAAGAGGAGATAACTTAGAAATACCAGCAGTTGGTGCTTTGGCATTAAGTTAAAGGGAGTGATACTATCACAGGCACACAGTGAGCTCTCTGAAGTTTCAGGCAAATGAAATAAGATATTTGTGCTAAAGGGAATTGAGTCCAATAACCACATATTGTAGACGACAAACAGACCTTGTAAGAGGCTGACTTGCATATTGATACCCCATTTTTTTAGTGTCAGAAGCTCAAGTGTGTGAGATCAACAACTGAGAATCCTGTTGAGGCGGCTCCATAAATTAATTAGGATTGCTTGATCTTGTTCTCCATCAAGATGCTATACACTTCTCCTTTTTCAGCTTTTCCTCAAGTTTTCTCTTTGACTTGATAACTATTTTTTTTTTTTTGCACAAGATAGGCCAGCATGCTTGCTTGATTTCTCCGTATTTCTCTCACCCTTTCTTTAAAAAAAAAAAAATCTTATTTTGTAAGGATCTTTCCAGAAAGGATGAACAAACACAAAGCCAACCTTGAGATATGCAAACATACAAGATTATATTGGCTTGCTTCCGCAAACCAACTTTGTTTATACTGTGCATGGGTTTCAATCTGGTACTTCAGGTACATTCCATAGGACATTCACCTTTGTGATCTGGCAAAAAACAAAACAATAAAACAAACCAACCCTCAAAACTGAGAATAATTAGTTCACGGTTGCTAAATGGTTAAAGGCCAATTGGGTATTTCTCAGTATAGCTCAAGGGTTTTCTTCATCATTATCGTTTGAGATCTTTTTTGTAAAAATACACCAACCCCAAAAGAATTATTAATCAAAACTTTGTAGGGGTGCTGTCGAGAGCCACCTAAGTTTGAACTGTGATAGTGGTTTGGTGGCAGAACTTTGAAATTAAATACATAAAAATCATTGAATGCTGTAATCTGATGTTTGTTTGGTTGCTGGTCAAGAAATTCAACTTCTTAAGAAAGACAATGGCTAGTTTGGTTTTGGGTGAACAGATAAATTAGGTCCCTGTGTACTTTGAGTTCTGTGCCTTTGGTAACTGACTTGGTTTTCTAGCAACAATAACTTTCTAACTACAGCGGGGCTGAGTGGAAAATACAATCACTGATTGATGGCCAGAACCCTGCGGTGTTTTGAACCTTTAAAGAAGCTAAGACTGGTGGCTGATTGGTGGTTGAAAGGGGCTAAATGTTCTCTCCTGGAGTTCAGGGAACCAGCTGCTTCCTGAGCTGGTGAAAAGAGAGAAAACCTTGAGGCAGAAGAGCTTCAATTTGCATGAGATGTACTAAGCAAGCCTCCCATTAGCTGACTGTTGCCTCTCTTGATGACTACCTGAGGGAAGAGATGGGGGTTGTGAACTTTGAAGTGGATTATTAATTATTCATGCCTCCTTCTGCCTGATGGAGGTAACCTGCATCTCAGGAGCCAGGCCCAGAATTCATTATCTTCCTGTCGATGTTTGCAATAAAAATAACACTGAATATTAATCCTTTCACCTTCATTCTTAACTCCCCCTTCCCTCCTCCATTCTCAAGATAGGTTATGCAAAATGCTGCCTCTTCCTTAATTTTCCTCCTCCCGACATCATTTATTGTTTATTCAACTATTTGGAGGTCCATTAAACTGAAAATTAGTTTCAAGGGCTAGTTGCTTACTTGAAACTCCCCAGAAGGCACTATTTTTTCTACCCAGGTTTTCAATTTATTTTTTAGCATGTTGGTGATCATTCTGACATGCTTAGTGAGTGACTTGTCACCTGTCCCTTTTTTATTTCTCTGCTTTGAAATGTTAAGAGTTTTAAACATTTCCTTTCCCTTGAGTTCTCTAGAGACTTTACTGTCATGTCAGGTTTAATCAGAATTTTATATAAAAAGCAGAAGACTTGAGCCCCTGTCAAATGTGGCGTGTGTGTGTGTGTGTGTGTGTTTGTGTGCACATGCATATGTATGTGTGCCTTTCACATCTGCCTGTATATTACTTTTTTAAAATCCAGTAGACAGATCATTATATCTGAAAAATGTAAGTTGATTAAGTGGAAGATTGTTAAGTCCTAATAAAGAAAAATCTGTCTATCACCTGTTATATTGAGAAAAAGTTTGATTCAGAGGTGGATTAAGATTAATTTGCAGAAGATTTGGTGTGAAGATTTTTAAATAGGAAAGAAAGAATGTAACACAAATATTACAATGATATAATAATATGAATTGAACAAATGTAATGACAGTTACAGAGTTAATGCTAAAAAATATATGTGGCAGTAGTTCTACTTCTTGGCTTTGTTCTAGCTTTCCTTTTTTTCCTACTTTGTATTCTCTCTCGTCAGTCATCTTTTTCTTTTTAAAAAATTTTTATTAACTAAAAATTATACCAGAGTGGCCACTATGTTTTATCCAGTTCTATGGGTTTTTAAAATCTTTTTTAAAATTTTATTTATTTATTTTTCTGTGGTGCTAAGCATAGAACCCAGTGCCTCACACATGCTAGGCAAGTGCTCTACCACTGAGCTACTACCCCAGCCCTTAAATGCATTTTTTAAAAAAGTTTTAAAATTTGTTTTAATTAGTTATTCATGACAGTAGAATGCATTTTTGCACTTTGATATAGCATACATAGATGAGATATAATTTTTCATTTTTCTGAGTGTACATGTTATAGAATCACTTTGGTCATGCTGTCACATATATACATAAAATAATAATGTCTGTTTCGTTCTACTGTTTGTCCTATCCCCACATCCTCTCCCTTCCCCTCCTTTCACTTCCCTCTACCTATTCTAAGGTAAATCTCTATTCTTCTCTAGTGCCCCACCTCCTTATTGTGAATTAGCATCCACATATTAGAGAAAACATTTGGCCTTTGTTTTTTTTGGGGGGGGATTGGCTTATTTTACTCAGCATAATATTTTCCACCTTTATTCATTTACTCGCAAATACCATAATTTCATTATTCTTTAAAGCTGAGTAATATTCCATTGAAATTTTTTACCACATTTTCTTTATCCATTCATCTATTGAAGGACAACTAAGGTTGGTTCCATAGTTTACCTATTGTGAATTGAGCTGCTATAAACATTGACATGGCTGCATTACTGTAGTATGCTGATATTAAGTCTTTTGGGTATAAACCAAGGAGTGGAATAGCTGGGTCAAATAGTGCTTCCATTCCAAATTTTCTAAGGAATCGACATAATGTTTTCCATAGTGGTTGTACCAATTTGCAGTCCCACCAGCAATGAATGAATGTACCTTTTCCCCACATCCTTGCCAACATTTATTGTTGCCTGTATTCTTGATGACTGCCATTCTGACTGGAGTGATATGGAATCTTAGAGTAGTTTTGATTTGTGTTTGTCAAATTGCTAGAGGTGTTGAACACTTTTTCATATATTTGTTGATCGACTGTATTTCTTCTTCTCTAAAGTGTCTGTTCAGTTCCTTAACCCATTTAGTGATTGGATTATTTGTTTTTTTTTTGGTGTTAAGTTTTTTGAGTTCTTTATATATCTTAGAGATTAATGCTTTATTGAAGGTGCATGTGGTAAAGATTTTCTCCTAATTTATAGGATCTCTCCTCACATTATTGATTGTTTCCTTTGGTGAGAAGAAGCTTTTTAATTTGAATCCATCCCATTTATTGATCCTTTATTTTACTTCTTGCACTTTGGGAGTCTTGTTATGGAAGTCAGATGGTAGGCCGACATGGTGAAATTTGGGCCTATTTTTTCTTCTATTAAGTGCAGGGTCTCTGTTCTAGTGCCTAAGTCTTGATCCACTTTGAGTTGATTTTTGTGCAGGGTGAAAGATAGAGATTTAATTTCATTTTGCTACATATGAATTTCCAGTTTTGCTATTTAGGTGATCCTGAGCAAATGCCACTTTTTTCTCTAAATTGTAGTTTTCAAGTTATTTGTTTATAAAAAAAAGAGAATAATAATATTGCTTACTCTTTGTGTAAACTAGAAAACTTATGGAAAGTTCATGTAAGATTATTGTTATCAACTGAATGTTGGTTTTTTCAGAATTCATATGTTAAAATCCTGCCACCCATTGTAACGGTATTAGGAGGTGGAATATTTGGAGGAAACTAGCTCTTGGAGGTAGATTCTTCATCAATGGGATTCCTGTCCCATGGAAAGAATTCTAGAGAATTCTTGTTATTTTTATTTAACATTTGAGAAGGGAACAAGAAGTTTGTACTTTGCAACTGGGAAAAGGGCCCTTACTAGAACCAAACAATACTGGCATCTTGACTTAAGAATTCTAGCAACCAGACCATGAGAAATAAATGTTTGTTGTTTAAACCCAACAGTCTGTGGCAATCTGTCACAGCAACCTAAGCTAAAATGATTAGATTCTTAAAAATCCCCATTTACACTTTGTAAGTCTCTATACAAAGTTACTTTCTTTTAATTTTTTTTCCTCATTTTTCTCACTTGTCTTCTTAAACTTGCTCTCTTTCCAATCCTTAAGTATCAGAGGCGTATATTTTGCTGATCAAAGGTATAAATGAGTAAATATTCTTTTATAGAACTGTGTGTAGTTTATTGAATATTGCATATAGGCACCCAAACCAGTATTAAAAATTATTTAAACTGACTATACTTAAGTAAAAATAGGGGAGTGAATAATTTCTGTTTTGATTATTCACTTGATATTTTGGTACATTAGCCTAGTTAGCGTGGATAACTACTCTTAATATGAGCCCAAGGTCATGTTTAACCCTAAAATTGATTTGGCAGAGAAACGAATTCCATTTGAGAATCTTATCCCCAATTCTGTCACAGATTTTGGTTGAAAAACTGTATGTTTGCTGAAACAATGATTTTCAAAGTGTGTTCTGTAGAACCTTTGGGATTTGAAATGTCCTCCTCTTATTCAGTGACAAGGGAGTGGAACTGAGGGATTTGAGGACTATAAGGGTTTTCCCCAATCCATACTGATTTGTCAGAACAACTTTCCTCATGTTAAATTCATTTTCATGTGAACTTGTTTTTGAGGAAATAATTTTGCTGCTAACAAAATGTTTAGTCTTATCAAAATGATAAGTAGAAGGAGTTCAAGACTCTGAATGAGCTCAGTGTACTATATATTAGAAACTGGCTCACCTGTTTCCAGCCTGATTCCAGAAATAAGTATATTAAATGCATTGGCTGTTTTATACGTTTAGAAGGCCATTGGATATGTTGTCCCAGGTATGGTGGCTGAATAGTGAACTATTTTTAGAACCTCGGCTTTTATAACTGCTTATGACAGAGTCACTACATCTTGCCAATGATTCAACTCAAGTAGAAAAACACTTACACCCACACTTTGATATGTTTTCTCTCTCACTTGATTTATAAACTTGGCCTTTATATTTTGAGAGCCAGGAATGTGATATAGACTTGAGACATAAATGATGAGGTTGTTTATTATTCTCTTTCTTCTCCAAAGAGACAGATCAGGCAAGAGTTAGAAGCAAGAATTGTTGGAATGGCAATATAAATGAAGAAGCTTCACTGGAAAAGAACTCAAACCTTCAAATTTTCAATTTATTATTTTTTTACTGAGCCATCCTTTATTTGTATTTCTCTAAATGTATGGTCTTAACCATTTGTTTTGATTAAGTTAATGGTATCCTTTTTGTTGATTGTATTCTATTTCTAAGTAGATTGTCATTTATTGAAAAACAAGAATCGGTTCTTAGCAGACTAGCAGAATAACTGGGAAAAACAACTATATTTAATGAGTACTTACTTTGAATCAGAAAATGTGATAGGCTTTTTGTTTCCATCATGTTTTTTAATCCCCAGAATTCCTGTAAACTATCCATTAATATGACTATGAGAAAATAAAGACTTTCATATAGGACACCATAGATAATATTTGGTGGAACAGAAATAAAATCTCATTCTATCTTACAAAGTGAAAAAGAAAGAAAGAAAAAGTAAAAAAATAAAACAAAATAAAATTTATATAGTCTACAGTGTTTCACTAGTATCCACTTCAGCACCCTGGACAGCTCTTTTGAAAAACAATCTGAACTAATCTTTTGAAATCTAGTCATAAAGTATGAGTCAGAATAAGGCATTTTTTGGTCATGCTGGTTTCTTTAAAACTAAATGCCTCCTAATTAAGCAAGGAATTGATATGGGAGTCAGTTGGAAATCCTTGCTAGTTTCATTTGTGTTTTTACATGGAATAGTTTGGAGTCAAATGAATGTTATGAAGCCCTGTGAATGACATTGGCAAGGATAGGGTGGTTCTTGGAGAAGCCTTTGTAAAGAATGGGTTTTAGAATTTTTCCTTACTATGCCAGAATTAATATGATAAAGATTATCTAATGCTTCTCCCAGCTAAAGTACTAGTGAGGTCATAAATGACATTTTTTGTGAAATAGAGAGCAGAATTGTTCCAAGATTCCCACTATCTTTATCTTGGAATGAAAATTTACAGAGAGAAAAAACCACTGGCTACCTAGTCATTGGTAAACTTTTCAAAGCAAAGAGTAAAAGGTCCTTGTAAGATTCTTGGTCTGTAAAGATGATTTTCTTTCCAGCTCATACCATTAAAGAGAGGTCTCTTTGATACTAATTTCTTTTCTGACTTTAAATAATGTTTACATTTTACAACCTCTTTTCCTGGTTATTACAAACTTCTGTCTTTCTATCTACAATTTGGGAATTATGGATACATGTCACAAATATCATCCCAAAAGGTAAGAGTTTCATTAATAACCACAGATCTGGGAAATGGCATACTGAAAGCTCCAAGTTTTTCTCCCACTAACACCTTTTTTTCATCATTTCTAAGTTTTTAAATTAAATCATGAGTAAGTGCAGCTGCACTCTGAATTGGGAGTTTTTGACTGCTAGGCAGTTTTGCTATCTCTCTGGGACAGACATTTTCTGATTCTAGTCTACTTGTTGTATCAGATTATTGACTGAGAAAACAAGAGCTTAGGGAATTATTGAATAAAATTCAAGACAAACAAGGAAGCCTAGGGAAGCATTAGTTGATTGTTGAAAAAAAAAGGAAGAAAGAAAGAAAAAAATGGGGAGAAAAAGAAAATAATAAAAGTAATTTTTTCTCTCAAAAATTTTATTTATTTATTTAATATTTGGGCCAGATCATACATGGGAAGAGCAATATCTGTTGAATATTTTTGAATTACAATTTTAAAAAAATCTGTTTTATCAATTTATTTTTTTCAGTGTTGAGGATCAAACCCAGGGCCTGGTACATGCTAGGTAATTGCTCAACCCTTGAACCACATCCCTAGTTCCTAGTTACATATTTTTATTCCTGTAAATTAAAATTTGTGTGTGAGCTGTAATTTCTGTATTTTTCCTATTTACACAAATCAATAGAAATTTATGTTACCAATTGTTAAGGTAAAAGGAAATTATCATAAAGATTTAGGGAGAAGAGAGGATGTGGGTTATGAAACAAATCTGAAAGGCAGAGAGTTTCATGGGAATTAAGATAGTTCCCATGATATGTTTCTTGGAATATGTATGTTATTTAAATAATTGCTGCAAAATTTTTATGGAGGAGAAACAAGTACATTCTGGATTTAATCAAGCTCCAAATCATAGAAATGCCATTGAGAGCCTTGAAGGACACAGCAGGATTTGTCTATTCCTATTAATTAGACAGAGTTGCTAAAGCACTTTAAGGATGAACAGTGTTATATAAACAGTAGTCTTGTTATTGGAGGCATTAGTATGATCCGAGTATACTAGTGAAACTGATAAATCTTTCCTAGTCTTCATGGGCTGATTTTCTGAGCTGTGTATGTCCCTTATGTTTTTGAAAGTCTTATTACATTTTAAATTGCAGTTTAAAAAAGAACTACACAAAAATGAATACATTGCAACTCTACTTTTGAATCATTATTATAGTCTAGCCTAGAAGATATACATGCATTATTTGGCTTAAAATATATAAAATGTTGGTAATTTTTATTTCAAAGTTTAAAATTATCTTCAATATTATTATCACATATTTTAGTTATCTTCCCTACTCTGTCAATACTTTTTCCTTCTTTTGTAAACTTAAGTAGTGTAAAGCAGAGTAATAGCAACTTAATGACCTACTTCAGTAAATAAGAGTTGAATATCTAATGGTGGTAATGAACTTTTATTACTTTCAATAAAATGTTCTTTATTTTCCTTTTGAGAAAGCAACAGAAAAAATGAGAAGTATATTTGCTAGGTTAAGAACATATAAACTAAAATCTTGGAATTATCAGGAATGTGGAATTCCTGACCTCTTCTTTCTGAAAAATTTTCTTTGACAATTTTTATATTAGTTGTTATAGATATTTTGGTTGATATGCATTGTCTATCAATTTGCCAGTGGGTTTATTCTCAACAAGACCCTCTTCATTTCATTAAATAAATATTTTATTTGTTTTATGATATATTTATTTAGGCTTGTTTTATGATATATTTATTTAGGCTAAAGGATGTCTATGTTAATAACATTTTTAACTCAATAATATATTTCTTTTAATTGATCAAATAATTTGCTTTAGTGAAAAATACTTGTGAAAACACTCAACATTGAGCATTGAAAAAAAGGGAAATATTTATCAAGTATAATAAAATCCATTCTTATAATTTTCATTTTGTTGACTAAGGATTTTTGATTCAGTTGAGTCTTCAAGAAAATAATTCTAGTCTTTTTTGTAGAAAATTAATTTAATCTACTTAATTTTATTTTTATTCAAATTACTTTAATTTCATACATAACCATTGTTTGAATAACTACTCATAAGAAAGAAACAAAAAAAAAAAAAGATTCCCTTTGAAATGATGAGCCTATCATGATCAATGTTACTGCTAAGGTGACTACATTCTAGAATACAGTCATTCAGTCAAACATTAGTCTGGGTGCAGAGGGGCATGCTTGGGAGGCTGAAGCAGGAAGATTACAAGTTTGAGGCCAGTCTGGGCAATTCAGTGAGATTCTGTTTTTTAAAAATACAACATTTGGGGATATAGCTTAGTTGTAGAGTGCTTTCTTAGCCTGGGTGAGGCTGTGGGTTCAATTCCTAATACTACAAAAAGCAAAACAAATTAAAAACCCCACAAATCTAGGTGTTGTTATAAAAATACTTTGTAGATGTGATTAAAGTTTATAATCAGTTTACATTAAATAATGGAACTTGTTCTGGGTAAGCTGAGTGGGCCTGATCCAATCAATTAGAAGGCTTTAAAAAGGGAACTCAGGTGTCTCTGAGGAAGAAAAAATTCTGTTTGTGGACTACTGGTATCTCTAACTGGGTTTCTTGATGATCTGCCCTACACAATACTACACAAGGCCTTGGTTTTTTTAACTTGCCATAGTAGCTCCCACAATCACCATCAAAATTTCTTGCAGTCTCTCCCTGTTTCTTTTCCTTACCTCATAGAAACAGGGAGCATCTGGCTACCTATTAATCTATCATCTATCTATTGTGAAGCATGTCTTTTTTTTTTTTTTTGTATTTCTGATATTACCCTGATGTATGCAAATCTATTAAACTATTCCATGATAATTATCACCAAAATATTCACAAGTAATTCATAAACAATGATTAATAAAACCCCCTAACTTTCCTGTGAAGTAGGGTGTATTAACCACGTGTTTCTGGGTCCTTAAAAGCTTGGAATCTGTTGACCCTAGAACAGCCTCCCTTTCCATGGCTAGTGAGTTCCTACAGATATTAAAATATCCACCAGAAAGAGTGTCTTTCACCCTGTCCAGGGACCACACCACTAACCACATCCTCTATCAGGCTGTCATACTGAGGCCCACTATTCCCCTATCCTGGTTATAGAAACATTCCATTCCTGTTTCTATAAAAGAATATCTGAGACTGGGTCATTTATGAAGAACATAAATGTATTTATCACAGTTCTTGAGGCTGGGAAGCCCAATCAAGTGGCCAGCTGGTTCAGTTGTCTGGTGAGGGCTGCTCTGTGCTTCCAAGATAGCATCTTATTGCTGTATTCTACAGAGAAGAAGAATGGCTCATCTTCACATGGGGGAAGGAAGAAAGGCAAGCAAGATGAAATCTCTCCCTCGAGCTCTTTCATAAGAGCACCTAATCCCATCCATAGGGGCTCCACCCTCATGATCAAACCTCCTTTTAAAAGTCCTACTTCTTTATTATATCACCTTGCAACACCTGAATTTTGGAGGAGACATCTTCAAAGCACAGCAGCCAGGGACCTGGCAACTAGAGATAATACCTGAGCCCCAGAAGCCACTGACATTATTCAAACTAGTGAACCCTAAGCCTGCTTAGCCTGTCTTTCCTGTGAAACCAGAGTAAAGGTTCATCTTCACATTTTCCCAGATCCCTCTTCTTCCCAATGAACACAGGTGGTTGGTTTCCTGGGCAGATCCCATGGTGTGGAATGCCCCTTCTCAGAATCTGTGAGTAGCTATGCTAACCTCATGCTGAATCTGCTTTCATACACCAGTTGGTAAATATATGCCACTATTTAGACTGGGATATCTGCCAGGTCTTTGATTTTGGAAATATTAGTATCTCTGTATGGAAAAATTTGTGCAATTATTTGACTATTTAATATCACAATGTCTTTCCTTTTGAAATGAATAGAAAATTGGAAGTGTAAAAAAGATGAAACTATTAAGCATAAGAAAGTGAAACTTTTAATCTATTTGAATGTTCATTAAATTTAATTTAATTATGAGAGAAAATAAAAAGCTAAATTATGTGAAATCCTAGAAACCTATAATTGAATACAGTTTTTGAAAGGTGAGGTTTAATGATAAATTTATAAGAAGTTATTAAACTGTAGTTTGAGCAATAATTAATAATGTTGAAACTGAAAATGTTTAATGCTTCCTTGTCCAAGCATAGCACTAAGAATTATGAATACAGTGTATAACATGATCACCACACAACCCATATGAAGTGTGTATCAACAACTGTGAAAGGTCTGAGATTTTCTCTACTTACCAACTAATAATTTAGCATTACATAGATTCATAAGTGCAAGCAGAAGATGTAAGACTCTTGGTGAGAAAAAAAGAACTATTTATTAAAGAAATAGCAGGAGTCACAGGATCAACATTGCACCAGTTCCCTGAGTCCAATTCCCATCAGGTCATTTGGTGAAGACCAGGGGATTCTTGGGTTGCATTATAGGAAAATTCTAGGTTCAGTAATTCCCATCTTCAAAAGGGTCTACAAGGCAAACCTGCTAGATTTTTGCCCTGAAGGGAAACATTATTGCCCTTATTCTGGGCAGCAAAATATCACCTCTACCCTGGCACTATCTCTATTTTCTAAGATTGTTCGTTAACAAATATTATTTTTTTTAAACTATCTTCCTTCTTTCCTTCCTTCCTTCCTTCCTTCCTTCCTTCCTTCCTTCCTTCCTTCCTTCCTTCCTTTCTTTCTCTCTTTCTTTCTTTCTTTCTTTCTAACACATGTCAGCGGAATGCATTACAATTCTTTTTTTTTTATTATTTTATTATTTTTTTTTAATTTTTTTTTATTGGTTGTTGAAAAACATTATAAAGCTCTTGACATATCATATTTCATACATTAGATTCAAGTTGGTTATGAACTCCCAATTTTACCCCAAATACAGATTGCAGAATCACATCGGTTACACATCCACATTTTTACATAATGCCCTATTAGTAACTGTTGTATTCTGCTACCTTTCCTATCCTCTA
>NW_025999900.1:48411355-48416548 GCF_001458135.2 Marmota marmota marmota
AAAAAAAAGGCGGGGCGCACTGAGCTTTCTTTGCCTCGGGTACTTACAATCCACTGCAGATTACACATTCAGCTTCTCTGCCCGGAGCGAAGCGAAAGAGGAAGCAGATGGGAGCAAAGCGCCCGCGGCTCTGAGCATCCAAGCGTCTCTTTTTTGATTTCTTTGTTCTTCCTGCTCCTTGGCAAAGTGGTCTGCTACAGATTAACGGTGAAAGCTCTAAGAGACTGTGCGAAATCTCTATTAAAGCCACTGCTTTGAGCACCACGCTCAGCACTTCAGCAACCCCCGTACGCAGCGGCCATCTTCTACAATTCTTATTACACATATAGAGTACAATTTTTCATATCTCTGGTTGTATATGAATAATGTTCCCACCAATTCATGTCTTCATACATGTACTTTGGATAGTGATGTCTATCACATTCTTGAAAAGATAATTTGGTACAAAATATTATCAGGAACTTGAGTCACAAGATAGCTAGAAATATGAGGGACTCAAGGGAAATTATCTTCAACAGTATATGTTTTATTATTTCCAATTTAAAGATAAGGAAACAGACTTGGAGATCTTATGTAACCTGATCAAGGTTGTAAAAATTTGTATCAAAACATCACTGTAGTGATCTAAATTCAAAAGGAAGTTTATAGTTCTGCCTAGCTATTGAAAGGATTGGAGCTTACCAGAAATTCCTTTGTTTAGAAAACATTCCCAGTCATAGTTGTTCTCTGTTTACATTTTACTACCCTTGAAACACACACACACACACACACACACACGTGCACAATCAGCCTTTTAATTCTAGACTCAATCCTTTGCAATTTTTTCAATCCTAATGTTAAAACCAATTTCTTCTTTACATCCAATGCCACCCCAACTCAACTGAAATGTTAACTTTCTAAAGTACTGATATTAATTTGTGTAATCTGTAGAAAACAGAAATCCATGTTGTTAACCTTTGAATAATTTTAGAAATTGGATAAACTCAAGAAAAACACTAGCAATAAGCCTAGATAGTTACAACAATTTTCTGAAGATAGAATCTTCACTTAATACATGGAAATATATTGTTTTTGCTTTTAGATATCCAACTATCAAGTTGTTTGTTCAAAATGTACTGCACAAGTGGAGTTCCTTATGTAAGCATCAATGTTGATAGTGTTCAAGAAGATGATCAAGACCTCACTTCCTATTAATTGGGAATACCATCATGGAAGTTTAACATTGTGCTGATGTATGATGAAAGGAGAGAAGGACGATTCTTAGGATCCTTGAGATGACAGAGTCTACAGTCCCTGAACAGGTCTGTCTCCATGATGTGGCCTGAGTGAATTTGTAAGTAAAGAAAAGCAAGAGAGCTTTCTTTCTACTCTTGTTTATTTATATTATTTATATGAATTGCTCTTGGAATTTAATTTTTGCTCTAAATTGCATGTAAACCATACTTACTGTGAGTGTTAACGAATAAACCCAGCCCACTCAGACAAGATTGGGCATATTCAGGGTGATATGGCCCTAGATCCAGGCTACTCAGAAGAATAGTAGTTGACACTATTTAGATAATACTTTGAGCAATCCCAAATTGAGTTATTGGGATTTTTATATTTTCTGGACATTATTATTTAAAACCAATTTCTGGATTCTATTCCTGTTAAATGACACATTTCCCTTCTTCTAAATATTATTCTCATTCTATGGTGAGAGAGCAAGTTATGTATCATATTCTTGGGAAATGACATTAGATTGCAGAGTAACTTCTAAGATGTATACATGAACTTGGGGGGGGTAGTTTGCAACTATACTAATCTACTAATATATACACCCATGAGAAGAAAGTGCCCCCATCATTTTCATTCAAACACAAAGAGTACCACCGTCCAACCAGAATATATCAATTCTCCATGAACCTAAATATACACATTCCATTCTGTGCAAGGTATATGCAACTTCAGTTGAACTCAGCAAAAAGTTCTACAATACTTTGGGATTTATTGAACAAAATTAACCAGTCATGTCTTCTGAAATATAAATTGTGTTTCTTATATACAGATTAAAATACCAGCAAACACTTCGATGATCTGATCAACTGCCCATAAATTGTGAGAGGTCTCTACCAAATCAGTCCTAGCATTTAAATACTCTTCATTTCTGACCTGTGAGAAGAGTTGAGTCTGAATGAAATTTTCTCCAATTTGTGTAATGCATTTCAAGTAAGTGTCTCTATTTTCAGGCAATGTGCAAGACAGTAACTGAGATATAACAAATTATATCAATTGTGAATTTTAATAAGAATAAAATACATGAAGATATACCAGATATAACCCCAACTTATTAATCTAGAATGATACAAATAAAATGCAATTTTGATTATTTATTGGATGTAGAAGAGAGCTAATATTATGAGACCTAGGTTCTTTTTATGTACATATTATATTTTTTAAAAAGGCTGAAAAAATGTTTTGAGATTTCACAGTGAGAATCAGCAATTATTACCACTCTTTTCCCATTTCTGAGGGTAAAGGACATTATCATAAGAGTGTTAGCGATTTCAACTGTGAAGAAATCACCATCTGAGGCTTGAAAAGGATGTTGGGGAGGCTGTAGAATCAAATAATGTTGGAAACACCGAGGTGCAAAATCAGGAAGAAGGAAGCCACATAATTAGAATTGTTGAATGAAGCTGAGTGGGGAGTCTGACATGGGTAAATAAAATATGATGAGCAAACAGTAATCTGTAAAACCATGGAAATAGATGGGGATACTGATTCCCAAACTTGGCAGAGGTAGGCTGAGAAAACCTAGGCACTCATTCTGAAAAATGTGCATGCATATGTTAAACAGTAATGAAAGGAGCCCCCTCTGCGGTTCACCCCAGCTGCAGTGGTTTGTCGTTTTCAATAAAAACTTAATGCCTCTCCCTGAGAATGACTGCATGCCCTGGTTTATAAAGGGATAATGCACTAGCCTTATTTCCAGTGCCTGACAGATCAGCAAATACACGTAGACACAGCTGCCTATTTGCTATTTACTACTACGGAAAATGGCAAGCCGTAAAATCTGATCTGTTTAAATTGCATTTTGCAAACAATCCTTACTTGGTGCCATACACTCTGTGAAACATTATTATTATTATTTATGAGGCACAGTTAAAGGTGCTTGGTGCTGGGAGCATTGTGGATTTCTTTACATTTAATTTTGCAGAAGGAAGGGTCCCAGAGATTATCTTGTTGGGGGATTTCATTTTATTGTAGAGGGAACTGAAATATTGCAATAACTTGACCACGATTATGTAGATAACTGGAGTTGTAGGCTCACTATGAATGCAGGCATCTTTAATTTTAAGTGGGACTAAAATACTCGTGTTCCTGTATTGTAACATTATTTTAGAGAAAATAAAATTCTCAAGGAGAATAATAATAATAATAATAATAATAGTAATAATAATAATGATTGCCATCATGAGTATTTTTAATGTCATTAAAAAGAACACATGCATATTAATTTTGACCTATATGAAGAACCTGAATAAAATTTATATATATAGATGTATATGTACAATTTAGAGATAGTAAATTACATGTGGTGTGTGTGTGTGTGTGTGTGTGTGTGTGTGTGTGTGTATGTCATGGTTCAGGTATTCTGCTTTGGATAGCCTTATCCATTAACGATAGGTTTTCAATGTTTATCACATGAAATGATAATGGAGATGGAAGGAAATAGAAGATAGGGTCCCTCCTTCTATTATCTGAGATAAAGCACACACACAGAAAAGCACACACATACTGTCTGCACGCTTACATGGTTTTTTCCCAAATGAATACACTCAATATATCTGAATGTTTTTTTCCCCAAATAGTATCCTATGTTTATTGCTTTAAAATCAGGGTACATGGTCTTCATATTTTCTATTTGAAAGAGGAAAAGAACACTTATCTATGGTCAGCTCACTATTAAGAGCAAAGGAGAAAGCTGAGGTGAGCATGCCCAGTTTATTCCTCAAAAACCTCTCTTATCAATTAAGTCACTTGACTTAGGAATGAGTGATAAGTATAGAGAGGTAAAGAGTGCTGTGCTAATGGGCTCACTCATGGAAGGAAACATCAGGAGTGGGGAAGATGGAATATTTATTTATTTTTATGTACTTATTTTCATCCATTCATCTTTCATTTAGAACTAACCCACTGAATAATTCAGCTTGATGTCACTACTTTATTAGTTCAGTAGTTTCTGGGAAGGAGGAAGGGAACCTGAGACTCACATGGCCTGTACAATTGGTACTATTGGATTTCATCTCCAGATTTTTCTCTGTTTGACTCAGTGGAACCAGAGTGCCTTTCACTCAGTGCTGCAGATGCCTGGCATGGCGTGCCTGAGTTTCTTCTTGTAAACTTTAGAAAGCCTTGCTTCATTAGAAAGCCAACTAATGCTGGTTACATAGATAATTCTACTTTCTCAAAGGACCTCAAATTTCTGATAAAAAAATTATACTTCTTCCTAATTTCCAATACTTTTACTTTATATTTTTACAGTTTTGTTGATTTTCATTGGACTCTAATGAGGTGGACATGTATAGATACTTACATTTAAATAATATCTGATCTGAAAATACCCTTTCTCACTTTTAAATAAGCTCTAAAACTTTATTTATTTGTATATTTTGAAATTATAGTCTAAATTAAATAACAATGACCTGAGTTTTCAGATTTAAAAAAAATAATATTTTCCCCCTGAATTATTTGAAGACCCATATCCGAAGAGTGTATACTTTTGGCTCAATATTTCATTTTCCATATATAGTTTTTATTCTAATTTATTCTAACTTTTTTACCTACAATTTCCCTTGACATATTCTAAGCCATTTGTGTTTTTCTTGAATCTTTATATTTCAAAGTGAAAGGTAGCACATCATTATCATTTTGATCCACCCCTCACTTTTCAGTAAAACCAAAAATCATTCAACTGGCCCATGAGATTCACAGACACGGAAGCTTATCAGAGGTATTACTGAGAAACCAATATTTTCCTAGCTGGCATTTATTTCCCTCATTCACTAAGCTGTTAAACTCTGTCATGTTTAAGTGTTTCTTTCCTTAGGAAAAAAAAGAAAAGAAAATATGTATTTGACTCTTGTTGGGCTTTGCTTTCCCCTAGATATATATATATATATATATATATATATATATATATATATCCCA
>NW_025999900.1:48416660-48491034 GCF_001458135.2 Marmota marmota marmota
ATATATATATATCAAATGTTGAGGAAATATTAAAAAAACAAAACAAAACATGAACTTTCAGCTTTGAAGTTTAGAGAGCTGATACAGGAATGTTAGTCAGGTATACAGAATTGAGGCCATTTTATAACTTCATTTTGTGACTGGGTGATGTGCAATTACAATTTTCTAAGTTTTATAATATGTCTCCATCTGCAGATTTGAAGTACTGTCACTTGTGAATTATTTTGAGGGTAGTTACAGCTATTACAATTAATCGCATCAATCCAGTGTAGCTTTAAATTTGAGTCTCAGATACAATTATTTGAAGATATACATCACAGTCATGGAAAATATCTTTCCCACTCAAGTTTTGTTCTGTTCAGTAACCTGGCATTAACTTAATCATTTTTCAGTGCTGCCTACCTCATTCTGGCTTCATCTTTGACGCTTGACCTGGTTAATATTGAAATATTTACCTGGTTATATTAAAAGTCAAGAGAATGAAAGTAAATGTTATGATTTGTGTTTATCTTTTCTCAGAACCAAAAACAATTGATAAATTCAATAGGATAAAATGGAAACTTTAAAGCGGTTGTCATTATCTATCAAACAACTGAGTCTTTTCTTTTTTTCAGTAAGAAAGTATTATTGGAAGTTGATTCATACAAGGTTGTGTGTATCCACCCTTAGGGACATATCCTAGTCATTATAGATTAACAAAGTCTGCTAACATTGGGCGTCTCAGTGGCAGGAAGGGCTTTTATTGCAGTCAGTTGCAAAGAAGCATCTTTCTTCCCAAATGTGAAAGTCAATTTTCATTTATGAATGGAAGGGAGGTTGGAGCAGGGTTTGAAGAAGAGGACAAAACAGAGATTCTGAAATCACAATAGATGCACCAGCTGCAGGCAAGATCTGGGAAGAGTAAGTAGGAATGTGCTGGAGTTTCTAAGAATGATATTTCTGCAAGAAATAAAAGGGAGGTAGGAGTTTCTCTTAAGGGATTTCATTTTTATTATTCCATTGAATGAAGCAGGAGGTTGATGGGGAGGGGTAGATTACATGTCAGTGATGAGTTTGGGAATGCAAGAAGGTAAGGAATGGGTCGAAAGAATTGTAGTTTACTAGAACAAATGGCTGTAGCAATTCAAATAGTATATACGTTATTTTTTATATCCCCACCATATTTCCCGGAGACTTCATGTTCTGTAGATGTTGTAGCTGGATTCGTGAAACAGAAAAAACAGCTATTTGCAGCATAGGCTGGTGTACCACTGGCTTCAGAGGTTGATCTTGGTATGTACATAAATGGCATGGTGGAGGAAGATGGGACAGGTATATGTTTGTCTGGTTTTTAATGTATCCAACATAAGAGTCATTTATAGCTTTCAAAAGTTAATTATTCATGTTTATTTTCTTGTGTAACAAATAGGGTCATATACTTGAAAGCAGTACTAGTGGCATTGCTACTACAAATCTGTAGACCCCACAGAAACTCCTACCAGACCACAAGTTTCCTGGGGAAAAGTATGGATCTCTGCATTCCCATTGTATAATACTGTGCCAGATACTTAACACATTTCTAATATTTTGTGACTGAAAGAATTGATAAATTGAATCAGAATGGATGTGGGTACATTCTTTACTTCCAAATCCTTTCATATTGTAAGTTTCTATTGAATTTTTGAGGTGAGAAATGGATGCCACCTTGTGTACAGTTCAACCACAGAGACATTGATACCATTTTATTCTCTTGCTTTAAGTGAACTCTGGGGTAATTGGACATGGTCCTCTTGATTAACTGATTGACAAGTAATCTACAAATGACTGCCTGGATTGGCTTATCTACACAAAACTGGTCTGACTCACTCTATCTCGTCCCTTCTGCAGACTCTCAAGATAAAGAGATTCTCAGAGTTGCATTTACTTCAGAATAGAATGCTAGAAAAGGGAAATTAAAATTATTTATAAGAAATACTGGGAGGAAAAAAATTCCTACAATTCTTGATGGCAATGATAGGAGACTCATTTAGAAAAGCAAGTGCACTAGTCAATTTATAGTTTTGCTGGTAGAAAAGAGCCAGCTACCTTATTCATGGCCTAAGCATTTTTCTCTAATGTTTTAAAAAATTATGAACAGATGACAAAATACTTCATGAGTAACTCATTTTGAGGATTGAGCATACATGTTTATATTTCACTGTTTTAATCTAATCTAATACAGCACACAGCACAGTCCTTCACACACACATTTAATGGCATGCATAATCATGATTGTGCTGCATAATAATTAGGTATTAGTGATAAGAATTTCCCATAAATTACTATAATTAGTATTACTCTTACCACCACAGTGTTCTTTTTTAGGTTTTCCCTTCTAATTTTGTTAATTCTTTAGTATCTATCATCAACACAAATGTCAGCAGTTTCCCTAATGCCATGCATGACTTAATTATCATTATTCTTTGCCCAGAGTAAGGTCACAATCAATTTCTGTTGGAATGAGTTGAATAAAGTCATCACATAGTAGCTAACATTCAGTTACAAGTCAGATAAGTAGAATTTACTCTTCAGAGCTGGGATCTCTGTATATTCCCAAGGGTTAATGCTATCTTTCTCGTTCTTACTCTCCTACTCCCTCTTTGATAGAAACATGAATTTCAGTTCTTGATCAGACATAGGTCAGCTAATGCTTAGCTGGAGCAGAGAGTGATGGCCATTGATCAATGCCTTGCTCTGTAGCTCACAGGTCAGGGAACTAGTTCAAAGACTGAACAATGCATGAAGCAAAGGGGAACAATGACAATGTATTCTTGGTACCAAGTATCTGGGTATGTCTGGCTGAGAAATGAGATAAGAGATTAATTTAGGTCACCAAACTATTATTGGTTCAAGATTAGCAGAGACCTGGGAAGGAAAGTCGACTAGTTAGATACCCTGTGACACCATCTCCATGAGCAACTAGAGATTCAGTACAGGACAAGGAAGAGGTTAAGGCTTAGGTAACCTTGGCCTGGAATGGCTGTGGAGTTAGGTGAAAGCCCTTAACTTCAAAATACTTCCTCCTCTACCACTAACTGGAAACAGAGATTTCTATGCACTGTTTACAAAAATTAAAAATATTCAAATTCTTAACAATGTTTATGCATAAATGATTTTCAACCAAACATTAAAAATGAAATTGAATCTTTTCTTGGATAGTTTAGGAGAGGAGACTAAGAGGAAATGTGTGGAGCAGGCAGAAATGCAGGCTGGGCAAATGTTGATGCCACCCCATCCACATGACCCAGCCTCTGGGTTCCTTAGTGTCTTCAAAGCAGCTGTATAGAGTGATGAATTTTGCTGCTTCTTGATGGGAAAAAATTACAAGGCATGGAGACACTAGGAAGCTATTAGTTTCTTATTATTGCTACAACAAATTACTGGCTTAAAACAATACAAATTTATTGTCTTTTGGTTTAATTGGTTAGAAGCCCAATGAATCCTTCATGGGACAAAAACAAAGTATTGGAAGGGCTGCATTTTTCCCTGCAGGCTTTAGCGTTGAATCCATTTCCTTTCCGTTTCCTTACCATTTCCAGCTTCTGGAGATTGTACATGTTCTTGACTTGTGGCCCCTTCCTCCATCTTCAAAAGTAGCAGTAAAGCCTCTCCACATCCTTCTGCCTCACTCTCACTTATTAGTGATTACATTTAGACCAAACACATAATGCAAGATAATCGCCTTGTCTCAAAATCTTTAATGGCAACTACAAAATTCCTTTTTTGTGTAAGGTAACACATTTATAGGCCTGGAAATTTGTTGTTGGTGGTGGTGGTGGTGGTGTGGAGGGCTGAAGAAACTCATCATTGGTCTGACCCATGGGGATCTCAAACTCCTTAACAAGCACTCAGAAATTCAAAAGCTATGATAGGGGACTCCCTCCCTTTGGTAGACCAGCCTTCTATTTTTCTAACCTTCTTATGGCCCTTTTCACATTAACATTCATTTTGTAATGGGAAACGTTTGCCTGCCTTTTGCCCAATGCAGAAACAGGTGTTTGATCATTGAACCACTATCTTTGCCAAGTTCCCATCCCATAGATTATTCTGCCTGAGTTTCCTCTCATAAATGATTCAGGTAGAAAACATGGAACTAATAATAGGAATAAAGATTTCTACAGAGACTATTATAAATTAGAAACTGTTTAAAATACTTTATACATATCGACTCATTTAATTTTCCCAATGCTCTTTTGGGAGAAGAGCTATTATTGTCACCATTTTGCAGATGAGTAAACTGAGGCCTAGAGATATTAAATAAATTGCCAGAGTTCTCATCTGGTAAATAGCAAAGCTGGGATGCAATCCAGGCTGTATGGCTCTGGAGTCAGAGCTTTAAATCACTATACTGTGAATATTGCTTCTCACTACACAGAGCTAAAGTTTAATTCAAAAACCCTGACAATGCCATGCTAAATTAAAACCAATGCTGGCAAGAAGAAGTGGGGAGGGAAAATGAAGTGGAGGTTTGAGTAAAAAGTGAGCATGCTCACACACACACACCACACACACACACACATACACACACACACACATACACAGGAGAGGGAGTGGAAGGGAGAGAGGGAAAGGAAGAGGGAGATTGATAGGGAGATACAGAAACAGAACACAGAAAAACAGAGAGAAAAGGAAGGAGAGATAGAGAGACAGACAAACACAGAAAAAGAGGGAGAGAGAGAGATTGGACACATTAGTTATACTCCCAGTAGCTAAGTATTTATAGAAGAGCAGAAGAAGATCTCATGGTCATCTTGGACTGATAGACCCCCAGCGCATTACCAAGAGGAACAATGAGACTAGTGCAGTGAAGACCTCCCTGTCCATGAAGACCTCTCAGCTCATAGCCCCCACACCCACCGTCTCTGCTCACACTGGGGAAGACATAGCAGTACTTCTCTCAGATTAATTTCCCCCTAAGAACTTCAAGATGTTGAACAAGTCCTAAATAGTTCATCTCTCTCTTACAAAGGTATTTAATGTACAATTAAAACACATACCATGAACCAATAAAAGGTAAGGCCTTACTCTAGTTAGATAACACAATATGGAAGACTCAGTCTGATAAAAATGATTTGGTTTGTTGCTTGGTCATACTTAACAGTGTATGCAAATGTCACTTCATAATTTGCATAGGAAAGGTAAATAACAAAATTTTTTTCAAAGTTTCTTAATTTTATCCCTTAATAAATTAACCTTAATTTTTTTAAACTGACAGATTTTTAAAAAAATTTAACTATGATTAAAGTCTTCATATATTTTTCCCTAGTAATATGTGTACATAATTGAAGTGTTTTATGTTGATGTTAATTACAGTATGATTTAACACCCTTTGGGATAAATATTGACCTCAAACTCCTCATTTTCCTTTTTTCCTTTAAGCATAGTAATTTTTAACATATGCATATTAAATTGCATCTACAGTTTTTAGGGTTCAGCTCTACAGTGAAAGTAAAGCAATTGCTTAAAGTTCTTATTTATTTATTTACTTATGCAGTACCAAGGATTGAATGCAGGGGAAGTCTACAGTGAATACATAGCCTAGCACTTTTTATTTTTATTTGGTTAAATTTTGAGTTCAGGCCTCACTAAGCTGCTGAGCTTGGCCTCAAACTTGTGATCCTCCTGCCTTGGCCTCTCAACTCGATCGGATTCTAGGTGTGTGCCCACCATGCCCAGGTTAAAATCCATTTTAATTATTTAAAAAATATTTTAACATTTGTTTCTCTGTGATAATTGTGCTTAATGACCCTCCTCATGTGTAATTCATATTATACAGTGACAAACTGACAACCACATATGCACCAAGATTGATAATGTGAAATACATTATTTGTATCATTCTCATGGATGGAAAGGCCTGAAGAAGTCTGACAGTATGGCTAAGATCCCTGCACATTCCAACAATAAGGAGACAAGGAAGCAGGAAGGGAGAAAGGATACTTCTGAGATTTTGCTAATAATAATGGCAACCCTCCCTCACCCTCACCCTTTGAAGATCTTTCCTCAAAGTCAGGAGACCTTCAGATTCAGATGATTAGATCTAAGGAACATTTTTCAAAATGAACTTTTGGTTTTAGAATAATTTTTGATTGAAACACATTTACAATGTACCCAAAAGATTTGCCTTTTTTTTCCTTGTTCAAAGGTGCCATGTTATCTAGCAGTAATCTGTTTAAAAGCTAGTGAGTGTATATGAGCAAATTTACTAAAGTAAAAAAATAGATATTTGTTATGGTTTTATCCAAATGTAAATAAAGGCTTGGTCCTCAGGATGGTGGTATTGGGAAATACTATGGATCTTTAGGAGTTGGGGCATTTTGGGAGGTCATGGGATCATAGGGGCAGGACCTCAAAAGTGATGTGGGAGCCTACCCATTCTCTTTCTCTCTCTGCCTCCTAGCAAAACTCTCTCCTGAGTGTTTTGCTTCCACCATGATGTGACACCAAAAAAAGGTGAGTAAGGGAGGATTGCCATTATTATTAGCAAATCTCAGAAATGCAAAGGATTTGGGTTGTCTGATCTTGAACATAATCCTTCAGTAACATGAGCTAACATAAAGCTCTCTTGACTTCATAGACTTATGAAGTTTCAGGCATTTTGTTATGGTGGCAGAAATATAACTGATACAATAGTATATTAACAGTTTCCCAAAATATGTTTTCCAGAATCAGGGCCGGCTGTTGATTTTCTATCAAATAAGTATTTAGGGATAAGAATGCTGAGTTGATTGTTACAAAATTTGGTACCCAGATAGCACTAGCACATTCACTTATTGGTTGTTAGACTTCTAACTTCATGAATCATTTTTTTTCTGTAATAAAGGGTTTAAAGTTCATGATTTCAAATGGTCCATGTAACTCTAAAATTCTTTGATTATATTTCATTTGTTGAAATATAAATATCTCTACAATGAAGAGATCTTGTCTTCCTTCAAAGCTACTTTGAAATGCTGTGGTATCTATAGGTAGTATTTATGCCCCTGCTTAACCTGTTAGATTTATCAACTTCTTAAATAAAAGATGTTCCATATAAAGGACACTAATAATTGATTTATAATGACTAGATAGCAGAAATCCAATAATCAATGAATTTTAATCTTAAAATATTAATTCTTACTCACTTACTCAGTGGTTAAAATATTTAACAACCTCATATTGGTTGTGCATTAAAGCTGCTCTTCGACACAATAGCTATTTCTGAAAACGCTTGGATGTGGAAAATAATTGCAATTCTATGGAAGCTATTAGAATGAATTACAATTGGATTTCACATAAAAGATTTTAATGCTCAGATATTTCACATATGTTTCTAGGTAAAGGTTTTTCAAATAAAGCTGTTTTTTTTACTCAAGAAATTTTATGTGTGAGTCAGATTTACCTCCACTTAGATCAGACATGCTTCCTTTTTTTATTTTCCTTTTTTCATTTGCTACTTAAATTGCTTTTAAGAATATTATAATATTGTAGTCATTTTGTAAAAGTAAGATGGACCCCAGTCAAAATTTGGTCTAGAAGTCAAGATTGATGATACCACATGCATACTAAAAGAAGATGAAAAGATTTATTAGTACCACAGTGAGGGTTTCTGGGAAGAGCAGCCCTCTCAATGGGAAAATGAGGAAGGAGACTGGTTTGGGGCTTTTATGGGCTCCTAGAAACTGGTTTTACCTTCCTAACAGTCATAGGAGGGAGCACCAAAGCTTTGTTGTCAGATTGACCAGATCTGGGATGAAAGGATAAAGGAAAGGGGGAGGCTTAAAAAAGTTGCCAGCTGTCAAATATTAAAAAAAAAAAAAAAAAAAAAAAAAAGGATTCCAGGGTCTTTATTATTGTCATTGTCATTCATATTAGAAACTATCTTTACAATAAACTTTCTCATCTGTTGTTATTAAAATAAAGGGCAAATTAAATATGCTTCTGTTTTTAAAAATAAAATTATTTTTTAAAGCATGGAATAGTGGAAAAAAGAGGACTTTAAAGCCAAATAGACGTAGAATGTAATTTGATGTCTGCTAATTGCCTGTTGCATCAAGTCAGGATTCAGCACAGGAAACAGAATCCACAGTAGGTTTTTAAAGCAGGGGGGAGTTTAATGTAGGGGATTAGGTATTTAAAATTGTCAAAGGGGCTGAATGGATAGACTGAGCTGTGTTCTTTGGAGATACTCCAAGAATGATAGCAAAGCACTGCTGTAGAGGCTGCCCCCAGAACTATGCTGGAAGCAATCCTTCTGCCATCCCAACTGCTTTCCAACATCCAAGAGATTGGGCAGTGGCACTGGACTGCTGCTGTAGGAAAGCCTTACACTGTCAAGGTCTTGCAAACCAGCAACAAAGGTGAGAAGATAGCCTTGACTTCACTCCTGTTGCCCAATTCCTGCATACTTCCACATGCTAATTCACCCTACCTGGAGGGGCTCCTGAGAAAAGCAAATCTGAACATAAGGTGAAATGAAAGTTGACCAAAGCAACCTAGAATAACTTTTACATTCTCTGTGTGAATTAGAACAAGCGTTTAGACTTTTGTTTTCCACAAAATGGATCATGTACCTAGATCAAATTCCCATTCAAGGACTAGAGATCATGTTTTTTATTTCCTAAACTTAGTGACTAGGGCTCTACAAAAAAATTAGAATGACAAAAAGCGTATAAACCTTGTTTAGATTAGGTGTCCCCCAAAAGCTCGTGTGTGAGACAATGCAAGAAGTTTTAGAGGTGAAATGATTGGATTACGAGAGACTGAACCTAATAAGTGCATTAATGCCCTGATAGGGATTAATTTATGGTAACTGTGGGCAAATTGAATATGGCTGAAGGAAGTTAGTTAATAGGGGCATACCCTTTGGGTTTTATATTTTGTCTTGGTCAGGGAAGTCTGTCTCTCTCTTTCTCTCTCAATCTCTGCTCTTTCTCTTTTGTGGTGCCATGTCCCAACTACTTTCTCTGTCATATTCTTCCATTGTGATGACTTGTCCCAACTTGAATGGAGCCAACTATATGTAGACTGAAATCTCTGAAACTGTGAGCCCCCAAGTAAGCTTTTCCTCCTCTAAATGTTCTTTTCAGGTCTTTGGGTCACAGCAGTGAAAAATCTCCCCCAAACAATACCCTTTTAACAAAAAATAATAACTTGTGGAGATGTGAAATGCAAAAGAAAAAGGATTTTGAACTATGGGTGGTAAAGAAAAGACTAGGAAATGGGGTGTGTGTGTGTATACACATGTGTTTGTGTATATTTATATGCATGGACATAATATGTACATATATTTGCACATATGTGTTCATGTATATGTATTATGTAACTATATATTATATATGTATAGATATGTATATATACATATTATATGTGTGTAAAGGTCACAAAGCTCTCCAGGGAGAAAAGATTTATAGCAGTCCTCATTTTTAAGAATTTTCCACTTGTAGTTAGAGAAGGGAAGGTCTGTGAAAGCTTTTCTTCTCCACACGTGGTAGTAGTTGGCCAAATAACCATAGGTATTATTATGACTATATTTAACTATTTCAGAAGTTCAGAAATCATTACACTAAGTGTTAATGAGCACTTGCAAGGTATGCAATCAAAGAATTTTTACTTCAGTATGGTCCATGAGACTGTGTAATCCAAACCCTAATTTTATAGATAAATAATCCTAAGTAATATTTCAGTTTATGTCTCATCTTCAAAGAGGCCTTTTACAAATTTGTAATTTGTTGAGAGTCACACTCATGCTTCATTCTATTTATATATGTATTCATTCATTAAATCAAGGGATGCAGAATATTTTGTGCTTGGCACTGCAATTGCTTTGTATATGGAGGAGAAATGAGCATACTAGATCCTGCCCACCAAGCTTTATAGTTCAGTAGATCAGAGATATGTTAAATAAATAATCACAATTGTAGTGCATTTACTGAGAAGAAAAACTATAGTTTTCTGAGAAAAAAAAGATAATAAGACAAAATAGGGTCACCAGATTTAGCAAATAAAAATTCAGGATAAATTTAAGGTAAACTTAAATTTCATATAAATAATGAACAATCTTTTAGTACCAGTATGAGGGATTGAAAGTTATTTATTGTTTATCTAAAATTCAAATTTAATTAGGAGCCTTGTCTTTCATTTGGCAAGTCTTGAAGAGGGGTGGGGAGTACAGTAACTTAGAAGGGACTAAGGAAAGAAGACCTTGAAAGATGTGATTAAGAAGAAGAGATCCAGAGAATAAAGAATTCTTATACATTGGCCAACTGAAAAGTGGTAGAAAAAGATTTGAAAGCAGAAGAAATAGCATATGCAAAGTCTCTGAGGTGGAAAAGAGCTTTGCACACTGAAGATATGGAAGGAGAGTCAATGCTGCTAGTGGGAAGTGACTAAGAAAGAGAATGTCCCAGAATGGGACTGGAGAGGTAAGCAGAGTCAGACTGAGCAGAAAGTGTGCTTTCTTAAAACACTGCTTTATTTTGACTTATAAAGCCTTTTAAAACCATGTTATATAGAAGGTCACCACATATAACATGTAAGATTGAAGCTCTTCAGATTAAAGGCTGGGGACTAGGAGTGTAGGGGTATTTTGAGGATCCAGATCCCTATATTTGCTCCATAGTTTTCACCCCCTGAAGGAACAGCCCTTCAAGGTACTAAACTAGGTAAGTTTCAGAACACCAATCATGTCCCCTGCAACTAATACCCAGAGAGGGGAAGCAACTTGACCCAGGTTTAATGTTCCTTGTAAAAGCATCAGCCCAGACTGTTCAGTGGTGAGAAATGGGAAGCATCTGTATTCATCTCTAGAGTTAAGATAATTTGAACCACAGAGATTCAACTTAGCACTTGACTTTTGGAAATTTAACTGAGAGAAATCGGTGTCACATTTCACAATGAGCGCCGCCCTGTGGTGTATGTTAGGAAACTGATGAGTCATGCAATTCTAATATTTGAGTTCCAAAGAGTCTACTTGACCTACACCAGCTCAATCCAGGCATCTCCAAGGAAAGAGGTTAATGTTCAATCATTTCACACAATTTTACTCCAAGCACTTCTCAGGGTGCTTGACACAGACAATGTCCCATTTTCCTGCCTATAGATGAGGACAGGAAGTTCAGTGAGGCAAAGTGATTTGTTTTCTGTTAATCAGGCTCAGGGACAGAATTTGAGTCCAGCCCTGTTTGTCTGCAAAGCAGAAACTGGGGTCTGAGGGAGGTCTGGTTTGAGGTATGAGGTATGTCCTTCCTGCTTAGGAAGGCAAGTCCACAGAAGGGACTTCAGTTTCTATTTTGCATGTAAGAGTTTAATTTTTTTTTTTTTTTGTGACTGACTTGCCAGAGAATCAACATTCAGGCTTTAGAACAGGTTGTCAATTTCGCATCTGTGAAGATTTTAATTTTCTAAAGTCCTTGGAGTGTCAGTCATCTGACACTCTGGGAGGAGTTTTGTCTTCACCTCAGGATCTATCAGACTTCCTGTGGTGTTGTTATAAACACAATCATTAGTTCATGATCACAAAGCACTTCAAAACACGTTTTTACTTTTCATTTGGCTTAAAAAAATCTCAAAATTTTGTACAGAGAATTTGAAATGTTACATATTATTTTGAAACTATGAATATGATTATGATTATTTTATTCTGTGTAAGATACTAGGTAAGATAACTGAGGAGAAATAATAAATGAATAAATATACTAATTGCACCAACCATATGACCCTGGGTTGAAGCTACTGGCTTTTTATTCCCCTGTCCATACGTCCCAACACAGAGAGCTAAATCTACTGACCTGTTAAGGCTGAGCAACTGTCCAATAAACAATCTAGATTGGTTTCTCCTACTATCTGCTTCAGTAACACCTGGCTGTTCATTTTCAAATTTATTACATTTCATATTTATTCATGGATTAGTTGCTGATATCTGTGTTCTCTTCTTCTATAGCTACCTTTCTCAAGTCTCAGGGAAGGTTCTTAGATTCATTGTTTTATCCTCAGGATTTAGCAGGGTGCCTGGTGCTTAATAAATCTTCTAATAATATGTTGAAAACTCGTAAACATACCTCTCCTTTACTGAAAAAAAATAATAGGTAGTGATTCTTGCCTTTTGTTAATGGAAGTTATGAAATGTCTTTCCAGAGCCTTCTTATTTATGTGGGATTCATCATTTCCAAAATATGTTAATTCCCCATTTAAACAGCAAATGTCAACTTTTATTGTGTACTTACCATTTGTCAGACTTTGCACTGTTTTACATAGAATGTTTCAATTAATTCTTACATCTCAAAGAGGTAAGTCCCATTTTTATTTTTTAAACTGATAAAGAATCCTTTTAAGAGAGACAAGCTTCCTTTCCCAAGTGCACAGATTTAATTGGCAGCAGAATGCAGTCTCAGACAGGATTTTTTATTATTCTAGCCTGAGTTTGCACTCTTAACCACTAAAAACCATCTGCCTTTTCTATGTTCCCACTAAAGATGAGCAATGGAATTATCCAGTGAAGATACTTCATCTCCTCTTGTAAGAGTCTGAAATGATCTCAGCTGACTTGAGCTCTGACTTGATGTGAGCAAAGCTTACTTGATGGAACTGGACAAGCTATTTCCCCAGCAGCACTATCCATGCTTTGAGAGCCTACATTCCGGCTGCACTTGTTTAGCAATTGGCAGAGCTGTGACTCCAAATTATCTCGTGCATGTTGCAAACCATTTAAATTGTCATTGTAGGATTTTGCCTATTAGCAAAATACCATCCGGTGAATACTGATTATGTAAAATAGCCCAACTGTCTGGTGATAGGAAAGCAGTAACTTCTTGAACATAGACTAGCAGAATAATTGCTCTCTTTTAGTAAATTATAAGGCAGTTAGTTTCATGCATAATAGTCCTTTGTAAGGGGATTCAGGGTATATTCATATTTTGCCACATGCTGGTAAAAAATAAGTAGGTAAAGTATTTAAAAATGCTTCATTGAACATCTAAATGTTTTTGTTGTAGTTAGGGTTAAAGAGAGTGAAACATATCTCGTTTTGCATTCTCCTTTTTCTTTAGTGGCTACAGTATTTCTATCAGACATTGAGTTTGCCCAAGAACACCAAACACAGTCGTGGCAGGGGACTTAGTGCTTAGCCAGCTGGTCCCAAAGGAAAGTTCTCTGGTAAAATTGGGGCCATTAACTAACTAGTGACTGATCAACTGAATTACTCGCTTTAAACTTCATCATTTTCCCATTGAAAGTAATTTCAGTCTGTAACAGCAAATCATTCTCATCATATCCAAATGCTAACACATGTTTAGAAAGCTTGTGGATCAGAAAACAAATAGGACACAAAACCAACACCAGTGCCTCATCAGAGACATTTGCACACTAGTTTTGTATAATCATTGCATTTATATCACTCTCCCCACAGACACGAGACAGAACACATATTACGAAGTGAATTACACTACCTTTGTTTTATTTTCCTTTTTTTTTCTCCATCAGAAACTATACTAATCAGATATAGCTGGGACAGACACCACATAGGAATTCTGGGTGATATTCCTGGAAAAGACTAATTCCAAGGAGATCACAAACTTAGGAAACAACTTCCTTTAGGATCCTTTCAGAATTCCCCACTCACACTGATCTGCAAAGGCTTGACTGAATTGAACTTGCTTGTGGTAAATTAAAGATGATTGCAAATTCTTTACTACACTGCCCCTTGAGAGATGGACTTCAATTCACCTCCCTTGAACCTGGGCTCTGTTAGCAATTCACTCCTTCAGAGGAAGTGGTACTGTGAGACTTTCACAGTAAGGTCATAAGAAATCTTGGAGCTTCTGTCCAGGTCTCTCAGAATCCTGTTTCTAAGATTCTTAAGCTGCTGTGTTAAACACCTGAATACTTTGGAATGATAGGGAACTGTTCTTACATGAGAGTCCCAGCGAAGCCCAGTCTTCCTTTCAGAAGTTCTAAGGCCCAGGTTTTAAAAATTTCAATTTAAGTTTTATCTTTATTCAGGTATAGTGAGACCACCAGATCAGGAGCCAACTGCTTTTGAAAGAATAGTTCATTACTCATTGTTCCCACGAGGAGAAGGCACGTCACTTCAAGCAGGGCCACATAGAGGAGATACTAGATTTGGTAGAAAGAGAAGGAATGAGGAGAAAGTGTAAACGTTTAGGAGTGGCTAATTTTTTAATAATTTCAGCATGCTTTGGTTGTAGGAGCAACCCAAGTTGTCTGGTATGCGGCCTTGAAGCAGGACAGGAAAATTTGGGTACCAAGTGTAAAAGCTCTGTGAGAATCTGACCAAGGTGGATGGTTTTGTATTAGTTAGTCTGCATATTGAAAGTTACTCTCATGGTGAGATAATTTGCTGTTGCTGTTTACTTTGGGAAGAACTGTCTCTGGGGTCAGCAAGACTACAGATGCCAGAACATCAAGAATATAGAAAAATAAGAAATTTGGTATATATCACCAGAAATGCAAGTTTAGCCATCTCATCCTCAAGGTCAGTCTGTTTGCTGACTGAATCTTACTGAAGGTACTCTGCTCACACTCTGTGCAACTGAAAAGATCACCTAGCTGTCTTACCCAAGTTTCTGACCCACAGATAAATGTGTTGTTTACAGTCATCTAGCTTGGGGTAGATTTTTATACAGTAATGGTTATCTGAGATGTTGTACCACAACTTAATACTTCCTTTAATTTCTGTCCCCCACACTGGAAATCCATTTAAGTGGTATTCATTCTGGACCAATGCAAAAACTCAGCAAAATTTTAACTAAAGGAGATTTCTTGGAATCTTTCATCACAAGTATACTTAGAAAATATAACTAACTTGGTTTCCTTGAATGATTTTGGTAAGTAGAAAAATCACATACAAAACTAAAATTATGCAAATGAAAACTAGAAATGACATCTGGGTTTCTGTTTCATAAAATCATAACATTTTCAAATGTGAAGGAGCCATGGAATTCATATATCTTTTTCAAATTCACTTTGTCATAAGGAAGTGGATGGGATTCATTGTTGTTATTAGCAAACATGGACCATGAAGATAGCGGTAATGTTGGAAAGAGTGAGATGCATATGAAGAAAACTAATGCTGTCTCTGTTTAATTACAAAGGGTCATAGGGTTCTCCAAATAGTCACTGCACTGAGAACTTCAGAAGTGTCTGCTTTTCCCTGTCCCACGGCTGCCTCCATCTGGAGTTTAATATGCATTCATCTCTTTTCTATTCCAGGGGGGATATGTAATGAAAATCTCCATATTAGTCATCAGCTGTCAACATTGGCAAATTTCAATTACCATCCTTCGTAGCAGTTCACACTAGAGAAGGAAATCAGGATGGCACACTGGGATAGCACACTTGTGACAGATCTATTTTAATTGCCTTTCTTATCCACATTTAACCTCTATCATTTTGACAGGAGAAAGAAACTCACAGAGGAGGTAACTTTTCCTGCCAGTGATCAAGGGGGATGGGTTGGGGAAACAGCCTGCTAGGAAGAGACTAGGCAACATCCGTCAATATATAGATGGGCAGTGATTGCTTGGGGATGCTTTCTTTCCCCTATGAGGCCTACAAGAAACTTTCTGTTATCAAAATACTTTGCATTTAATCAGCTGCCTGGATGGATCTTCCTGCTGATCATCCATAAATTATTCATTGATGAAAAAGACTTGGCACAATTTTTTTTTGTTTCATTTTCTGAAAGATGAATTTTCAAGGGCCCATAGCAGGAGTTTCCTTTAGTGAATTCTCGTTCCCTCTAATAATTCTGCTCATTTAACATTCTGATAGCAGCTTAATGGTTACATCACAGGAGACCGGTCAGGATCTGGTCATGTACAATTGTGCTCTCTTGTTTTTGCTTTTTCCTTTTTCTTTAATCCCAAAGAATCTAAGTGATTTTCTTGAAACAAAGAGGAGGATGTTTTATTTTTTTTTAATTGAAACATGTTAGTAAAGAATTTATGACCTCCAGTTTTTCATGTACCCATTTCACAGGGGATTTTCTCTGTGGATTCTGTTTTCTGATTTCTGACTTGATCAAAATTAAATCAAAACATCTTCTGCAACAGTAATTAGGTAATAATTGTTTGCCCCTGATTAAGCAATACTGATCATGTAACAAGATTTTTATTTTAATCGTCATAAAACTTCTATGTGGTAGCAACTATTATTCTCTCTATATTACAAAAGAGTTAGACACTCAAAGATTATAAGTAGCTAATTCAGGATTATGCACCTAGAAAGTAGTGCCTAAGTTTCATTTTCAGGGAGTCTAATTCCAGAATTTGTATTTGTATTTCCAATCTCTCTGCTGTGTTATTTATTGGCAATCCATATCTTCATTGTTTCATTAATCATTTTAATCATTATAACTGCCCTGCTGAAGAACAAAATTCTTCCAGGGACCTGAAAATTCATTAATCCTTTGAAAACTAGACAAAGAGGATGCTGTAGTTCACCTAACCTCAGGAAAATACTGTAAGAGCTCAGCCAACTCTTACAAAGAATTGAGAGCCCCAAATAGCTATGTTGGGGAACACTACCAAATGAATTAACCAAGACACTTATAGCTTTAGAAAAGAGTAAAACCAGTAGGACCAGATGGACCCAAAGGGGAAAGAAGCATTTGATACCTGTGACTCCTCTGCAGTCTTCACTAGATTTGGAATCACAGCAGTAGCCTGGATACTCTGTCGTTTGTATCCACTTCTCTCCCATTCAGTTCATGTTTGAGCTGGACCTAGAGGATTATAAGAGCTGCATCCACACAGAAGCATAATAAGGGAGCACATGTCCTCCTTATTTTTAATCCTTGAATGGGACAAAATTTGCTAGTCAACAATATTTACTGTCTATGCAGTATTTAACTAAAGGAATGTGAAATGTTGTAGTTTTCATGAAACTTTAGAAGATCAAGCAGATGCCTCTTTCACCAGGTGAAAGAACTGAAAAGCAAGAATAAGGTGTTAACAAATTTTCAATTTTGAGAAGGTGGCTAGGCTAGGATGGATAGCATATACAGCCATGGATACCAAGCCCAGAAAAGCCCAGAAGGAGGCAAATTACAATCAGTTATTAATCATAGTGGAATGAAAGAGGTTAAAGAGATAATTAAAATCTTTCCTCTGAATAGAGATTGCAACCTATAAGTTGAAAGAATAGCCTTTGCAGAATTTAATAGAACTCTTGCTAATTATTGAAAGGGTAAACCCCAGCATTTGATAGGGTATTCCTTTTTAAATGCAAGCAAATCAAAACCACCCAGGGGTATGTGAATTAACTGTGCTCATTAATAAACTGTAAAATGCTTTATATCTAAGACAATGTATCAGACAAGCTGAAGACCAATCTGTGAATGTACATAGACTTCCTAGTGCTATGATTCTTTATACCTCTTTAGGACATATTCCAAATGAGTTATAATACAATTCTGTAAATATCAGATCTCCTTTGGTGCAGCTTGGTATAACTGAGAAGTGTAACACAGGATGCCTTTAACGTGATTAATATGGAAGCGCAGATTTGAGTGATTAACATAATAGTTATCTGTGTGCCTCTGAGTAAGATACATAAGATACATTTGTCACATAACTCTCCAGCCACTGGAACCTCAGGCTTCAAGAGGAACTCACATGTATTGAGTACATATTATACGTTGGGAAATGTCTATGTTCTGCATATCACTTAATTGAACTCTCAAAGAGAATCTTTCAATAAGGTGCCATTTGTACAATTATGTATATAAGGAGACTGAGACTCTGGGAGCAGAAGGAAAAATGGCCAAAGGTTGTAAGGCTGTAACTGCTGAAGTTGAGTTTAAACCCAAGGTCATAGGTAAAGTATACATCTTCCACTACTGTATTAAGCTGTCTTCTAGGGTATAGGCATTTCCTCCACATAGTACATGCTTAATAAATGTTTGTTGTGTAAACTCTGAATAATCAAGCCATGTGTTGTCAATGGATATGAACTGTTATTCCAGAGAACAAGTAAATGTAAAATGAAGTAAAATTAAAAACAAACTGGGAATAATAACGATACACTAGAAATAAACATATATCAGTAATAATGTGTAGAAACTAATTGGAGAATGCTGCTATTGAAGCATATAATTCATGAAGAGACACTTCTCAAAGAAGAAATCTTTGTTTTTTAAAATATTCTGGTTATAATTTTCATATATATATATGCACTTCATATATGATGTGTGTGTGTATATATAAGCATATATATATATACATGCGTACACACACGTATATATCTCTCTTCAGAAAAACATTTTATATTTTTTCATTATTATATACTGGAAGGTGTCTAAGAAGCATATTTATTGTAGAGTAATTTTACTGCCCCATTGCAATACATTTTTCTTTCAGTAATAAGGCAAGTAAGTTAAGCACATTTTCAGGTAATTATTTTCTGACAGACTACGCTGGCAACCATAAGTTTCCCCCAAAGAAACTGTCCTCCAGGGTAATGTTCTTATCTAGGTCCTCAAGATATTTTCAGGACTGACAGCATGTTCTCAGGAATAAATATCTCATTCAAGTAAGGCATGCTTGACCTTGCGAAGCAGCTGGGGATTTAGAACATCGAGCCATGTGACTTCCCAAAGGCCACAATCAATCTATTGCTGACTACAGTGTTGACTCTGTATCATTTCAAGTTTGGACAAAAAAAGAGGCAGAAGTAGCTTTTGACTTAGTTGATTTAGTTAGAAGGGCCCCTGAAGACCAGTTTGGATGGCAGGGAAGTTAACCCACAGGCTCTCTGTTAGGGATGATTTAATTAAGTCGCTTCAGTTGGCATCTACATAATGAAAAGTGAATTCTGTCAAATTGCAGGGAAGCATGTTACATTCAAACCCTGCTCCTTACTCTTTATTACTACCTGGAAAAATATTTCTATTTACCTTATTTTAGATTATTTTCAGATCACTTCTCAGGTATCTTTCTTCCTTATTTGTTCCTTTCAAGTTTTGTGTATTTTTTTATTTTATGATGGTAGGTTTTCAGGCAGCTAAAATAAATAAAAATGATAGCATGGAGAAATATTAATATTTGGTTGATTAATATGTGTAAGACACAAAGATTATACGTAGGTGTGTGTGTGTGTGTGTGTGTGTGCATATATATGTAAATTGGTATAGTATATATGGGATTGACATGTACATATATGTACATATGTTTTATGTATGCACATAAAATATGAACATAAAACTGTCTTATACTAATCCAATGAGTTAATCTACCATTTATATTTTACAGATAAGTAAACTGAGTTTTAGAAGCTCCAAAGTAAAATTTCAAGGTTATAGACACAACAAAAGGTAGATTTAAGTTTTCAAATTTAGTCTTTTTTTTTTTTTAATTCATGATTATCCCAAGACTCTGTACTACTACCCTTCAGCTTAGCTTGGGAAAAAACTACAATGTCAGGTGAGTTGTCTCTTTGTCATGTTTCATCAATTTGAGTTCCCTCGTCCAACAACCATTTATTTTTGCCACCAATGTTTCATGGCTATCAGAGATGCTGATACAAAATGGGACTTTCTTTGTCCTCAACCTTTTTATGAAAGCTGAAATTCAGTGTGAGATATCAATTATGATCATCATTAGCATTTATGGGTTCAGCTATGTCTTATTTCATTTATTGATCCAAACCAAGCCATTATTTTTTCTCAGGGAGTCATAAGCACAATCTAAGTCATTAAGGTTTCTGCTCTTGTCTCCTTAAGCCAGAATTTTCCATCAGGCTACTCAATTTCTCTTCGTCTTTTTGTCCCAGTTTGCTTTCTTCTGTGACATTCTTCAGTTTAGTTTCTTTTCTTGCCTTGATATTCTTGGGATTGGTGCTCAAAACCTTTCTACTTTCAGATACAGAAGCACACAAATCTGAATGGTTTTATTTGCCTTATTTATCCTTCTTAGAGAGGTAGACAGAATAACAAAATAATGAATGTTTCATTACCTGTTCTTAAAATACCAATAAATTTACTTTTTTTTTGTATTTCAGAAGAATTCCTGGATTCAGTATCTTCTTACTTGGATAGCAATATACTCAGATTCTTTCATACTACATTTCTTCTCCATTGAAGTATTTATTTCACTTTCCTATACAATACCTACAATTGTATGTGTCTGTGACTATATGTTATAAATTCTTTATAGGCAGGAACACTGTCTAATCCATCATAGCCCTTACGTCTTCTGCACCTAGCATACGGCCAATGAGCAGACATTTAGTAAAGATGGTTGGTGCAAATCCTTTTCTTAACTAATTTACATATTCACTATTCTTTGGAGACATATGGCAACCCAAATTCGACAAGGGCTCTGGCCTCATGGGGTTTATAACCTTCAAGTTTTTTCAGAAAGGGTAGACAGAAGAAAGGGGGAAGGCAAGGAAGAAATAATTAACATTACATGAGTGACTATAGAGTGTGAAATGTTAGCTGATGTGTGCTAGCCCATTTAATCTTTCAGCAATACTACATTACAAAAGAAGTAAATAAACTTTTCTTACTAGTTGTGTTATTTGATAATATAAACATAAAACTAAGTCAAACTATTAACAAGGATTGAAGAAACTTCTTTCACCCTCCAAATTCCAGTGGAAGGGCCTACTAGGAGATACAAATAGTCCCTGCATAGCTACCAGAATGAGAACTTAATTCTTGGTGCTTAGACCACTTTCTTGAACTGAAAGATTATTTCTATTATCTTTCCTCTCCACAAATTTTTAAACTTTAGAAGTAGGCTTGGTCAAGATTGTTTTGGGAGGAAGACCACCTCCGGAATGAATATATATATTCATTTGACCCATGTTGTTGAAATAACTCTTTTGCCACATGCTTGAAGTCAGGCTCATCTCTTGGCTGCAAGTGGAGTTGTAAACACTGACTCTGAAAGGTGCCCTCCTTTGCAAATGAGACAGAACTTACTTTAAAGAAGGTAATGAATGTGTCAGGTTAACACAATTGGCAGCAGTGTGATTAAATTTGGGAGGCAGAGAGTCTCAAACCAGGCCTGATGGAAAGTATAATACCATGTTGTGCTAAAGGTCTTTTAGCAATTAGAGAGACAAGATGACTAGGATCTGTTTACAGATAAAAAGAGATCAACATGGAGTCTTAGGACTTTGATCACAGAATCTTAATGAGCCAAATATTGATTTGGTTTATAAGCAATCACAAGAACCCAAACTGTGCTTAAGTAGAGTAGATGGGAAGAGATGAATAAGCTACTTGCTTGATTCCAAAGAGAAGGTAAATAATATATGCTACTGAAATATAAACTATAAGGCATTACTGAAAAAATAGGAAATACAACAAGAGGAACTACTTTGAAGAAAGTTCTATCTTCTCATTAATGATAGTTAAGATGAAATATGAGATAAAAAAATTTAGTATAATTGAATGCAAGTCTGTATTCTGTGAGTTTCAACCCTTTGGGTCTCACGTACACTTTAACTTTTATAACTTAGAGTTTTGGAGGCTTTTGTAAAGGCTTTAATTTGTAAAAAAAAAATTGTCTTCAAATTTTAATGATTTTTTTCTAATGTAAACAAAGAATCACTTTCAAGGGTTGCCAAAGAATAAAACAGTTTCACTAGTAATTTTTAGGTTTTTTTTTAAATAATAAAAGCAAACATTTCCTAAATGCTACCTTCAATAGATTCAGAATATTAAAAGTGTAAATGCCAAAACAGCAGGTTATCTGTGATGTAAAGGAATTAATTTGGAGAAGAAAAGCAAAGTTTAGAAAAAAAATAGAAGGCAAAAATTAAATTGCCATAGAAGGACACAAAGGACTTAAGTGCCATAGAAGAACAATATAAGTACAAGTATAAAGGGTACAAATAATCAGCTTCACATAATTTTATATTGTTGAGAATGACATCCTGGGATGTCGAAATGATGCCAAAAGAACACTGAATCACATAGTGTATTCTATACTAGTCTTAAGCACCTTTTTGTAGGGTGGTATTTTTTATCCATAATTTGAGTAGAACTTGAAGAGAAAGTTTTAAAAAAAAATTCCTTGATCATAGATGCACTTAAAATACTTATAAAACTTACACACCCCTTGATATGAAAGGACATACGTGTGTTCCTGCACATAACATTTTAAATAAAAACTATGTTCTCTATGTCAGTTACCATGGATCCTCTAGAAGCAGATGCTAAAATATGAACTATTGATTAGAGGTGAGGTCTATGAGCAATAACAGGAAAGGAATTAGGGGAAGGAGCAGACGCAGGTCTAACTCAGGTGAAGGAAAAGGAAAAGAAAGGGAGATTGTGTGGAACCACTTTAGACTGTGGTATAGTTCCAAGAAGGTTCATCACGGCCACTAGAGAGTTCCCAAGTTGAGTAATTGGCTGGAGATATCCCAGGAACAAGCATACCTTAATATCCTTTTCAGGCTCAGAAACTGGCTGGGAGAAGTGTGTGGGATGTGTGCGTTTCATGGCAACACATTAATGAATACCAGGGCAGAAGTCAATTACGTTCCCTGCAGTGAAAGACTTGAAAGGCACATTTTCATGATCTCCACACTCAAGGGCCCCTGGGGAAAAACCCTGGGCTTTAAGGAAAAGTGAAAGTTTGGTTAGAGAGATGAATTTTGCAAGATAATTTTCAAATGTGTGCATATGACAATCTACAGATAATGAGTTAAAATTAGATCCCAGATATCAATTCAGAAATCCAAATATACCATGGACCTTCGCAGATATTGATATCATCTGTTTGTTAGAACCTGCTCTAGGCTAGATGTGGTGGTGAGCAATTTATATTAATTCAATGTGAGGTACTATTATATCTGATTTCATAGTTTAAGAAATTAAATAATTTACCCATTTATCTAGAAACACAAATGTAATCTCAAATTATTTTGTATCTACTTCCAATATTTTTCTACTAACAAACCTGTACAATATAGCAGCCTCAACAGACCATACTACTTTGGGATCATACTACTTCTAGAGGAGTAGTAGACTTTGGCATGAAGTTCGGTCTCTTTATGAAAAGTCCTCTTCCCCAGTCTGTGAAAGGTCATCACTATTCCTTCCAATCTTTTTTTCTGGCACTGTATCAAGGGAGGAAAGTAGAGCACAGAACTAAGGTAGAAAATAAAAACCCATTATAAGGTATAAAGAGATCAAGGCAATAATACTGAAGATTTAAAATCCACCTCAACATACATTAAAGAAAGATATGGAAAACACATGTATGCTGAAGGTAGTGCAGTAAGAAAAGTCTTCATTTGTAGCAGGAAGATTTAGATTGATTATAAGGAAGAATTCCCTTTTAAGATTACTAATCAAGTGAAATATATATAAATTGAAGGTGAATATATAAATTGAGAAAAAGGATAAAACAGTATATATTATTAAATGGTTCCACTTCAGAGGATGTACAGGAATAACTCCTTTGTGACATGGTGCTTTCAAAAAGAATGGTCATGTAGTCCAGTGGCTTTCAAACTTGTTTTTACTATCATGTATAATGAGATGTATATTTTACATAATACAGTACACACATGCACACATACATGTAATTTTTAATAATTAAAATTATTAAATTTAACAGCTAACTAGTTATCTGCAATACATTTTATTTTGTTGATTTTGTTCTATCATGTTAAAGAATGCTGGTCACAGTCAACTAATTGATTTCACTATCTCTTAATGGCTAAGCTAATGATTTGGAAGATGGAACTACTTGAAAGCTCCCCAAAGACAATGTATCCAAGGACAAGAATCATGAGACCACTGAGGAAAGAGAGAAGAGGTGGGGAATAGTTTTGTGGTACCCTCTTATCAAGAATTTATGGAGTATATAGTAGAGATCTCTATTTTAGAGTGAGAGAAGGGATGGATGATTCTAAGTTATATAGATACTCACCAACTTATAATCAGGTTATATCCTGATGAGGTCATAATAAGTGGAAAATACCACAAGTCAAAAATACATTTAATTCACCTAACCTTCTGAGCATCAATAGCTCAGCAGCATCATATGCTTGTGGGACTGACTATGAGTTGTGGCTGCTGTTGCTGCCTAGAATTGCAAGAAGGTCTTGAACTATCTATTGCTAGTGTAGTAGATCGACATTAAAAATTGAAGTTTTGTTTCTACTGAGTGCATGTCAGTTTCGCACCCTTGTAAACACTATAAAATTGTAATTCCAACCACCAAAAGTCAGAACTGTTGTGTTGTCTAGAGAACGGTTTTCTATGGGCAACAGCCACTGCTATTCTGTTCTCTCTATCCAAGGTATCACTATAGGTTGCTGATTCTCAAGCTCTGTATGGCAATGTCTTTTGACTTCTAGTTGGGTTGGCCCAAAGGAAAAACAAAAGAGATGATTGGAAGGCAGGAGAAGAGAGGTCCGGCTCTTCTCCCTTCCTCCCTCCTGCTCTGGCCTGTGTTTTCTGGTTAAGAAAAGCTTGGCACCAATGACATGGTGTAAGAACCTACAGTTCTTGTGGGACAGCCTTTCCCCCGTTGCTTCACCTCTCAGTGCTACAGTAACACTTTTTGTTCCCTTTGCTCTTTCATACCTTTGGGAACTAGTAAAAGTCTCACTCTTACTAAACTCTAGGTTCTAATCCCTTGCTTGACTCATTAACCCTACTAACAGCTTTGTAAATATATTTTCAATTCCCATGAGCCTTTTGAGTACTATTCTGTGCCTGTCAAGACTTTCCATATTGTAGAAGTCATACATAATATGGCCTTTATAGAAAGATCTTTTTTTTTTTTTTGTACAAGCAGAGATGGTGGGTGCAGCTGTTAAGAAAGGCTATTTGACACAGGGTATTGAGAATGTAACAGAGGAGTAAGATAGTTAGATGAAGACTTTACAAAATTTAGCCTGACATATATGTTCATTTAGATTTTTACCACTGTGTCTCTTTCTTTAACATTGTGGCTGAAATATCTTTGAGTCCAACAAAATGTTATCACTTTGAAATGTCCATGAGCTCATTTCATATTATTTACTCGTGAAGAATAATGATGTGTTTAAGGACATGATGTGCTTGTAGGCTGAACCCTGGAGCTACGTCCTGGGGAATGTTTTATTTTTAATACGAAGTTTGCCTTCTATGAGTATAATACCCCCACTTAAGGCTCATCCTCATTTCATTAAAGACTGAAAAATGGGCACATGAGCTAATGCATGTAGCTGAGAGAGTTTCCTGTGTGTTATTCTATCTGTTTTGTCTTGCTTTGGTGCTATGACCTTTTTACCTTGATCCATTTGACAGGTTGGCTAATTTAGCATGAAACAGTAGCAAGCTATCTTCCTGCACACCGGAGGAAGACATGGGCATGTTAGAGGGAGCTAAACTAACGTGAATCCTTGACCTTCTCCTTTAACTAGGGCTCCAGTCCAGTGAGCTCATTACAGGAAAATCTGTTAGCATCCCTCACATGTTGGCAGACGTCTGGCACTGAGCACATGCTGCCAGCCCACCAGGGGATTGGGAGAAGCCCAGTTTGTGCATGACCCATCATTGCTAAATAGCAAATTCCTGTAGTTACTTGCATCACGCAAAACTGCTCAGTGCACTTTAAAGAGAAACTTTTGAACCTCACACTCATTATTTTTTTACCTCTTTCTTTCCATTTTCTGACTTCTGTGGCGAGGCTCCCTAAAAGTCTCATCATATGTGCTCATACTCTGGGCAGCTAATGAATATGGATGTTGTTGGTGCTAATTCTTGCAGCTGTAAAAGGCTAGATGTGGAAGAAATGCCAGTTTTTAGCCCCAAGGAAACTTTCAGTAAATAATGCCACTTAGATCTTGTTGAATTCAAAGGGGACATTGGAGTATAAAGAAATGAGGCATGTGGTGTATCTTTCTCTCTTGTTCTCTAAAAGGAAAAGAAAATGAAAGTTAAGCATGGAGTTCCTTTTCTTTCTTTTACAGAATTAAATATATGATAAAAACTTAAATGTTTATGGGATAAAACAACTGAACTTCTGGTTTATATAGATTTTTTTTAAAATTCTAAGTCAATCATTGGTAATTTTCTGCCAAATTCTCCTGATGGTTGGCTTTTCTTTGTGTAAAAAGAACAACGAACATGTTCTAGTCCACCCAGGTCTGTTATCCAGGACGATGGCATAAAGCCTAAAGTTATAGATGGATATAGCTTTTCAAAAAAGACTCAAAGAGATTTCACCTTATTTTAAGAGATGGGGTTAGGGTATATGATTTTTCAGTTTAAGCATTCTGACTTTGTTCTTCAGATGAGCCATTTAAAGGTGAAACTAATCTTAATTATAGACAAATAAGTATGATCAACAATGTAGCTGGCATTACAGTTATTTAGTAGAAGTCACTAATGTAATAGTCAACCTGCCTTCAGGGGAGGGAAAATGTTCTTGTTTGTAGTGTTTGCCAATTTCTGTGGTGTAAATATTCCCATTTTGGCCATTTTAAGCTCCCCACAACTTCAAAAGTGGCTTAAAAAAATTCTAAATATTTAAAAATTGACTCTTGTGAGTGAGAAATTTATAGTATTGATACATGATCTATTTTAGTCTGCTTTTTCACCTCTGTGACTAAAAGACCTGACCAGAAAAATTGTAGAGGAGGAAAAGTTTATTTGGGGGCTCAGTTTTGGCAGTCTTAGTCCATAGTAGGCTGGCTCCATTCCTCATCAGGGCTCGAGGTATATATTGATTTTTAAAGTGCACATCACTTACACCAGGACTGGAACTATTAAAACTGACTAGAATAACCTTAATACTCTGTGTTCCTATAAATGCACACTCACAAAAATACATGCACACACACTCCTTCTCACATATATGGGCAACATGAAATTGCACAGGAAGTACAAGTTACCATTTCATTTAATACTGTCAAAACTCTCAACTCATGGTTGGGAATTGTCATGTCTACAGTAAATTCTCTGCTACCTTTTCAGCAATATGAGGCGTTCTCCAAAGAAATGATGTTGGAGGGAACTATAATTAAATTCGACAGAAGTTTAATGTATTGAAGATTTAACATTGATTTGATTCTGTATTTGCATTCTTAATGTATGCTTATACTTGATTTCCCTAACTGGGTCTGACACCTTCACTGGGATACTTGTGAAACAGAAAAGAATGGCTTACATGAAATATGACAGCACAGTTGGGAGCAGATGGAGGCTATCTGAACTTATGTGAGATGACATCTGAAGAGCTGGCAACTGCTGGAATCAATATGCCCATTAACTCAAAGGGAAATCATCACACCCTTGAGATGAGCTGATAACCCCATGCACTATTCTTCTCTCTTCATTGATGATAGCTTTTGGGCTATGTGTTGTACAGACAGTCTGCTTAGTATATCAAATCACATGTGCTATAACCCATAAAAAATGAAAGAGGACAACCTTGCTGAATGATGGATGTAGTACCACAGAGGTTATGATGATTAGGGGAAGAAATGATACAGATTGTTGGAAGCGTTACATCCCATATCTCTGTGAATTTAGTGTAAACATAAAGCACATCGATTTCTTTTTCTCAATAGTTGCTTCCATTTCTTTATTTGGTCATAGAAGCACCAAAGTCTGGGGAACTGGGTTGCTATGCATTTCTTGTATTTTTTGCCTATTGTCTTGATTTACTTAGCATACGTGTCCTGTTTGAGCTCTTTGAATGTCAATTTCTGTAATTCTAAGACATCTTAAATGATGCAGTTAATTAATCTCTGTACTTTGTTTGAAGAAGGTTTATTAGAGGAGGAAGCTCTTGAGGGGGGCCTTTATGTAATTGTCATGTGATTTTTGAGTGTACTAGGTTCAGGTAGGTTTGGAGTTAAGGGGGCCTGCAGAGCACGCCATTGTCAGTTGATAGGAGCCTGAGTAAACAGGGGAGGGTAGACATTTCCTAAAAAGACCTTGCTTGTACAAGAATGCAGAGTTCTGAGTAGTTACCTTTTCTTTGGCTATTTATAGCATAAGTATTATTAAACTGTCCCTCTGAGACTTATTCCTTGAAGTTCCTATCTCCTGACAAATACCATCCACAGCATGATAGAACTTGGCAAGTCACTTCCTTATGGGCAGAAATTATAGTCCCTTTAAGAACTCCCCCGAAAGTTTAATTTCTAAAGAATTATGAACACTTCTCCAAGTGATAGTCTAATACAAAAGACTATTAGACCATAAATATCCAAATCATTAGGAATACTCATTAAAAACAGGAATTTTAATGAGTAGGAATTCACCTACACGTGAAGGCTTAAAACTCATATTTTTAATAAGAAATTTTTAATCATCCAGCCATAACATCCTCATATGATTTTTCTTTATGCATTTCATCCCAATCTGATTATCTTTGATACTGTTAAATCTATACATAGGCTTCCTTTTCTAGGCATAACATAACCTGTTCACTAAGGAGAAAGGAAGAAGTTCTAGAACTCCTGCTTAGAAACTCAGAAAAAAAAATAACAACAGAAGTTACTAATAAACAAACAGATGAACAAAAAATAGAACTTAACAATAAAGGAAACAGTGGAGTTGTCTAAGAAATTGATTATACCTGTGTGTGTGTGTCTTTGTGTGTGTGTACACATGCATGCACATGCATGTGTGCTTACATATGCTTAGTGGTTGTCTAAGATAGATGGATGTAAATTAGCTATTGTTCTATGCTTCTGTATATTAACTACATAACAATATCTATTGATATTGAGAGTTTGAAGGTCCATGTGGCATCTGAGAAAAATGTTTGAGAGCAGGTCTTGAAATGGGTGCCAGAGTGATTTGATTTGAACAATGAATGCCTAAGTTTGAAAGCTGTGTGTTAACAATTTTTTAAAAATATTACAGAAGAATTTCATGTGTTTCATTCATCCAATCATTCAATATTGATGCTTTTTAGAAGGGCCTTTAAAAGCATTTCTAAAGAATGACCTCAATCTGAGCTTCCCACAGGGTTCAATTCTATATCCCAGATGCTCTCGTGCTGAGGAATATTTTGTGCTTCATGGTATGTTTTATTTAAATGCTTCAAAAGATCTGATATGGACAATGCAAGAGTATGTATGGATATTTATATGAAAGACATTTTATTTGCTGATGTTATGATATTTAATTATGTGTTCTGACTCAATGGGGATGCCACATGGCTTTTATTTGTGGAAGAAAGAATGCACCCTCTGAAGCTGGACTCTAGCCCATGTCATTGGTGCTAAGCTTTTCCTAACCAAATGAAATATGGGGCACCTAATGCTTCATGTTCATGAGTTACAAAGCTGTTTCTGAGACTGGACCTGGGAAGTTGTTGGTATGCAAGAGAAATAGTGAAGTTGTTATGAGTTGAACAGCATGGGCCATTCTGCTTTGGATTGCATATTTATTTCAGAAAATGAGGGATGCTGGCAAAGTTGCTACTGGAGGCTGTATAAGCAATGTATTAAAGAGACTCTCAAGACTCCTTCATCCGACCATGTATATTTTTCATATTATTGCAGTTCATCAGTGGGAGATGGAGTCCACAGTGGAAAGAATCATTTATGGCCAGGTAGTCCTGAGCTAAATTCTGTTCCTCTTTACAGAATCTGTGACATTGGTCAGTTATTGAAAACCTCTTAATCTTTGATTCTTCATCCATAAAACAGGAATAAGCACAAATACACAGATGAAAAGTTAAATGAATTGAAGTATGTGTCAAAGGGAGAGAGTCATTTATAGGCAAGACCCTTTTGAAATGATGAACTTCATTGATCGATGTTCAAATCTGAAACACACTTGCATTTGTAGGATAAACTCCTCCTGATGCATTTTCCATTTATAGTTTGCCAGATTTGATTTGCTAGCATTTTGTTCAGGATTTTCTCACCTATGCTTATAAAGCATATCATTCTGTAGTTTTCATATGACGATTTTGTCTGACTTAGTATATTGGCTTCATATGAATTCATAATATTTTTTATTTGCATTGTATTTTGGTCAAGATTGTCATAATTTCTTTCTTAAATGTTTGATGGAATTTTATGAGTGAAGCCATCTGGACCTACATTTTTTTGGGGAAACATCTTAAACAACTAATTTAAAAACAAACTGTTCCTCTTGGCCAGAGACACTGTTGCTCTTGCCCCCTGAGTTGGAAACAATGGGAACAATAGAGTATGGAAAAAATGCGAATTACCTTTCTTAACCAACATAGCAGGGGTTTTTCATGAATAAATACTTTTCAAGTTGTTGTCTGCCATTGGTCATTGTCAGATTGTTATGTGATCATTTTGAGTAATTTCAATCCATGTTCTGCTTCAGGGAATCACCTGATTCCTTCATGATACTAGAAGTAAAATTCTCTGATTTTAGAACTTATTTTTTAATAGGCTTTAAAGTACCTACTTTAGACTCTCTAGCAGCAAGCTTAGGATCAGGCAAATAATAGGAACTCGATAAATATGAACTTCCTTAATTCTAATACGAAACACTGAATATAAATGTTGTTAAAAACAGGAGAGCTTTCAGATAAGCAAGAGAGGTAAAATAACATCTCCACTTTAAAGATAAGTAATGGCAAGCTGCTTCTAAAAGCCCTCGAATTTTTCAATAAAGATACTTAAGTATCTTCAATATCGTTGCCACACATGAGTATTTGCCAAAGTTATTTGAAGAGATGTCAGTGGCAAAAATCTTAATGAGGTTTTCTATCATTTTATAATTCTGTTCTTTGACCAATTCTACATAATTCATGAAGTGGAACTTTGTCAGCTTTTGAATATTATGTCTTATTTCTGAGAATGAAGTTCTATTAAATTTCAACACACCTTCCCTATCAAGAAATCTTTAGTAATACTTTGTTTTGGAAGCTGTTGAGGCTCTGAAACACTGTCTTTTTATAATTACTAAATATTAATTACTCAATGGAGCAACAAAATTAAAATTGAAGGTATCTTATGAAAAAATTAACTGTATAGGGGAATCTAAGATACCTGAGAAAGAAATGCCAACTAAGGAAATATAACTTGGGGATATAAATTAATAGAAATCATTAATGATTTTTTTTAATGTAGAAGAAAGTTCATATTATCAGAGTAGCTGCTGAGAGAACATCTACATAAAAACTTTGGGAACCTGCACCTTTTAATAAAATCTTTCTTTAGAATCTTCTGTATTTAATAGATTTTTAGTGGTAGAAAATACAATTTATATACAAGAAGATTTATATCATGATTATTTAGGAATGACGAGAGAGCTGGCTAAAAGTTGCTTTGAGTGGTCAAAACTTAAAGTATGGACATCATCGTTTACGCTCAACCATTGAGCCAAATTCCCAGCCCTATTTTGTATTTTATTTAGAGACAGGGTCTCACTGAGTTCTTAGCACCTGACTTTTGCTAAGGTTGGCTTTGAACTCTTGATTCTCCTGCCTCAGCCTTTTCAGCCACTGGGATTACAAGTGTGTGCCACTGCACCTGGCTCTATTACTCTTGATAGAATGCTCTTAACCATTAAAATTTTTAATAGTTAGTTATTTCAAGGAATTATTCAATTTACTAGAAAATTTTATATTAAATTATTTTAAAAATAAAGCAGAAAATGGAAAGAGAAAACAAGAAGAGACAGAAAATGGGGAGAGAGGGAAAAAATAATGGATATATGAAAAGAGTTGTATCTTATGAAAATTGTAATCTAAATGATTTTATTATGCAAAGTAAGAAGATCTTTTAAAAAAATTTGTTAAAGATGTACCTTGCAAAATGTGTTTTTTATTTATTGGAACCTTTGGTTCTTATATTACAAAACCATATTTAAGGTTAGATGAAGTAGAGAATATATTAAGAAAAAAATGGAAAATGACTATTTGTCTTATTTATCTAATAATAATATTATAATTAAAGGAATTCCCACTGCTTTCCGTAGTTTTAATTCTTTTTAAATTTTTTTCTCTACGATATGTCTATGATCATTTCTATATTTTTAACTTATTTTTTTTGCTTTTGCTCTCCTGTCCCTAAAATAGATTAAAATTAGGACTTCCTGGGTTGCAAAGTCATCGATTAAAAAATGTATAATTCTTTGAAATTTGATGTGTATTATTATTTTATTTTCATCTTTCTTTGTTTTATCAATGCCAAAACCAATGGTTTTTTTTTACTAATTTTTTAACTATGTTTATACAACTATTGATATTGTCTATTAATTGTGAAAGCTGATTCATCCAAATGTAGCAGTTAATCAAAATAAAATCAATTTGGCTGAACTTTTGTTTGTTTCACTCAAGAAAAAAACAACTAACTTTGAAAGCAACAAAGATGGATTTGCATTCTGCCATTTACCATATTTGTTGAGTTAATAGTTGAAAAAAATCTTGAAAATACTTTTAAGAAAAGAGTATTTTGTAACAACTTGATATTATGTATTTTGAAAATGGATATTGTTTTCTTAGAAGTGGCATATGAAAGAACTCAAGTAAAGGCAGGGTTAAAAAAATAAAGTGAGGAGCTTTTCATGTTTACTCATTTTCCTTACTGAAACTAGAATTCAGAAATATGAAATAAGATTGAATATTTTTCTTGAATGTTTCAAATGGTATTTGAATGTGCATCTTTTAAAATATCTTACATTGAATGATTCATTGTTCCCACTTGAATCTGGCAGCTGATGCTGTTCACAGTTAGGAAATGTGCATTTTGAGGTGTAAAGCAGTAGGGAAAATAAGAAAATGAGATAAAAATGTAGTTTGGAAACCAAGTCATTCTAGGAGCTTGCTATAGTTTGGATCTTGAATGTTCCCCAGAGGTCCATGTATTAAATAATTAGACCCCTGAGTAGTGCTATTGGAAGATGATGGGAACTTTAAGAACTTGGGCCTAGTGTGAGGTTTTAAGTCATGCCTCATGCCCTCAACGAGGATTGTAGGATCTCAGTTTCTTCCTTTTTGTTGTTGTTGTTGTTTCTTGTCTATAAGGTAAAGAGTTTTCCTCTTGCACATGTTCCTATCATAATGTTCTGCCTTACTGCAAACCCAGAAGCAATGGAGCCAATTTCTTGTGAATCAAAATTTCTAGAATACTGAACCCAAATAAATCTTTTTTTCTTTGTAAGTTATCTCAGATATTTTGTTATAGTGACAGAAAACTGACTATCATTGGAATACTATACAAATCCTGAAAAGACATAATTTCCCTCCTATGTGAATGTTAAAGAACATTTTTAAGTTTCATATCTCTTAACAATTTGTCTTTGATAGATGTGTTTGCATTGCCTTTTCTCTCACCACATTCTAAGTAGAACTAAAATCACACTGACTAATGATGAAATTTCAAATACACATAGCTTTAAAACATTTAAAATGCACCACAGTGTTTTTAAGTTGCTGGGTATCCACCTGGTCATTAACATGTAAATTACTGTCTTAATTAGAATACCATCTAATGAAACATTTTTCAGTGTATATTTCTAAGTGTTTTTGAGATAATTAAAATTATCTATTAGATTTGTGTTGCAGTTTTCTGTTGCTTATCAAAAAAGATCTTTTAAAAGCTGTCTTCTTTCTCTTAATCCTACAAAAGCTAAAAAAAGAGAAACAGATTGAGAGATTAGATCAAATGTTCTCAGTGCTTACCCTATAAAAAACTAACAAGGACTATTGATGATTTTTGTCTGTGGTATTGAAAACTGAATTGAATTGAACAGTGTTTTATTGCTTGACAGGCAGAATAATGACCCAACACAAAAGGGAGATTTCTTTATGTCAATTCCCTAGTTTCGAAGCTAGCTGTTGATTCTCACTTACTTTGAAACTGCTTTTAATTCCTTGTTTGGGTGCAATTTCAGCCCTTGAGAATTTTGTTTCCATCTTGTTTCTTAATCCCTACAATTTTATGGCTCTTTACCACCAACACTTACCAGCATTAGAGCTAACTTGGGCTGGTTTGAGTATATTTTTATCTAACTCCACTATGGTATGCTGTATCACCCAGAGGGCAGAATGCCCTCAACCAATAGGAATGTCTTAATTTCTTCCTCGTGTCTAGCAATACCTATCATGGTTGAACACATATGTGTATCAGACAGTGAACTAAGACTGAATGAGCTTTACTTCCTATAATCTTCATCTCCACTTCATGAAGAAGCTGAGGTTGTCATAGGAGAGAAAAATGGGGCCCGAGATAGTTTCTAGAAAGTTAAGTGGCACTGGGAGAGCTACAATTCAGACTGAGGTCTTAATCCCCCAACAATGCTGTTAACCACTACTCCTGGGTGCCTCCAACATTGGATAGTATCAAGAAATGCACTCGTCCATTCTGTAGGAAAACAGTTATATACAGTCTCCTTTTGGCTTTTCAGAGATTTTACTCAAGATACGTACTTTCCAGCCACCGAGACACATCAAATCCATTTTATCACCTATTTCCGTCTTCTATAGTGAATCATTGACTTTCTTCTTCCTTCAACTTTTTCACTTCAAAACCCCAACTTTTTGTTCAGAAACTCTCTGCAAAATAGTTTACTCCAGGTTCCTCAGCGGATCACCCATTTTCTCAAGACTACCTAGTCTGGCATTGCCTTTCTTTGCTTCTTATCCTGAGGCTATTTTATACCTAGAGACTAAAGATCAAAGTTATGGACTGTTCCTTGATCTTCCTTTGTAGGGTTTCTGTTTCAGCCAGTGTAAGATGAGTGGGAAAGAAATGGATAGTCACTTAAACATATTTGAGGGAAATGATGAGGGGAATGGGAAAGAGACCCTTGAAATATTATAGAACTAAATTTGATGGGTAATTATCTATCATTAGAGTATTAATATAAAAGAGATGACAAAATTCATGTAATTTTAGCCCTCTTGTTTTATAGTGATGCAACTGGAGTTCAGAGATGGTAACTAACTTTTCAAAGATTTCTGGGATAGTTATTGGTAAATTTAGAATTAGCTTCCTAGGTGAAAAAAAAAAGTTCTGTTATAATACACTATTTACTCGTAGTGTTTTCATTGATTTTATCTGTCCATCCATCCATCCATCCTTTAACCTGTGTCTGTATTCAGGACATATTTATCAAGGACATGCTATGTGCATATTATGTGTACTAAATCTTGTGAGAGACACAGCTATAACATGAGCTTTGTTCTTAGTGATCTAGCAACTCTATGTGATTCTGTGATTCAAGACACTCATATGAGTGACTATATAGCAAGTGTTAGTATAATAATTCACTGTGTTGGTTAGTAAGAAACCAACATGTATGATATGAGAGCAAAGCAAAGCACTTGCTTTGCTTAGCCCAACTTCTGTGATTAAGTCATTGTCAACCTAGGAAAAGGGAAACCTGGCTCAAAATTAGGAGGTTCTAGGCAGTAGACAAACAATAGGAATCCTTGAAGAAGCTTTCTGTAGGCTAAGAACTCACTTTGAGGAGGATCTAATTGCATTCTCATGAATGTTTCATGAGCTTAGGTCTGGGGAAAAAGTGGCAGAGATAGGGAGAATTGAAGGAATAGTGTTGGTTGTTCTAAAAATTCAGTGTGAACCCATGCAAAAACTAATGTACTTTAACCAATTGGTCAATAGAAGGAAGGAACAGAATTTATTTTTTCATAAACCACCCCCTAGGGACTGGTTAAAGATAGTAATTTTTTTAAAAAAGTGATTCACATAGTTTGATATATTTAGTCCTTGGAACTTTTTCTGGAACTACTGTGGGCAAAATTATTATTCATGTCTTTTTCTGAAACTTGGGATAAGGACTATGGGTTTAAAGGTAGTAACAGAATGCTTATTAGAGATAGTTGAGATTCATTACATGGGTGTTGGTATTAACATATGAACTTATAAGGATGTGGGTGGGTACGAATCTCTTACTGATTATGTGTTAATATAATAATTTATTCTAGAAAGATGGTGTGAGCTATCCAAACATTGTAAGAAAACGAGTGATCAAGATTTTCCTTCAGAGTCTATATTTTTTCTTCTCACCAATTTTAAATGAGAATTTAAGAGTTAAGGAAACCACTTAATCATTCAGATATTATATCTATTTTAAACCAAATTTTGGGATATAAGTATTTATTTGTTTATTTTAATTAACTGTTTTGTGTATTTTTGAATATTCATTAGGCTAAGAATACTGTCTCCTTACAATGTTGTCAGTTATCCTGTATATATTAAGATTTTATGTTCATGCTCCATAAAATTTCTAGGTTTCACCTAACCTAGAAGTTCTTACCTGTTTGTCATTGTGAAAACTTAAAAGTCTGATGAAAAGTGCAGGGTCTACACCCCCACAGAGAGAATAAATATAAAAACCCACAGGAGACAAAGACCTATCTCAAACCCTCTGAAATATGACTTGATCCTTGTTTAAGAACCTCTGACAAAGCTCTTCAAAGAACCCACTCACCCAGGACAAACAAATCATTACACCTATGAGAAAAGAAAAGAAAAAAAATATGTGGGCCATTTAAGAGAAGAGCTCAAAATGACAGATAATAAAGAATTAGGGGTAATTTAATTAAAAACTAATTAAAAATATAAATTTAATAGTTCTTTCTCATATGTTTGTTTGTATTAACAAGGATAATCTATTTTTAGACTGAGAAAATAAACCTCAAATCTTAGGGGCCTAACGAGAGCTTTAGTTCATCTTTGTGGCACAAAGGATGAGGAGGCTTCACACAGATGTTCTAGGGAATCAAGCTCCACCATCTTGGGGTTGCCCAGTGAGGAAGGAGAAACCAGAGGATTGCATTAATTTTTTTCACTGTCTTAGCCAAGTAATTTTAATGCCACTGCCCATGAACAACAGCAACTTCAAGGAGTCCGGAAAGTTAAATCCTCCATTGGCTATATTCTGATGGAGAAGATTACCAGGTCTGTGTACACATTAGAGTGATTCTGCGAGAAGCAAAAAGAAGCATTATTCCTACTCTCAAGATCTCTACCCAGGAGGATAAGATGAGTATAGCAAAAAGGATATTAACAATATAAATAAACATAAGAAAAAAAATACAGAGAAAATTCATGCTACAGGTGAAGTTGCAGAAGGAAATTCCTTAAAACTTGCTTAGGCTAATTGAACTGTACCAGTGTTGTTCTCAGTTTGGGTTGAAGAGCAAAACTTATAATGGTAGACACTGATATCTCAACTCTCAGGAATCTTTTTTGAAGCCATCTTTGAAATTGGTGACGTTCAAATTCCAGGTTTTCCTGTTGTACTTTGTATAACAGATTTTGCTTCAAGGGAGCCAAGAATTGCAGTGTCCAAGATAGCAAACTTTTTCTGTCCTTATTTTTCTCTGATGATGTTAATTTATTAACACAATGTTCTCACATAATAGATGATGCCTGAATGAAGAACCACGACATCAAAATTCAGCAATATGCTGTCAACTTGCAATTTTTGCTATTCCAAATATTTCAGCATCAGACTTCTTAGTGAGCCCAGAGAATAACAAATAAGTTCAAAGAAAGACTAATGCCTACCATTTAAGGAATAATCTACTGTATTTATTTCACATTCCTCATTCTGGCAGGAAAAAAGCTTTCCAAGCCCACACGCATCCATGTACTCTTAGAGAGATCAATAGGTACAATTACTTCCCATTTACCTAGGAATTAAATGTCCAGCAGTTCAGCCTTCTTGAGCATATATATGAAGTCTGCAGAAATGAGCTCCAAGTAGTGAGAAAATTAGCCATTAAGGCTCACATATTATTTCATGGGTATATTATAGAAGAACTCTTAGAAGTTTGTATAAAATCAACCTTAATTTTCAAGTTTCATTGGTCTCCCCACCCACTTCCCATTCATAGCAAGTAGCTAAGGTTGAAATGAAATATATAGAGAAAGCAATGCTAGACTAACATGGTGGCAAATGAAACAGAGGAAGAGGTGACAGTTAATTGTCAGAAAGGCCTATTAGTAAGACTGAAAGCAAACAGCCAAGCTCCAACTCAGAACAATTTATCAAGTCATGTAACTAAGATTAACACTGGTAAAGTGGCCTTCAGCGTGGTCCAATTGGGTTGTTGGTTCTATTCTGTGACACTATATATTCAGTGTCATCTTTAGCTTGGTTTTTCATAGTCCAGGGTTGTGGTGGTAATGGTCAGCTTCTTTTTGTCTTTCGTACAAGTGGAAATCTTGGTTCTGTTTTGGCCATGTCTGAGCTGTTACCTTTGGCCTAAAACTGTGTGTGTGTGTGTTTTGCTGGAGATTGAACCCAGGGCTTTGTGTATGCAAGGGAAGCACTCTATTAACCGAGCTATATCCCCAACCTGCCTTTTCATCTTTTAAATCTGACTTTTTTTTTTACTTAAAAAATAAAAAAAAGAAAAAGAAAGGGGAAAAGAGAATTCTATGAATGGGGTCAGTCCATTTAGGCCTTCGGTGCTCTGGTGGTGATCTTGTCATTCTCAATGATGTGGACAATTACTCCAATGCCTAATACTGCATCTCGGTCCATAGCGTTCAGCATGGCTTGGGAGATGGTTTCAAACAGGTGTTCTGGATCCAAATTGGGCTCACAGAGGAACCTTCATATCCTGTACATTTGCTCAGGACAGGTGCCACTAACTACAAAGTCATCAGTAACCTTAGGGCAGTCAATGAGGTCTAGAGAGCAAATGAAGGGCTTAGGGTTCAACCCAGCAATAACTGGCTCTGTGTAGTAGGGGGTCACATCTTTTCTCATAGAATAATAGATTGGCCACCATGATCATGAGGGTATAAGGCTTAATCTGCTGACCTTCCTTCAACTCACATAGGTTTAGCTGGAACTCGAGGTGTGGGCAACTGTCTGGACATCTGTGGTGAGCCCTGCCAGGCCAATGTACAGCTGGTCACCCATAGGAAAGATCTTCTGGAAGTCCATCGTCATTATCTGCACCTGGATCCCCCTGAAGCACCTGTCTGCAGTGATGGCCACACAGTTCTTCTCCTTCATGATTATGATGGCCCTTCTGATATAAGCCATCATAGACATGATTGCTGTGTACTGAGACCGTGATCACTGCTGCAATTCCAGTCTGAAGCTGGCCTTAATGTTTCTCTGTACATGGTGTAAGCAAACCACAATCTATTCTAACAAGCAGCTGAGTCTCAGCCAATCACACTGTAAAATTATGCTAAAATAAGACAGATGAGTGCTATAAACAGTTGGGCTATCTCTAGATCTTATTCCTGTTTTCTGTAGACCACTGGCTATAAATACAACATGCTGTGTGCTAGAACAAAGAATTCTGAGCCATTTTTGGTCTAGACTGCTGTCTGATTCTACGATCATGAACATAAGCAATTAAGAACTGCATAACTAGATTCGTTACAATTTTCTTTTAGGAGAACAAATCAATTGCTTTGGTTATGACAGTGTCACATTCTGATAATGTCGTGCTAGAAACAATGACTGTCACAAAAGGAAATCATTGTGATTGGGCATGCCTTGGAATTGGGAGAGAAAGGTCAATGACACCCCCTTTTGCTCAAATCACACGATTGATATTCAGGAGAGGTGGTAGAACAATGTTGGGGAGAAAACCATAATATTTAAAACAAAAAAAAAAAGCAAGCAAGAGGAAAAAATAAACCTAATAAATGATGACATTTAGTGGTTTCGGCCATTTAGCTCAGAAAAATCTATCCTTTGCAGTAGCTGCTTAATACAACAGCATACAATAATTTACCCTTCTAAAGATAGCATCAAAGAGCAAAACAATGTAAAATTATAATCTCTATATTCTTTTTAGAATTTTCTAATGTCCTGGTATTGAGAAAAAGTTCGATAAAAAAGGAACAATTAATCACTTTTTTTTTTTTTTTAAATTTCAGGTGCATGTTTGAGCTCATCCCTCTATGGAAGGGAGAACATGCACAGACTTAGAGAAAAGTCCTTAAGTGCCTATGGAAGAGGGATGCTGTTAAGTGTTAGACTTATGTTGAAAGAGTCCTTACAGAGAACGCAGACGAGATGGCTGCCCGAGTGACACCACATATCACTAACAAAAAGCTGTCTCCATGGGACAAAACCTCAATGCATTCTTCATGGGAAGCTTCACTCTTTTTACCAGAAGACAATTAATTACAAATGTTTTTGCCCTTGGTAACAACAGGATAAGCTAGTGTGGCCCTGTGTAAGCACTCTTTCAGAAATAAAAAGAAAGCAAAAATGCCATGGGTAGCAGTATCCATCAGGGTCCTGTAGGAAACACATGCTACCCAAAATGGCTTAATTCACAGAGTTTAAAAAATAAATAAAATAAAAAATCCAGGTAAGTGGCACACAGTTGTAATTCCAGTTACTTAATAGGCTGAGGAAGCGGCATCACAAGTTCAATAACAGCCTGGGCAATTTAATGAGACCCTGATTTAAAATAAAAGTAAAATAGGTTGGGGATGCAGCTCAGTGGTAGAGTACCTTTGGGTTCAATCTCTAGCACCCAAATATAAATAAAATAACATCATGTAAAATAAAATAAATTTGCAGAGTTTAATAGAGAATATTCACAAAGCTATGGTCAGTATATAGGTAACCACGTGGATGGTGTACTTACCCTGGAGCTGGTAGCAGTAGGAGTTATTGATTCTCTTAGGCCCAGAAAGGGCAGGTGGAGGGTGCAGTTGCTGCCTGAAGAAGACCTCTCCATAGGACTGTGGCTTTAGTTCTAGGAATCCAGCCTTTTCTGAGCCCCAGGGTAAGAAGTCATGAGAATCAACATTGCAATCTCATCTTCCCTTTTGCTCACAGCTCCTGCTAGTGATCTGTGTTTGCTAAATTTAACCAAAATTCAGAAGAGATCATGAGACTTGAGTCTCATGGACACAGAACAAGCAGAGAAGAATAGAGAATAAAATTGAGGACCCACACAATAGTTACCTGGCATGGTAACATCCCTGGCCTTGTATCTGAAAAATGGCAGTACAGGAGTCAGAGAATTTAGTTTAATTTAAAAATCCCCAGAATGATAAGAGCCATCTAAAAATTGCCTCAGTAAATAATCCAAATGTTATATCTTAATAGTCTTCTTCACTGATCTCTAAGCCATTCAAAGTAGTTAACCTTATGAGTTGGTCTGGTTCTTGTTGCCCTACTATATGATTTCCATAAAAATAAAGATCCTTAGATCTCTAGTGCTCTGGTGATTGTGATACAAGCAGCAACATTGTGTGGCCCAAATGTCTATAAACCAAGGACAGTTAAATGATGCAAGAGGTAACACTCAGAAGGTAGGGCAAGGGATAGAGGGGAAACTGAAACAATAAGGTCTTTCCTAGGACTAACTTCTGTGTTCACTCTTAGCAAAGGCTGGGAAGGTTGAAAGGCAAATATAAAAATGAGCAATCACAATATACACTATGCAGTAATGTATTGTAAGAAAGGGTGGTGGCATGTGCTGTATAAAGCTGCAATTCCTCCTTGAATGAACAGGGAAATGGACCGCAGTTAGCGCATATGGGATTTCCCATCAGATCCTATTGGCAGGGGAGAGCTCCCTGTTACTAAACTGGCGATGGCAGGATCAGGCTAACTTTAAGGTCTGAGCTGGTGCCAGAGGATGCCCATAAGCTGTAAGCATCTCTCCTTGGCTCCTGGCACTGATGCAGCATCCTTTATCAGAGTATGTGAAAGAATTGTTGCAAGTGGGCAAAGCAATTGGTGTGAAGTGAATAGAAGATTATTGATCCTTTCTAGACAGTACCAGCACATGGGAATTGGCAGTATTCATTCAGTGATTGCCTTTAAAATTTTACCACATATCCTTGAAAAGTTCTAAAGTTTATCAATATTTAAGTACCCTCTCCAAAGTAACACATCTTAGTACTATAACTGAGATTATTTCCATTCTCTATTTTTATTCTATCATTTTTAGAAAATAATTAGCCATTAATTTCCAGGATAAGGTTTGATCAGTTTATCTCTTATCTACCCGTTGCTTATAATATTTCCTAAATTAATATCTTACTTCAGAGGTAGTCTTTTTTCTCTGAGGTTCTCTTAGTGAAGTTCTATTGGTGGCAAAATCAGTGAGCTCCCCCCACCACCATTTTTAGGGTGATGATAACTTCATGTCCCTATTTTTGAAAATATTTTTGCCAGGTATGTAATTCTGAATAATTTTATCTTTCATTATTTTGATTATATCATGATATAATAATTATATCATTATTGCACCTTATTCTAATTCTTATTGCTGTGGAAAAGTTAGCAATCTTTTAAAAATGGTTTTCCTTTTCTTTTGAACTAGTCTTTTTAAAAATTCTTCTTTTAGTTGTATATGGACACAATACCTTTTATTTTATTTTTTATGTGGTGCTGAGGATTGAACCTAGTGCCTTCCACATGCAAGGCAATTGCTCTGTCACTGAGCTACAACCTCAGCCCAGTCTTAATTCTTTCTTTAATGTTATGCAGTATCATTTCAAGTTGTTTATTCATGGAGTTCTTTTTGTTTTTTAAGATTGGTATATATTGTCTATTTTTTGATTTGTCGATTCCTGCCTTTAGTCAGTTAAAGACAATTCTTAGTCACTATTCAAATATTGCTTAATCCTCATTCTCTCTTTTAGGATTCTCATTAGGCATATTTTAGATTTATTTCTGTTCTCAATATTTATCAACTCTCCTATTTGTCATATTTTTATCTCTCTCTGCTGTAATATATGCAGAACTACTAGTTCAATAAACATTATTCAGATATGTCTATTCTGCGCTACAAGTTGAGTTTTAATTTCAAATAATTATATTTTGCATTTATAAAACTTCAGGGTTTTAAAATTAATATGTCTACTCTCTTAATTTTATTGTTTGTCACAAATGTTTAGACAAAGATAGCCTGTACCTGATATTTCCCATGACTGCCCATGTCTGACTATTTTAGGGACCAGTGTTGTGTCTTTTCATCTTTTGGTTTTGTTGACTGTCAGTCATGATGCTCTGTTTTCTTGTAAATTAAAAAATGTTTGATAGTGACTTTATATTTGACTGAGTTTAAACTGTGGTAAGGCTGAAGGTCTACAATGAGAAAGTTGTCCTTCATAGAACACCATCATTTGTCTTTGCTGGAAGCCAGAAGGCAATTCTGAGTTACCATTACATAACCCCTAGTATTGCTCTTAGCTTACTACTAGAATCTCAGTTTACCTCCTAACTGGTGCCTGGCTCAAGGTCTGGTATTTTCCATTTCTCCTCCTTTTAAAAAAAGTATTTTATTTTCAGAGTAGTTTTAGATTCATAACAAAATTAAGAAGGTTCAGAGATTTTCCATATATCCCCTGACCCCACACAGGCACAGCCTCCCCTATTATGAATATTCTTCATATTGGGTACATTTGTTACATCTGATGAACTTACATTGATGCATCATAATAACTCAAAGTCCCCAGTTTACCTTAAATGTTTGTTCTTAAGAATTGTATATTCTATGGAATCTAACAAATTTATAATGACATGTGTCCACCAATACAGTACTGTAATTTCATTGCCTGCAAATCCTTCTGTGTGCCACCTTTCCATCACCCCCAAACTTTGGCAACCATTGATCCTTTTTTTGTCTCCATAATTTCACCTTTCCAGAATATATATATATATNATATATATATATATATATATATATATATATATATATATATATATATATATATATTCCCCAGCAGCAAAAATCGGAATACCTATTGGGGACTTTCCTTGCCTTTTTAATTAAACATTTTGTATTTAAAGATCTTGAATAAGGTAATAAATATTTACTCACTTGTCAAAAGGACCTAATGGTCTTAATTGATTAAAGTAATGTAAAAATGAAAAGATAAAGGATTCTGTGAATAAATTAAAGATAACAGACACAGAGTTGGGAGTCAGTTTCTGAAATGCTGCTGGCTGAGTCCTTGGCTGCTGAAGTTCAAAGAGGTCCTGGGACCTCAGAACAGACTTTGTTTGGAAGCTGGCTTCTTAATACACTAGGTGATCTGAAACAGAGGCTCCATTTGTTTTTCTGCTGAGACACTGCTGAGGGATGGATTGTGTTCTCATGAATGCTGAACTGGATTGAGTTGTGTGGGTACCTCAGACAGACCAAGGACTGGTGATGCTTCAAAGGGAGATTCTTAAATCTGTGTTCAACACTGATTTAGATGAAAGACAAAGGCATTTTGGGGACATAGTTGAGGAGAACTTTTGGTGGCATGGCCTCCACATTTCCACTCATTTAACATACCAGAAACCCTAATATGATTCATGTGTTTTCTCCTTGGAAGAGACTTAATGATTCTCTCCTGGTATTTCACTATGTTGCTCAATGACCTGTGCTGCCCTAACCCCCAATGGATTATCAAAGTGTTTTTTTCTATTTACATATGTTTCTTCAAAATAATTCTGGTATATAAATTTTTCTCTACTTCATTATAATTACAGTGGATTCTGAAACTTCTGTAAGTTTTGTAGACTCTAATATTATTTCAACATCACTTGTAGATGTCAGGTTGGCCAAGGGATCAATCAGGACCCATGTCAAGATCAAATTTCCATATTCCTATGCACTTCATTGTCTTTGCCAACTCAGCATCCTCACCTCCCTGAATCTAAGGTCTTCTAGGCCAGACTGCAGCCCACCACCATATACTTGTGAGTTAAATTCTGCATTATTATTCCCCAGAGAATTGGGCAGGTAGCAGCGTGGGAGGGCAGGAGGTATGAGCTAGACTCCAGAAAAGCTTATGAGAAGCACTCGTCTCACTACTGTGCACTGAATTTGATGGGAACTAGATCATTTCTTAAGATTGTAGAGTTTCTGGGCATATTCTTGAGGCACCCACTTTAATCCTATGGAATGAGATAATTTGCAACTGTTCTATTACTTTTAATTCTAGCCTTTCTAAGAACTATATAGGACTCACATGCCCTGTATCAAATTCTTTCATATGCATTAGATTCTATACTTTTCATATAGCCATCCTCTGAAAGGCTGTAAAATTGCTTCGAAAAGCAGATATTTCACAGAGTGATGGGTAAAGAATTTATACGCAGGCTCAATCTTTCCTTGGTCAAAGGTTTTTCCAGGAGAATTAACTACTTTCATACCTTCAAGCAGATCATTCTCCATTTAAATTAACAGTAAACCCCAGGGACAGGAGGTGAAGGGTGTGCAGTCTAGGTAAGGCAGGAAACCTCAGAGTATCTCATATGAATATACTCAGTTGCCATGCAAAACCGATGGCAGCAGTGGCAATTTTAGCACAATAAGTGGCCAAAGATCCCAGAAACAAGTGAGGCTGAGAGGATCTGAAATGAAGCAAGGAAATTTTTTTTTGCATGAGATTTGGGGCCAGTTGGTTCTGGGTTCAGGTTTTGGTTTATACTAGCTCTCTTATTTTGGACTACTATGTAACAAAATACCACAAATGTGGTTCCTTGCAAACAACAGAGATGTACTTCTCTCAGTTCTAGAGGAGGGAGGTCAGCAATCAGGTATAAGCACAGTTGAGTTCTTGGAAGGATCATGTTCCAGTTTCCAGACAGGCGACTTCTCAAATGTTCACATTGCAGGAAGACAGCTAGCCAGCTCTCAGACATCCTTCTCATCAAGGCACTAATTGCAGTAACAAGGGCTCTGCTCTCATGATCCATTACCTCCCAAAGCCCCCTCCTGTAAATACTATTACACTGGGACTCGAGTTTCAACATATGAATTTCATGGGACCAAATCAGTCCATGACACTAACCATATAACTGGCTAATTTTCTTTCTTCTCTGTGAACATCCTGTTTTCTTAACCATTAGATAATTATGATGATAGTAACTAGTAACCTGTGGAATCATTCTGAGGGTTAAAAGAGGTAAAGTATGTAGCATACTTCACATGGTGCTTGGAACAAAAAAATGCTGAATAGATTTTTTTCATGATCATGATTATTCATTGTTTTCCAGGAGATAGTGATTCCAATAAGAGGAAGGATTGGTAGCCCCATGGGGTTTGCTGCTCTTGCATATATAATTTACCATCACTAACACCTTTCCTGCAGCTCTGTTCTAAAACTTAAAGGCACTAAAAATTATTTTGCTTTCTCTCTCCTTTCTCCTACAGAGGTTTTTGAGGGATGTGACTACTAGAAAAGGAGTCTTATATTCTCAGTGCAAAGCAAATGAGTGAAACTCAATTGTCCACATCATGAAAGATCATGATTTTTGTGGACTAATTCATTTTTGATTTAAATATAATTTGGAAACAAGGACTAGAAACCCAGATGCCATGAGCAAAGGCTCATGGTGTTGGATTTTAATTCTAACAGCCTATAAAATGAAATTTCCATATAAGGGAAAACATGAACTAAAAAGAAAATAAAGTGATAAAAAAAACTATGAAGATCTATATGATAAGATATTAAAATTGAGAGACACCCAATTTAATGAGCTCTTCTTCTTTCTCATCTGTAAAATCAAATTTGGGATTTGGTAATATTTACTGGACCTGTTTAGTCTATACTGGTCATTAACTGTGAATATTTCACACCAGAGAGTTGGTATATTAAAGTAAATTGAAATTACACTAATCAGTTAATTCTGTTATTTATTGCCTCTGTGTAGAGTTTTACACTGCAATAGGAAGCTATAAATTTAAAGGAAAGCTATTTACTGAATAATAGAATTAATATAAAAAAGCAAATTGTCAAGATTTGTGATTCCTAGTCTTTTGTATTTTGGGTATTTTTTAGCTTCCGAAAGAAAAATGTGGTCAATTTTCTTCTCTGTGTGCAGGTGAAAACATTTTCCATCACTTTCCCTTTCCTACCCTGCTTTGTATATACAACACTCTTCTCACTTGAGGGCCTGTTAATCATCCATTATGGTCTGAACCCCAGAGCAAAGTCTTTAGAACAAGTGGAAATTCTCTCCTTGCAAAAACTTTGCTAACATTTTCCTTTTAGAGAAAGTTGGTAGTAGCGAAACCTCTTGGTATGCAAGACCTGGAGCTGTGTATGTCTTTGGAGCATCTGATATACCTAAAATTTTTAGGATAAAACAGGAGATGATTCTCTCAGCTGACTAAATTTGTCTGCTCACATCATTATGTCTGCGCAACAGGTTCTAGTTAAATCCTGTCTGTTTAGAGTGCATTCCGTACTATACCCTGGCTGACATAGTTCCTACTGTGACACCCTATAATTTCAGAGAAAATGACTCAAATTAGTCATTTGATGTCACAAAGAAAAAAAATTGTTGATTGCCTAAGTTCTCATTTTTCAGCTGGTTTCTTTGATTTCATTTATCGACACGCATGGTGTATCATCTAGTGAAGTCTCTCCAGCTTCTCTTGATTTTGAAGAATTATGGCGAGACAGCAGATTCAGAGGGGTGATAAAAGATCTTCATTTGAACTGTTTGAAATCAGTTGCAGTTGCTGCTTCCATCTACAATTTCCATATTCAGGAGGAAAAGTTGCCACATTGCATTCTTTAAAAATTCAGAGACTGTGAGGAAAGATGGATGTGGACTGTTTAAGATCTTGTACTCCCTCATGTGGCTTACATGTGGCCACGAAGGTGAGCCAGCTATTGACTTCATAAAACACTCTCTTCAGTCAGAAATCTTAGGTTTCTCTTTGGCTGCTGGACCAAATCAGTGTAAGGATAACTGACTTCACCTGACTCTTAAAGTTCGTACTATTTTGTCTATAAATCTTTTTATCTTCCTTTTTCTTTTATATCTTTTTTTTTTTTACCTTTAATTATGTGCATCCCTCACACCAAGATCTAGAAGATGTACAGGGGCAGCTATTAACAGACATTCATTACCAAAAGTTCTCACTGTTAACTACTGGTGAACAATCACTGAGTATGTGTCCAGGAGTTTAGTTTTTTTTATTTTTTTATTTTGATTTTTTAAGATCTCTTATTTTCTTCTTACTCTTTTGCTTTCTGTAGGATCCATGGTTGGTCTTGCAAGGACCCACTTGGTATAAGTGTGAAAAAATAATGCTTCCTGTCTCATTTTATAATAGTTATGGTGCAACTTACGGAGTCCTACACAGAAATACTTTGGGTCCTTTAGATTCTTCAGAGTGGATAATTTATACATTTAGGAGATATTTAAACTGCAACATTCTTCTATGAGGCAGTTTTGTGGAATTTCTAGAGATTCTTCTTTTTGCCTCCATTGCTGGAAATATTTCAGATATCTTTCCCTTTATGTGAATGGATGCATCTTTTTGGCTGATGATTTATTATTTGATTTCTTCAGAATCAAGACATTCCTTTGGCGGAGGACTCCACTCCATTCCAGGCATTTTTCTTGGATAGAATTTCAATCGATATTTTTCCAGTACTTCCCAGTATAACCTGAAAATTTTGGGAACAGAAGCTGTCCCCAAATTAGCAATTTACCTTTCTCTACTATCAGAGAAGTCATGAAACTACAGTCATTCTCCTAGGCTTCTCAGGCATGTTGTCCGTCTACTATGTACTCCATGTTTCACAGAAAGCAGATAAATCACTCCAGCACAACCCAATGAAGCTGCCTTTCCTGGCATTGTGAAGTGGAGTCCCTCTGAGCCACTTTCTAAGGTATGGGTAAAAAACTCCTAAGTCCCTGAGAGCTCTCTCCCCAAATTCCTTTTTAGATCCGTCTTCCCTGAGCTCTACAATCTTTCTAAAGGAGGATGTGAATTTGAGCTAAGGGTTGAGAAACTTTATTGCCTCTTGTTGGGGAGTCTGGATTTAGAAATTGTTAGCAGTTGACACCTATGGTTTTAGGCTCTTATTTGATTTTTTATTATTCTTTGTATCCTTTGTATAGCGATGCTTAAGTTAACAAGATTGTAAGCTACATATTGGTCTAATTCTATTTGAGTGCAACCATTCTCATTTAGTTTTGTGATTTTCTTTAAAAATCCCTTTTGTGATGTATGTGGATTGAATAAAAGCTCATTGAGGAATGCAAGATGGTGGACCAGAGGGAGGCATCATTCTGTGTTGCTCACTCCATGACCTGGGACTCAACTAGTGAGAATACTGATTCTATGTGAGCAATAGAGGACGCCTCCCCAACCCCCAGCTGCTCCTGAGCAGGAAGCACTGCCTTTTGCCCATGCATGGCTCCAGGCCCCAGCATCAGAGTAGTACTCCCAACTACTCGCTCACGCAAGACTACCAGGTACCCAAGCAGGACCACTGGCATCAGCACCTGCGCAGAAGTTTCAACCACCTACGGAGCAGAAATTCCGATGCTGCTTCCACACAGGACACCCAGCCCCTACCCATGCTCAGAAACTCTGGCCACCACTCTTGTGTGGACCCCCACTTACCAAAGTAGGGCTTCCCCCTGGTCACCTCCATATTGGGACTCTGCAGCAATAAAGATAGTCCCCTATGAATGGTAGCCTGCCTGTATCAGGGGACATGGCACAGGCTCCAAGCCGCCAGCCATAACAATGCATTCTACAGTGCTCACCTCTGAATACACCATCCAAAGCCATCGCGTAGCTCCCCCTACAGACCCCTGACACACTATTGATGAAAGCAATGGCCTCCATCTTGGGTCACCTTCCTCACCATCTTTAGTAGGGGCAACTCCCAGTTTGGAACTCTGGCTGATCAGCATATTGTCCTACACCTCACCCCTGGTCCTCTGTCCACCATCACAAACTGTAAACCTGTTTGCAAATATACTAATTATATTGTAGATAATAATTGAGTTCACCATTTCTGTATACTATGTCCAAACTGTAAACATCTTAATAGCAACTATTTGATTTAAAGTTCTATATTGTGTGTATTGGGATCTGTTAACATTGTCCTTCCCCTCAAAGAAGAGATATTGGAAACCTACAGGGGCACTATAAACCTATAGGATAAAAATGGTAATGCTATGGGTCCACAATGCTAGAAGGGAAGACACAGGGTCAACATGAATAGACAAGGGAAGACAGTACCCTGAACAAATCAAGATAACACATTATTAGAATCCATGGCCAACACAACAGAAGAAATGACAGAGAAGGAGTTCAGGATGTACATAATTAAAATTTTCTGTGAATTAAAGAATGATATATAAAAGCAAATACAGGCAGCAAAAGATCAAATATAGGAAGAAAAAGTTACTTCGCTAGGTAGATAGAGGTTCTAAGAAAAAAAAAAACACCCAGAAATCCTTGAAGTAAAAGAAACAATAAACCAAATTAAAAGTTCAATTGAAAAATCACCAAAAGATTAGGCCCCTTAGAAGACAAGACCTCAGACAATGAATAAAAAATATATAATCTTGAAAAGAATGTAGACCACACAGTGAAAATATTAAGAAATCATAAGCAGAACATTCAAGAAATATGAGATAGCATAAAAAGACTAAATTTAAGAGTTATTGGTATACAGGAAGGCATAGAGTTCCAAACCAAAGGAATGAACAATCTATTCAATGAAATAATATCAGAAAATTTTCCAAACATGATGAATGAATTGGAAAACCAAATACAAGAGGCTTACAGGATGGCAAATGTACGCAATCACAACAGATCCACACCAAGGCACATTATAATGAAAATTCCTAGCATTCAGAATAAGGAGAGACTTTTAAAAGCCACGAGAAAAAGGAATCAGATTACATATCAGGGAAAACCAATTAGGTTAAGTGCAGGTTTTTTAACCCAGACTCTGAAAGCTAGAAGATCCTGAAAAAACATATATCAAGTTCTGAAAGAAAATGGATACCAACCAAGAATCTTATATCCTGCAAAATTAAGCTTTAGATTTGATGATGAAATAAAAACCTTCTGTGATAAACAAAAGTTGAAAGAATTTACAATTAGAAAACCTGCATTACAGAACATCCTCAGCAAAATATTCCATGAAGAGGAAATGAAAAACAACAATGAAAATCAGCCGAGGAAGGCATTACACTAAAGGAAAAACTAATCAAGGAGAAACCAAGTCACATTAAATACCAAAAATAAACAAAAATGGCTGGGAATACAAATCATGTCTCAATAAAAACCCTGAATGTTAATGGCCTAAACTCACCAATTAAAAGACATAGGCTAGCAGATTGAATAAAAAAAAAGACTCAACAATATGCTGCCTCCAAAGATGCATCTTATAGGAAAAGACATACACAGACTGAAGATGAAAAGTTGGAAAAATTATATCACTCACATGGACTGTGGAAGCAAGCAAGGGTTTCCATACTCATAACAAGTAAAGTAGATTTCAAGCTAAAGTTAATCAAAAGGGATAAAGATAGATATTTCATACTGCTCAAGGAAATCATACACCAACAGGACATAACAATTATAAATATTTATTTCCCAAGTAATGGAGCATCTATGTTCATCAAACAAATTCTTCTCAAGTTCAAGAGTCAAATAGACCACAACACAATAATTCTAGGTGACGTTAACACACCTCTTTCACCACTGGATAGATCTTTCAAACAAAAGCTGAAAAAAGAAACTATAGAACTCAGTAATAAAATCAATAACATAGACTTAACTGAAATATATAATTTATTCTTCAATGAGTGAATACACTTTCTTCTCAGCAGCACATGGATCCTTCCCTAAAATAGACCATATATTATGCCACAAAACAACTCTTAGCAAATACAAAAAGGTAGAGATACTACCCTGCATTCTATCACATCATAATGGAATGAAATTAGAAATCAATGATAAAATAAGAAATAAAGTTCACTCCAACACCTGGAGAGTAAATAATATGCTACTGAATTAACAATGGGTTGTAAAAGCCATCAAGGAGGAGATTAAAAAATTCTTAGAGGTAAATGAGAACACTGATACAACATATCAAAATCTCTGGGACACTTTGAAGGCAGTACTAAGAAGAAAGTTCATTGCATGGAGTTCATACCTAAAAAAAAAAAAAGAAAAATTCAACAAATAAATGACCTACCATTACATCTCAAAGCCCTAGATAAAGAAGAACAAATCAACATCAAAAGCAGTAGAAGAAGGAAATAATTAAAATCAGAGCTTAAATCAATGAAGTTGAAACAAAAGAAACAATTGAAAAAATCGAGAGAATAAAAAGTTGGTTCTTTGAAAAAATAAATAAAATTGACAAACCCTTAGCCATGCTAATAAAGAGGAGGAGCGAGAAAACTCAAATTACTAACCTACATGATGAAAAAGGAAATATCACAACAGACACTAGAGAAATACAAATGATAATTAGAAATTATTTTGAAAATTTGTTCTCCAATAAAATAGAAAATACTGAAGGCATTGACAAATTTCTAGAGTCATATGATTTGCCCAAATTGAATCAGGATGATATACACAAATTAAACAGATCAATTTTAGGTGATGGAATAGAAGATACCATCAGAAGCCTTCCAACCAAGAAAAGTCTAGGTATGACCAGATGGATACACAGCTGAGTTCTACAAGACCTTCAAAGAAGAACTAACACCAATATGCCTCAAATTATTCCATGTAATAGAAAAAGAGGGAACACTTTCAAACTGATTCTATGAGGCCAATATCACCCTGATCCAATACGAGGCAAAGACATATCAAAAAAAGAAAACTTCAGACCAAAATCTTTAAAAAACATAGATACAAAAATTCTCAATAAATTTGTAGCAAATTGGATAAAAAAAATTAAAAAGATAATGCACCACAATCATGTGAGTGTCATCCCAGGGATGCAAGGATGGTTCAACATTTGAAATCATGTAATTCATCACATTATAAGGTAAGAATCATATGATCATCTCAATAGATGCAGACAAAGCATTCAACAAAATACTGCACCCCTTCATGGTCAAAACATAGAAAACTAGGGATAATAGGAACATATCTCAACATCATAAACATCATAAAAGCTGTTTACGCTAAGCCCCAGGCCAACATCATTCTAAATGGAGAAAAATTGAAAGCATTCCCTGTAAAAACTGGAACAAGACAGGGATGCGCTCTTTCACCCTTCTATTCTTAAAACACCAGCCAGAGCAATTAGATGAAAAAAAAATTAAAGGGATATGGATAGGAAAAGAAGAACTCAAATTAGCATTAATTGCCAACTATATGATTCCACACCTAGAAGACCCAAAAAATTTCACCAGAAAACTTCTAGAACTAGTAAATGAATTTAGCAAGTAGCAGGATATAAAATCAACAGCCATAAATCAAAGGCATTTCTGTATATCAGTGACAAATCCTCTGAAAGGGAAATGAGGAAAACTACCTCATTTACAATAGCCTCAAAAAAAAAAAAAAAAAAACCTTGGGAATCAACTTAATAAAAGAGATTAAAGTCTTCTACAAGGAAAACTACAGACTACAGAACGCTAAAGAAAGAAGTTAGAGAAGACCTTAGAATTTGGAAAGTCCTAGCTTGTTCTTTGATAGGCAGAATTAATATTGTTAAAAATGACCATACTACCAAAAGCACTATACAGAATTAATGCAATCCCAATCAAAATCCCAGGACATTCCTCACAGAAATAGAAAAAGCAATCATGAAATTCATCTGGAAAAATAAGAGACCCAGGATAGCTAAATCAATCCTTAGCAAAAAAAGTGAAGCAGGTGACATCACTGTGCCAGACCTTAAACTATACTACAGAGCTAAAGTGACAAAAACAGCATGGTATTTGCACCAAAATAGACTTGCAGACCAATGGTACAGAATAGAGGATACAGAGAATAACCCACATAATTGCAGTTATTTTATATTAGACAAAGGTGCCAAAAACATACATTGGAGATAAGATAGTCTCTTCAACAAATATTGCTGGGAAAACTGGAAATCCATACGCAACAAATTGAAATTAAACCCCATCTCTCACCATGCACAAAACTCAATGCAAAGTGGATCAAGGACCTAGGAATTAAACCAGAGACACTGCGCCTATTAGAAGAAAAAGTAGGCCCAAATCTCCATCATGTCAGATTAGGCCCAGACTTCCTTAACAAGACTCCTATAGCACAAGATATAAAATCAAGAATCAATAAATGGGATGGATTCAAAAGAAAAACTTTCTTCTTGGAAAAAGAAACAATTAGTGAGGTGAATAGAGAGCTTACATTTTGGGAGCAAATTTTTACCATGTATACATCCCATAGAGCACTGATACGTAGGATATATAAAGAATTCAAAAATCTTAACACCAAAAAACACAAAAATCAAAAACCAAAAACCAAATAACCCATTCAAGAAATGGGCCAAGGAATTGAACAGACACTTCACAGAAGATGATATACAATCAATCAACAAATATATAAAAAAAGTTAAATATCTCTAGCAACTAGGCAAATGCAAATCAAAACTACTCTGAGATTTCATCTCTTTCCAGTCATACTGGCAGCTATTTTAAGAATACAAGCATCAATAAATGTTGGTGAGGATGTGGGGAAAAAGGCACACTCACACACTGCTGGTGGGACTACAAATTGGTGCAGCCAATATGGAAAGCAGTCTAGAGATTCCTTGGAAAACTTGGAATGGAGCCATCATTAGATCCAGCTATCCCACTCCTCAATTTATACCCAAAGGACTTAAAAACAACATACTACATGTAGGCAGCCCCATCAATGTTTACAGTAGCACAATTTACAATAGGTAAACTGTGGAACCAACCGATATGCCCATCAACACATGAGTGGATAAAGAAAATGTGGTATATATATACACAATGGAATATTATTCAGCAATAAAAGAGAATAAAATCATGGCATTTGCAGGTAAATGGATGGAGGTAGAGAATAAATTCTAAGGGAAGTTAGCCAATCCACAAAAATACAAATGCTGAATGCTTTCTCTGATATAAGGATGCTGATTCATGATGGGGTTGAGGGAGATCTTGGGAGGATTAGATGAAACCTAGATAGGGTAAAGAGGTGGGAGGAGAAGGGAGGGGGCAAACGGTAGAAAAGATGGTGGAATGAGATGGACATCATTACCCTAAGTACTTGTATAAAGACACGAATGGTTTGAGTATACTTTGTGTACAGAGATATGAAAAATTGTGTTCTATAGTGTAATATGAAATGTAATGCATTCTGCTGTCATTTGTAACAAATTAGAATAAAAAGTTTTAAAAAAGCTAATTGAACAGATAGACTGTAAGATTCTTAAGATCAGGAACTGCTTTGGACACCACTTGTGTTCAATTCACATCTTTTAAGCTGTTGTTTTCATTCCAATTATTGCTGTGGCATAGAAATTAGTGCAGGTATAATTGGATTGCATCTTGTCTTATTTTTACTGCAAATCTTTCATTTTTGGTCTCTTTATCTGCTATTTCCAATCAAGATACCTGTAAAAGATTTGCTCAGCCATTTGTATATATGCAGAAGAAAACTAATTTTCCATGGGACAACCCTTAGTCACTGGGATGAAAATTGCTCTTATATTATTTCTCAGGTGAGCAATTCTGAGGTACCCATGGTCCTCTGAAGTTTCCTAGTGTAATTGCACTCTAGTTGCTCACAAAGCTGCAATCAGCTCAATGAGGCAACCTTGAGTTAACTCTCCTCTAGTTCTCTATCTTACTCTGTCCTTTCCTACTTCAGTTATTTGGGATTCTTTCCCAAATTAAAATTTATATATTCAAGCTCTTATTGCATAATTTTGTTTGGAGGGTCCCAGGCTAAGACCATAATTTTTGTTTCCTTTTTAAATTTTTTTTTTCACTGAAGCAATCTAAGCTCTTTGACCAGTGCCTGGGACATAGTGAGACTCATCAAAAATGTGTTGAATAAATTAATGGATTCCAACAGTGTGGTTCCAGAGGATGAACAGGCAAAGCAGTCTTCCTTGCAGAATGCCTTCTTGAGAAAGCCTATTCCTTCATGGGTTGTGCTACATCTTAAGACCGATCATGAATAATGGGTGCAGTCAGGATCCTTCTGATGTATTATCTGAAACATGCTGCATGGCTCTTCTCAAATAGAGGGAGTTGCCTCTTCACGCTAGCATCAGGCTCTCAAGGAAAATGATGTTTTACTAGGTGAATTATAGCTGTCTAACACGGAGTCCGCATGATGTATTGTTCTTTGCTCATAAATAATGCAAAGATGATACCAAGCAAAGATAGAGGCCAGTGATTTATTCCACATAACCTTTATGTAAACCTCATAAATTGTACACAGTGGTGTCTGAAAATGTGACAGTGGCTGTGGCACTGGATCCTGTTGACAATGGCAAGCATTTCACACATGGAGAACAGGAGCTGAAGAGAATACTTCTTTCCAATCCCCTTGGGGTCTTTCACCAGGAAAAAGCAATAATACTTTCCAATTGAAACGGAAGAGTCAAGAATTAACAACATTAAAATTTATGTAAAAAAAATCAGGGCTACAAAATGATATTATGTGAGGTCTCATCATGAATAAATTTGTACAAGATTTTATCACTTCCTGTTACAAAATTATAGGAATTTTAAACACACTGACGTAAATCAACTTCATTTTTTTCTCATTTCTGACATAATTTATACAAATTGCCAACATTCACATATACACTTCCATATTTATACAGTATCTTCATAAAACAGAAAACCTACCGCTTCCACCCTAATGTGAAAGATTTGGTTTTGACATTTATAAAGAGTAGGATGTTAAACTTTTTAGTATTTAATTTCATCGTATTTATTAGTAAAATTGGTAAAGAAAGACACATTGGCAAAGAATTTTAGATAAGGACTGGAATGTAATAGTTCTGTCTTTACCCTTTCTGAGACCCTGGAAAACCACAAGTGTGCAATGAAAAGGAGCCTCAGAGAAATCATCAGGACTAATGTTTGGAGGAGCTGAAACTTTAAATATTATTAATTAATTGAAAGTTTAATGAGAAAGATATGGATTGGATATAGAACATGAACAACTAATTCTAAAATGGGGAAAGTCGGAGTAAACAAGGGTAACAACAACACACACACACCCCAGCATAAGCTCAATACAGTGGAGTCTGTTCCATTCTAAAGGTACTGAAATTTCCTGATGCAAGAAGTAATATACCACAGTGAAATTTCCAGAACTTATTTGACTAGCTATATTCAACCTTTCACCTCAATTCTGCCATACAGCTTCCACGACAATTTCTCTTTTCTTTTTCTGAGGTTCCAAAATCCTTGATGGAATGAGAAGAGATCACAGAGATGTAGCAGAAGCTTAATTAGCTAAATTGACTGAGATAATATTGTTAATTATTTCTGTAGACATTTGGCAAAGGTTAACTTTTAAACTTAAGTAAGAGATGCTGTCATTTGCTTCTAAACAAGAGTGCTGACTCTAGTAAGGAAAACAACAGCAAAAATCACTGCAGCCTCGTCTGTGCCACTGACCTTCAAAAAGATTGTTTCCACAATGAGCACAGAAGGCTTTGCTTCTCCCTTTGATTGGTATCTGGAATCAAGTTTTGCTTTAGGCATTTTCTTATAACAAACACTATTTTTCTAATTAATTAAAAGGAAACATGACTGCAACATTAAGAATGGGAAGCATCAATATTGAAAATCCAATTTCTAGCAATGGTGTGCAATTACAAAGAAGCTACACAGTTTAGCTATCCTTGATAAAATAACACAAGTTATTAAAAAAAAAAAGTTCAGCTTCCAAGTCTCTGAAAAAAGTACCACCATCACACCTTGAAGGTTGACCGTTTTATAGGCTGGCTGTTTGGAATTATATCTCAAAAAAGCTTAGATATTGCTCTTCATAAATGTAATATAACTTTCATAGATAAGTATTCATTAAAAAATGTAGCATTAAAGATTATTTTCTTAGCAAGTTCATTATTGGTAAAGAATTAATGTTAAAATGTCCATGCTACCCATATTGATTTTCAGATTGAATGCAATCCCCATCAAAATGCCAATAATCTTCATAGAAGTAGGAAAAAAATATCTTAAAACCAAAAAGGGAGAGAGAAGTGAGTTTAATTTTTACTGGGTATGATGTAAGTAAAGAAGAATTATCTGGTGCTGGGGTTGTGGCTCAGAGATAGAGCTCTCTCCTAGCATGCATGAGACACTGGGTTTGATTCTCAGCACCTATTAAAATAAAATATATTGTGTTCACCTATAACTAAATATTTAAAAAAGGAATTATCAATAAATTTAGATCTTCCTATTCTGTGTTCCTTTAACTAGTCACTAAAAGAACTATCCACTTATTCATAGCAATCCTTAGATTCAAATTAATCATAAAGTTATCATGGATATTTATTTGATACCTACCGTGCACATGATAGGATGTGGGAAATAGCTAGTATAATGTATGATCTGAATTCAAAGAAAACAAAAAAAATCCACCTAGTGAGTTATGATAAATGCAAATTACATAAATAATATTTTAAAATTACTTCACATTGGATTAATTACATGTGTAAATACTACTCTCTCTTCAGTCTACTTTTCAACCAATTTTTAAATTTCATCGATACTTTTCAACTATTTTTGAAAGTAAGTTTCCCTTTCAAATGTTTTTAACAACTCCCCATTGCTGATTGGTAAATTATGTACTTAGTTGTACATGAAAAGTAATTATGTGGAGAAGCTCACAGCGTGGTGTTGGGTGACCATTCTTCATGGGTCTCATTTTCCTGCTCCTGTTTTGAGCAGACAAGCTTTGTTCCAGACTATCTCTCCAAGAATGTTTGTGCAGTGAACAGCCTTGGAAGATACAGATAATCCCTTCCTTTAGCGCTAATGGCAGGCTTTTTTTATTATAAAATATAATGACTTTCTTCAGGTCAAAAGGCAGGCAAGTTTACTATGTAGTAAGAAATGTAGTTTTTGTAAGCTGCTTTCTCTTCTGTAATACAACCATTATGAAAGTAGGTGTCCTCTGGACTTATTTGCATTTCTCTGCTAGAATTTGGATCTGGAGGGGTTGGGGCTGTGGCTCAGAGGTAGTGGCTCAGTGGTAGAGTGCTTTCCTCTCTCTCTCTCTCTCTCTCTCTCTCTCACACACACACACACACACACACCAGAAAAGCCTGTAGCTGAGTTGCTGTCACCTCATAGACTTCTTCAGGGAACACAGAAGATCCTGGAGGTTGTCACGGGCACAGAGTATTCCACAGAGGTCCACCATGCAAGGACTTGGAGACTGATAAGTAATGGCTGGAAAGGAAACATGACTGCAACATTAAGGTGCTGAGGATCGATCCTGGCTTTGATCCTCAGTACCACATAAAAATAAATAAAATACATTGATCATATATATGTGTGTGTGTGTGTGTGTATATATATATATATATATATANTTTCTTTAAGAGTACATTCATATGTACTCTTATAATTTTCTTTTTTCCACAACACTAACATATATATATTTATATGTTAGTGTTGTGGAAAAAAGAAAATTATAAGAGTACATATGAATGTACTCTTAAAGAAAAAAATAATTTGGATCTGGAAAATCAACAACAATGCTGCCTCCCTAGCTACTGTGATTTCTGTGAGGAACTGAGTCCCTGTTCCCTGTCTCAGCTGCCCTCCATTCTGTTTGAACCCATGGGCTAGCTCATTAGCTCAGCCTTTCATGGCTCTTAACATGTTGATCCTCCCACTTGTTTTGTTTGTTTATTTAAAGCTCTACTTGACTGTCTCTACCTGAGGGGAGAGGACAAAAATGGCCAGGTGGATTCTTAGAAGATAACTGGAGCCCTGGAAAAATTAACCTTCCGCAGTGGCTTTCTATAACAGAGCAGAGCTAAAGGAGTGAGAAGGTATGTGGTGAGGAGGAGGATATTATTTTAAAAGTATAAAACTTGGAATTTTCCACAATTTGTCCTGCCTTTCCAGGCCAAGATTCAGTCTCATTATTCATGCTCATATATATGTATGCACACACACATTTCATTTTTATTATTTATATATATGAATTCACGATCATTCTCACACTGATTTGTGTGACTGAGTTTCATTTTACTCAGATTCTTTCCAAATTCAACTCTATTTTTATTCTATAATTCATATTCTTTTATAAATCATATTCTTTTCCCCATACCATCTCTGGGTGTGCCTGGACATGTGATCAAACATAAACCCTCTGTGCACAGAGGGTTTAGTCCTGTCTGGCCCAATAATTCCAAATATCTTTTTTGATGACTCAAAAGCTGCAGGAAAGTGTTTTTATTATTTTTTTAAATTAAAATTACTTTAATTTTGGTGGCATATGGGTTTAAGAAGAGTTTATTACATTCTTGTTTTGGTGAGGGGGGGTAAAGAATCTACAAATTGTGTTGTCAGTGTCCCTTGGATCTTGTTGTTCTGTGCTGTCCAAGGCTGGTTTGTTCTCCCCAAACTGGTCATCACCAAGTTGAACTGGTTTTCCTGGCCTTTTGTATGTGTTGTTCTAGCACAAAATCCTTAGGTGTATGTCCCAGCCATTAGTTATCAGTCTCCAAGTCCTTGCATGGTGGACCTCTGTAGAATACTCTGTGCCCGTGACAACCTCCAGGATCTTCTGTGTTCCCTGAAGAAGTCTATGAGGTGACAGCAACTCAGCTACAGGCTTTTCTGGTGTGTGCGTGTGCGTGTGCGTGTGTGTGTGTGTGTGTGTGTGTGAAAGAGAGAGAGAGAGAGAGAGAGAGAGAGAGAGAGAGAGAGAGAGANTTCTGGTGTGTGCGTGTGCGTGTGCGTGTGTGTGTGTGTGTGTGTGTGTGTGTGAAAGAGAGAGAGAGAGAGAGAGAGAGAGAGAGAGAGAGAGAGAGAGAGAATCCCTACACTCCTATTCTGTGCTCTCAGTGAAAGGTAGGTGTTGAGCCTTTCCCCTGCTAAACCCAGGAAATAACTGCCACCCCTGATAATTTGGCTTGTTAAAATTCATCAGGACATTTTGTTTTCCTTTTCTCCCAGATGAGAACCACTTCACAAGCTACTCAACACAGGAAAACGGTGTCCCTTCTCCAAGACAATTTGAAAAAGACACAGCAAAACTCTGTGATCTAAGCATGGCTTTTATAGGTTAGTGTTGTAGAGAAAAGAAAATTATAAATGAACTTGGTGAAGAAAAGAAAATTTTAAATTACCTTAACAAAGTTTGGCTTTTAACACTATTATCTTATTTCATAATATGATTTTTGGCACAAAAAGCTGAAGAACACTTCCTTCTTTGCATTTCTTCCTTGAAAGTTTTAATTCCCTACCTTGGAATCTCTCCACTTTCATTTAACCACTCAAGGCAGAGAAGTACCTTTGAGTGACTAGCAACAGACTTGTTCATTAAAATGGAAAGAGGAAGATGATATATTTCATGAAAATATTATTCTCTTTATAGTTGTTTCCAATTTTCTAATCTCTTTGTAATTGCATCCTTTGATGCTTTCTCCTGCTCTTTCCAGCAACCTGTGAGACCTCGACCTGGTTCCCTTTCTCTACCCAATACTATGCTTCTTTTAAAATTCTAGTTCAATCTCATTGCTTCTAGGAAGAATTTTCTTACCATTCCAGGTTATGTTTATCTTATTCATTAAATAGAAAATCCCTGGTTCCCTATGGTTTAAAAATCATTTTATTTAGCATGCTAAATTTATATTGATGTGTCTCAGGGACCACCTAGAGAGAAGACACAGTATTTCCTGTCTTCACATTTCTAACTTTATCTGTCTGATATTTACTTGATACATTATTTCATTTTAAAATATGGAGTAATATAAGGTAAAAAAAGTTAAAATATTTTAAAATTTCAGATTTTTTGGATTCATTTGTAATTAACAATAGGTAATAGTAACCTTATAATAACTCAGTAATTTTCACATCGTACATATTTAATTTAGGTACATCTACTTGTGTATTATGCTAATTATATCATAGGTTCTTTGAAAATAGTGGCTACATTTCACCTTCCTGTTTCCTCTGCACTGTTTAATTTGCACACAAGCCTCCAGGTTGATACTATTTGTGATATTGCTTGGCCTTACTATGCTGAAATTCCAGAGTAACTTAGAGAATAAGTCTATTGGACTATTTTTGTAGAGCCTTATTGATTAGATGGGACTTTGTATAGGCCTTCAAGGATGCATAAGGTTTGAAAATATAACTATGAAGGGGAGAAAAATTTATGAAGTATGACAACCTGAAAAAAGTTTTGGAGCTGGAAGAAAAAAAATCAGTCATGTAGCTTTGTATTTTATAACCATATTCTGGTTAGAATGCTTCCTAATCTTCTAAGTAGAGTAAAATACTGGTGGTGTGTCGTTATAGAACAGACTCTCTTAAATATTTGCTGTTTATCACATATTTTTCAGTGTTGTTTGGAGGATAATTGACAAATAGTCATTGTATATATTTAAGGTATACAAAGATTTTTGATATATGTCTACAGTTGTACAATGTAAAATTATCATCACAATCAAGGTAGTTAACATTCCCATCACCTCATATAATTATGATATTTTTCTTCTTCTGTGGTAAGAACACGTAAGATATACTTTCCTAGCAAATTTCAAGTGTACTATGGTGTTGTTAGTTATAGTCATCATACTGTATATTAGAGATTTAGAGTATATTTCTCCTGCATAAAGGAAACTTTTTTCATTCTGACCACCATCACTCCATTCTCTCACCTCCCATCCCATAGAAACCACCATTTTAGTTACTGTTTCTATGACTTCAGCTGTTATGGCTTCCATATAAATGAAATTATTCACTAGTGTCTTTCTGTATCTAGATTATTTCATTTAACATTATATTCTTAGGTTTTTCCTTTTGTTGCAAATGAAGAACATTCTTTTTTTAAAGGATGTTTAATATTTTATTATATGTGAATTTATGCATGAGATTTATTGAATTCATTTGTTTGTACAGAAGTTTTTTAGTGTCTTTAAGATTGTCTACATATAGGATCATATCAGAGAAAATTTAATGTTTTGCCATTTTGATAATTATTTCTTTTTTGTTTTATGATAATCTTATTCCTCACTACTTCTCTTGTCTTAAATGTGTTGGTTGATTATTTTTGTGTGGTAGTATTCTTTGATTATTTTCTCTTTGTCTTTTTATAACTCATGTATATTATTTCTTATGGTTTACATGAGTTCAAACCAAATATTTTATACCAGTCTGTTTAATCTACCAACTTATCTTCAACTGTGTACAGGTACTCAATACTTCCTCTCCCTCACAATTTATATAATTGATGTTAAATTTTACTTCTTTTATATTGCTTTCCATTAACAAATTTTTGGGGTATTATTATTCATACCATTTTGCCTCATAATTTATGCATCAATGTTAAAAGTGGTTTATGTGCAAACATTATAAAACTATAAAATTCTGTGTTTTTCTTAATTTTCACCTTTAGTAATGACATTTATATTTTTATATGCTTTCTTGTTTTTGTTTTCAACCTTTTTATTTCAACTTGAGAAATCTCTTTCATCAAGTGTTATGATAGCTTTAGTAGTGATGAACTCCCTCAGTTTTTGTTTGGAGAAGTATCTTTCCTTCATTCATCAAGGACACCTTTGTTGGATAACATATTTTTGCTTAGTTGTTTATTTTGTTTGTTTTCTTCCAGTACTTTGAAATGTATTTTCCCACTTGCTCAGAGCCTGCAATGATTCTGCTGAGAAATATGCTGATGTTCATACAGAAGGCTCTGTTGTATGTGACAAGTTGCTTTACTCATGCTGCTTTCAAAATTCTGTCTTTGACTTTTGAAACTATTATACTATATCTAAGGATATTTGAGCTTTAGGAAGCAAGATGCCCATTTTTCTTCCTGGATTTGGAAACTTTTCAGCCATAGTTTCTTTAAATTACATATTTATCTCTTTCTTTTTCTCTTCACCTTCTAGTACCCCTTTAATGCATATTTTGTTCTCTTGTTGATGGTGTCTCATAGGTTTTCTATGATTTCTTAAATATTTTTTATAATTATCTTTTTCTTCCTTTAGCTGGGTCTCTTTTTCTCTTTCCTTTCATTGATTCTTCTGCATGATTGAATCTGTTGTTGAAGTTCTTTATTGAATTTTTTATTTATTTCATGTTCTAGCTTCAAGATTTATTTGTTCAGTTATTTTTTATGGTTTCTATTTTTTAAAATAATCTTCTTACTTTGTTCATGTATTTTAGTTCAATTTGATTTAGCCGTGTACCTGTGGTTCTCTTGTAGCTCTCTGAGGTTCTTTAAGAGGATTACTGAAAATTCTTTGACAGGATTTGAATCTTCATGTCTTTGGGGATGGCTACTGGTACATTTTAGTCTTCTTTGGTGGTGGTGTTATGCTCGAATTCGGGACCCCCAAAGAGCACCAGAGATCCAAGATCGATGCAAGCAGCAAAGAGGTGTTCATTGCGAGCTAGCTCGGTCCTCCGCACGCACACACAGTAACTGGTGACGCTGAGAGGCCCCGAGCCCAGGGTTTGCAGCATTTTTATACATTTTTGGGGGAGGGCAGGGACTTCACATACATCATAGCCTCTTTTAGCAAATCATCACACACCGCGGGAAAATCAAATAACAACTCTAAAACATGATTAGCACATTCACTGGCGGGAACAAGTTGGGTAGGGGTGATTGGTCAGTACAAAAGGGGTATTCGTTTGAACTGACTGGTTTGAGCCAAGAGAGGTGTACGTGCTGAACTACATGGTTTCCCAACTTGTTATCAACCACCATAAACCACTGGGAGGATCATCTGGCATCCCAGTTATTTCCCTGTCTCATGCTGATTGGTGGTTGCTAGGGGGCTGCTATGGATCCCCACCTAGCCTGACTTGAGTCAGGGACACCTGGCACAGCAGATCTCTCCTGTTATTTGTAGATAAACAACTTAGCAGGATGGGAATGTGCTTAGGAGTGCTCTGTGGGTTTTTCCAAGGACAAAGGCCATGTCCCTTCCTTGGACAGGCTTTGCTCTGAGATAGATGCTGGTTTTTCAGTGTCATATTTGTCTGATTTCTCATTGTTCGTGTAGTTGTGCATTGGTGTCTGAGATTATGAGGAAGTAAACACCTCTACAGTCTTCATAGACTGATTCTGCTGTAAGGGTAAAAGAAATTGAAGTTAAAGTGTAAAAGTTAAAGTGTAAAAGACCGGGCATTGTAAAGTTTCTAAGCTGCAAGGCCTGAGTTAAAATGTAAAGGACCAGGTATTGTTAAGTTCCTATGCTACACGCAAAACCTGAAATTCCTGTAGCTGTTAGGACAATTCACCAGAACTGCCCAGTAAATATTCCCCCTGACCTCCTGGTTGTTTAATAATCTAGGACTCTGTGTGACCTTGCACGTAGACATCGCAGGGCCTGAACCAATCAGTTTGAATGTGTACCCCACTTTAGAACTGACCTATCACCCCCGCCTGACCTGTTCCTGCCAATGAATGTACTAATCATGTCTCAGAATTGTTGTTTGATTTTCCCGCGGTGTATAATGATTTGTTAAAGGAGACTGTGATGTATGTAAAGTCCCCACCCTCCCCAAAAAGTGTACTTAAGCAGTGCCCAGCCCCTGCTCGGGGCTCTGGGCTGCTCTTCTTTCTTGAGTGAGCACAGAGACCCAGCGCACTGGAATGGATCCCCAATAAATCCCCTTCTGCAATTGCATGAGTCAGTCTCTTGGTGGTCTCTTCCTCCGACGCTTCGCCGGACCCTTACATTTGGTGCGTTGGCCGGGAACTGCGCATCGCTGGACAAGGTGACCCCAACGGACTACTCTAGGGGTAAGTAAGGCGCCTTTTTCCTTTTTCTTGCGATCGCTCAGGTCAGGTCAGGTTCGGTTTAAGGGTTGGCAGAGTGGCTGCCAGCGGGGAACGTGAGCTCCCCCTGGCGGTGGTGGACAGACGTGTCCTGAAGCCACAGGCCATGTCCCCAAGGGACACCTTGGAGGACTCGGGAAACCGGGGGACGGAAGTGCCCTCAACTCGGAGGTGTATTCAGTGATTCTACTGCCAACCCATCAGGTTCTGCCGGCTACTTTAGTCTTGTTCATTGTCTCGTGTTGAGTTTACTGTCTGCCTTTAGGGTACTCGTGTTAAACGTTTACTGTTTGTCCTTGTCTCTGTGTCACGTTTGTATTGTCCCTGTCTTTGCCTAAGTAACTCTCAGTATGGGACAAAGCCATTCCACGCCTCTGTCCCTGAAGCCTTTCCTGGTCCTTGCCTCCACTCCGACCCCTTCCCCAACGATCCTATCACTCAAACCTTCTGCTCCTCCCCCTCTTCCCTCCATTCTCCCTGAGTCACAAGATTATAGATCTTGGGGTTGTGAACAAACGGGAGCTGCATGATGGTCTTTGTGTGTCTTTTTGTCTGTGTATCTGTTAAATGTGATGGCATTGTTTTCCTTTGGACCTATGCAGAGCCTTAAGTTCCAACCTGCCTTAGATGTGTGGAAGTAACTTTAGCTAGATTTTAACCTAATGCTTCTCCTGTAAGTAAAAGGTGAGGGTAAGGGACTCCCAGCAGCTGCCAGAGCCATTTTGCTTTGGGGAAATCCCTCATTCCTTACCTGCACTTTAAGAATTACTCCACCTCTGTTTACTTAACAAAAGGGACAATGAATTCAGTAATGTGTTGATATTATAGATTATTTCTTGGGGATAATCTTGGCTGAATGTGTATCTAAAAGATGATTTTTTTTTTATTGTAACAACCTGGTATCTGAATGGGTTTCTAAAGCATTGCAAAATGCTTAAAAAGTTAAAAGTTGGGTTTAAATAATTGTTTAGTTTGATTTCAGATAGTTCATGCTAGAAAACTTAAATATTTAGGATAAAAAAAGTAAAGAGTTTTAATTTTGAATTGGGTAGCCTGACAAAATTTCACTAGGTATTCCAGTGCATTAACTTGGGCAAAGATAATAAATTATGATATGATATCTGTTCCCCTCAGTGTGTAAGATTCAGGAGAAAAAAAAAGGTGCTAAATTAAAATGGTGGTCTGGCTTATTGAAATGACATTAATTAGCAACAGTCTTGGAAATTTTCAAAGCTTAATTTTGGATACACATGGTAGTGTGCTAAAATGCCTTAGGCATGAGGTTTCTGCTCAGAATTCCAGTTTTCCCAGTTCCTTCCAGACCTCAGCCAGGGCTTAAGCTGATATGCAAATAAAAGAAACCTGCAGCACTCAGCAGGAGACAGATCTCAGACCCAAGGAAAAAAAAAAGGTAAAAGTGTCCTTTTACCTGAACTCAAACTAGACCCCAACCAAAAAGTAAATTATATGGTATTTACTAATTACTGGCCAGTCATCTTTTTTTAGGACTCTTGCTTTTTCTTAGATTCTGTATTTTTTTTGAGCTCATGATTTTGATCCTGCAGACGGGTTAATGTTTTCTGATCAGTTCTATTTTTGATCAACTGTGGAATTTTTAAACATTGCAATGGAGATTTCACCTGAAAAAGCTACAGGGCCTTTACTATTGTGTTATGTGTTACACTTGTGTTACGTGTTGTATGTCGGTATGTCTGTATGTGTGTATGTCCATATATCCTGCAGTGATATTGAAAGGGTAAAGTTTCTAAGCTGCTTCTAAACTACAAAGCCTGAGTTACACCCAGAACCTGAAATTCCTGAGGCAGTTAAGACAATGCCCTACTGGCCATTTAGTTGATTAATAGCCTAGGGCCCTGTGCGATCTTGCACATAGGCATCGCAGGGCCTAAACCAATCAGTTTGAATGTGTACCCCGCTTAGGAGTAACCAATCACCCCCGCCCGACCTGTTCCCGCCAATGAATGAACTAATCATGTTTAGGAATTGTTGTTTGATTTTCCCGTGGTGTATGATGATTTGTTAAAGGAGACTGTGATGTATGTAAAGTCCCCGCCCTCCCCAAGAAGTGCACTTAAGCAGTGCTCAGCCCCTGCTCTGGGCTCTGGGCTGCTCTCCCTTCTTGAGTGAGCACGGAGCCCCAGCACGCTGGAATGGATCCCCAATAAATAAATCCCCTTCTGCAATTGCATGAATCAGTCTCTTGGTGGTCTCTTCCTCCGACGCTTTGCCGGACCCTTACAATATGACAATTGACAGATGAGGAGCGCTCATGAAAAATTTAAAAATGGATCCAAATATCCTTGATTCACGTGATTCAAATGGTTCAATTCAAATTGGGTAAACAGATAAAAATGTTGATGTCTATGAAATAATCTGCTTAAATTCAGAAATTTACAAGTATTGTTTCAAAATGTGAACAGAAAGAGGTTAACAGATGGAAAAGAATATATATTTCTTTCTGGATCCCTAGGCAGTCTGGACAATCTCCATACTGTGGCAAAGGGTGAGTCACAGGACCACTTTAGTGTCCGCAGTCAAGATCTAGGTTATTGATACTTTCATTAGGAGGATGAATGAGTGTATATCCCACTGGATACCTGAGTGGGCAAGACTGCCCCAGGACCACCGTGGCATGGGGCTGGATCTTGGTCAGAGCTCTGCTTCAGTGTCTACAATTGGAATTAAGGTTAGTGGTCTTGATGGTAGGGCTTAAGATGTGCGTATCTCCTCTGGGTTTATGAGTAGGAAGTACTGCTTCAGACTTCAGTAGATCAGGTCTTCAGTCAGGTCATAGTGATGTTTAGGATCCAGCTGAGTCCAGAGTTGATGGGTATTTTATTATAGGCATAGGTGGACAAATCTCCCAGATTCCTTGGAAGATGGAGCTGCTAATAGGACTGAAGCCAAAGCAATTGGAGCCAATCACACAGGGGAATGGAACTGATTCCAAACTTGTACTACAGCACAGGTGATGAGGTTATCCCCTGGTCATGTGCCTGCATTCTTGAAGCAGTCTTCTGTGTGTTAGCTTTTGCTAGTGTTTTTCAATCTCCTAAGGGTCCTAAAAATCTCCCAAAGGCACTTTTTTCCATGGATGACTGCCCACTTGTTGTTTGGGGTGGGGGATGAGCTAAGGATCTCCTATTCTACTATTTAGCTAAAATCACTTTTCTATAGCCAAATATCTTACTTGGTTCAAAATAATCATGTGTGGCTGGACCAATGAGTCTGTAATTAGCAAAGATTTCTCTCTCTTTCTTTCTTTTTTTGTAAAATGACAACATGTATTTTTACTAGTTTGAAGCACCCATAAAGATAACTTGAAAGAGCATAGCACTTCAAAACTGAAAGGGTCTTTTGAAAATATATTTGAATAGATGCTGGAAACTCTGTGTCAGAAAGGGCAAGTGAATTCTCCAAGGTCACACAAGTGGTAAACAGCAGAGCAGGGACTCAATGTGGGTCCCTTGACTCTCTGAACCTATATTCTCTTTCTAAAGGAAAACTTCTTCTCCAACTGAGATGAAATATGAGAAATAATGAGAGGGTTAGGCAGTTTGAAACACAGAATGCTCTAAACGCACTATGACAACACTGCTGTCCTCAGGAAATTAGAAAGCAATTTAGAAAAATGAAATGGGTCAGACGAGCTGTCACTGAAACAAAGGCTGTGGATCAACCAGTAAATCAGTAGCTGTTCCCTGTGCTTGAGAGTTTCAACCCTCCGGGTGGGAGGTAAACCACGGAATAAATTTAAAAAGATTTCTATTGAGTGTTTCTTGTGAAATTCTGAAGACATTTATATTAAACTCTCTACACCTTTAATTTCCTGTGCAAAACCAGAATTGCACTCACTCTTCTCATGTTTTAAGAGGGTTATTTTGTATCACGTTTTAAAAAATATCATAAAGCAATTTAGCAAGTGATGTGTGGAGGGGATTCTCTTAGCAGAATTCAGAAACTCAGATAGGATTCTAACAAACACTAAAATTTCCTTGTTCTGTTTCAGTTTATTGACATCTAGCTGCTGTCTCTTTCTTCCTCTCAGGATTCTAGGGAAGAAAATTAGCCAACAAGATACAGTAGCTGTGATTTAACCTGTGCTTCATATGCAATTTTAATGACAGCTTTACATCCACTACTCAACCCTCAGTACACTCAGAGGTCAAATCAGCATTTAAACAGACGTTCTAAATGGAAATGAGGGCCCAGCCATTTATTCATGATCAGTTTGATAGAACGGCAATTCTCCAAATCAGCTTGAGGTAGCAGGAGCCCGGAAAATCAACAGCAACCATTGATTTCTTCGCCCACTTGATTTTAGCAATTGGACTTCAATTGCATGAAAACTCAGGGAAAAAAGACCTTTTGTGCTATTTTAGTCAGTCGTATCTGTACTGATCAATGTGAATTGTGCATTGGTCTATGAATATTATTTTGACTTTGGGTGACTACATCTCCAATTAGTGTGTGGGTTCCTAAAAAGGTTATTTTGACTCTTCACTGAGCCTAGTTAAGTGCTATGAACCTTGTAGTAAACCTTGAATTCCAAGCAGCTGTCAGATGGCGATGGTGAAATTGCTGTTGACTCTGGGCTGATTTCTGGAGTGGATTTGTATCCTATCTAAATAAATGAGCATTTCACTATTAACCACCACAATACCGAGCAGATCTTATCTCAGGATGATGAATCAGAGTGCAGCAAAACATCAGTTACCCAAGACTGTGTTAGGCAGAATTTCAGGTTCCTCTGTAAAAATGTCAGCAACCTATTCCCCAGAGCCTGTGACTGACTAAACTACAAACATGGCAGGAGAGAATGGATGCTCAGCTGGGTTACAGTCATTGATCAGCTCACCTTAATAGAGAAGAATTATGTGCACTATCCAAGTGAGCCCTGGTCTTCACAGAGGTCTGTAAAAGATGAGAAGGTAGGGGTGTGGGAGTGATTCCATGTGGGACAGATTTGATCAGCCAATGTTGGCTTTTAAATAAGGAAGAAGAGGCCAGGAACCAAGAGATGTGGATGGCACAGAAGCTGGACAAAGCTAGAATACACATTTCCCCTAAAGTCTCTAGGATGAATACATTCCTGCCAACACCTTTATTTTTGCCCAGTGAGACTATTTTCAGATTTCTAACTTCCAAGAACTGTTAAATAGAATGCATTTTGTTGTTTTACATCAGGAAGTTTGGGATATTGTGACAGCAATAATGGAAAATGAATATAGGTTATGTGGACTCCACTTATCTAGGTTGACTTAATTGCAGGCATAAATACTATTATGTGACTTCTCAGTTACTCATTTTTAACTGCATAGTTTTTTCTTTTTTTCCATTGCTGAGGATCAAACCTAGGGCATTGCTCATGGTAGGCAAATTCTCTACTACTGAGCTACACTCCAGCCCTATATAAGTATTTTCTGAATAGAATATACTATACAATGTAGCTTTTCAAAGTCTGCTATTACAAACATGCTGCAATAGCCTCCTGTGCAAGCTTCCTTGGGCTTTTATATGAGGATTTCTCTTGGATATTAACTTGACATAGAATTACTAGGATGTATGAAATGTCCATTTTCAACTGAAACAGATACTGACAAATTGCTCTTTAAGTGGCTGGACCAAATTACACTCCCACCAGCATTATAAAATTTTGAATTTCTTTATACTCTTGCCTGAACTAGTCATACACTACTTTTTTTTTTTTTTTTGTGCCAGAGATTGAACTCAGGAACACTCAACCACTGAGCCCTATCCCCACCCCCCCTTTTTTTTGTATTTTATTTAGTGAGATATCAGTTGCTAAGCACCTCGCCATTGCTGAGACTGGCTTTGAACTCGTGATCCTCCTGTCTCAGTCTTCTGAGTCCCTGGGATTACAGGCATGAGCCACTGCACTTGCCTACTAGTAATACAATTTTTTAATTGAGCTGATATTATGGATTTATATTATAAGTTTCTACATGTGATGTTATATGAAAATTTCAGTTAGCTTCTGACATGTAGTGATGTTTTTAAATATCTCACTTAGAACTCTTGAGTGGGTTTCTTTTTCTTCTTGAGTGAGATGCCAGATTCTTAATGTGGTGCCCTGTTTGTCCAGCCTCATCTCTCCCCACACTGTGCCTTGCCATTTATGGTCTAGTTGTACAAAATTTCTTGTGCCTTTGTGCCCATGTGCTGTTGAGTCTTGATTTTAATGTTGTTTTTGTCTCTTTCTTCAACTTGGAGATCCAAGGCTCATCCCTTCCTTTAGTGTGAAAGTTACACAAGATTGATTCATTGAAAACCAAACCAAAACAAAACAAAATGGCAGCAGGAAACTTTTTCTTTCTTTCTTTATTTGGAATCTGTGTCCATTTTTTGTTTATCACAATGCATCATCATGTTAAAACATTCTAATACATAACACAAGTGCATGGTTCAAATATTCAAAATATTAAAAGGTATAAAATGGAAAATCCAACTTCTATCACTTTTTCTCATCTGTTTAGTTTCTTTTCTCTTTAAAGGTAATGATTAAGTTTCTGTTTGTCCAAAAAGTCTCTGTACATATGTGTGTATGTAATATTTATATGTATGTAGCTTATGTAGATGTAATTTTCTTCTCACCTTGTTAAGTAGTGATTTGGAAAGTCTCTTTCTGTGAATTAAATCTTTGGATAAAGCCCTACAGAATATGAGGTGGCTGGATATGGGAAGGTTCTGGGGAAACAAAGCAAATATCTAGAACACAGACCATGAGGCAGTAGCAATTGTTCCTGACCATGTTCCAGAATAGTAAGAATGCTCATGAGAGAGTGGAGCAAAGAAAATACTAATAAATGATAAGGCAACAACACTAACAAATTTCTATTTTTACTGAAATATATTAGTATTGCAAAGCATTTTACTTTGTTCTGTAACCCAATCTTTTTTAATGTCAATTAAATATGATATATGCTTTGCTGTTCCATAACAATATTTTGGGGCGTACTTTTAATTTTTATGTGTGCATTATACTATTTGTTTCATTTTCTCCTTTTTTGTATGTGTAGTTCTGATATTTAGGAGGGGTTGCATTCAGTTAAAATAATAAATTTGTATAATAAATTTAATCCTTTTTTTAAAAAAAAGAATTGCTGTAAGTGATAACACAATTAACATATTCCTACTTTATTTTACTTCTCCTCTCTTTTACCCTTCAATTTTAATCCATTTAAAAGGCTTTTATGATTATTATCATGGTGGGGCTAACTGCTCTCATACTTTTATTATTTGATCTGTCAGCTTTAAATGATATCCTTTGACTCCTGTTAACCATCCAGTGCTCCTGCTTGTCCTGTTTACCATAGTTTTCTCATAGTTCCTTCGGGAGACTGAACATTGTCGTGGTAATTTTTCCAGGAAGACTCATGGGAAACATGTTTATTCAATTCACATATATTCACCGCTATTTCCCTGTAGCCCTTATAGCAGAGGAATCACTGGACTTAAGGCAATTTCCTTGGCTTATGTTTCTTAAAGTTAATTTTGATGGTGGTTAATTTTATAGATTGTGATTGTTTCTGTGGATCTTTCTATTATTCATGTTTTAATATTGTCTTCTGATAAAAAAATTCTAAAGTCCATACATCTTTGTATCTACTGATGTGGGTCAAGTTTTTCAGCATAGATGTACTTTCTTAGCAAGTATATTCAGAATTATTTTATTTCAGGAAAAAAATAAATTATGAGTGTATTTTTCCAACAAATTTATTTATTTGGAGGCCCTACTGAGGTGTATGCTGGAATCCCCTTTACCTGTCTTCTCCATTATTTTCCCTCTTTTTCATTTTTGTTCCTTTTTTCCATTTCCTCTTACAAATTTGTTGTTATTTCTATCCTTTCTGCCTTTACTACGCTTTCTTCAGAACTTTCGTTTCTCCTCTGTGTGCCTTCCAGTTTCATTTTACTGTTGTGTTGATTTTACTTTTTGTCGACTTCTTTATTATCTATTATTTCATGTTTTACTTTACTCATCCTATATTTTCTGAGGACTTTGATTTCTACTTTGTGATGTTACTCCAAAGAGGCAAGAGTCATCCATTTTTCAAAATCATGATAAAATGTTTGCTGACAATTCTCATTGGATTCCTGGATTCTTTGTCAATAAATTTGTTGCTCTGCATTTTGCATTATTTTAGTTTTAATGGAAAATAAAACTGCTAAATGTTGTTGACAGGTGCTACAGTGAAAGCATGTTGTTTCTTTTCACTTTGTTTATGCTGTTGAATTTTTAAGATCTCAATATATCTCCAATTTTTTTTTCTGGATTTACTTTTTGGCTTTAAGTGCCCAACATCTGGTTTTATTGACTTAGTTTCATTTTCTGAATTGATACACATACTTTTTGTATGAGAGCATTTAAGATATGTTGCCTAGAATCAGGCTCAAGACAGAGTTCTCTATTCTCTAGATTCCTTCCTTGGACCAACATCTGTTCAGAATTTCATGTCTACTCAGGTTTGCTTCATATACTACTAGGCTCTTTGTTTCTTTTTTCTTTTCTTTCTCTTTTTTTCTTTTTTTTGAGAATGGGGAATATATATACTAAAAAATTTATTTTTATTTTTTTTTATCCTCCTCAGTCTCTTTGTCTTTTCATAAGGAGGTCCTAAGGGCATGTGTTCTAAGAAATAGAACACATCCTTATCCTGTGGATAGTTGAATTAGCTCTTTCAATAGAAAAGTCTTTTTTTTTTTTTTTTT
>NW_025999900.1:48492294-48564356 GCF_001458135.2 Marmota marmota marmota
CCCCCCCCCCCAAATAGTTATTTACATTTTGTGATTATATAATATCTCACAACTATAAATCCGACTTTTTATGCAATATCATAATTGTTAGAGTAATAACAATGTAGTAGAGACTATAAAGCCCATTTATTGGTAGGGACACTGACATGCAGAAAGTTTAAGTTACTCAAAGTCATGTAGCCAGTAATTAGTGGGTTTTTAATTTTATAACCGGACACCTCATTACATATGAGGTGTCCGGTTATAAAACAAAGCAAATATCTAGAACACAGACCTTGAAGCAAGTAGCAATTGTTCTTGGGGCTATCTGATAGAATCCATTTTCTACCCACTATGCCATACTGTTTTGCTTTATTAACTCTACTCTGTTTTATTTTCTAATTTATCTAGAACTTTTTTTCCAAAATCAGGAGAGTGAAATAGATGCTCTCAAATATTTTTTCAGCCTCTAATATTTTGAGATTCTGGGAGAGATCTTCATTTTGTTAAAAAAAAAATAGGTTTGATTTTTTTTTTCATATAGGGCAGCTAGGAATCCACTTTTAACCTTACTCCTGGATATATAGACTTTCCCACTTCTCTCAGGACCCCATCTGAGTTGCTGATGATGAGATGCCAGATAAGGATTCAGTTTGTGACAAATGGGTTCTTCCTGAAAACAGAAGCTCCTGTCTCAAATGAATTAATATTGCAAGCATATTTCTTAGAACACATGCCCTTAGGACCTCCTTATGAAAGGGGGCGATTTATCTCAGTGGAGAATCTGCTAACCTTCTAATCAGTTTTCCTTCAATTCTTCATCTGCTTGTGTGCTAAATTTAGGGGATGAGTCCATGCAGCAAGTTTCAACTAAACACAAATTCAAGGCCATTTTGTATTCCTGGCCAGTTCTCCTCATAACAACTGGCCCAAGAGTCACAAATGACAGGCAGTCCTAAATTAATCCTATTGGGGCTGATTCTCTGTTGTTATAGATTTCTATGCCTCCAGCTTGCTGCTTAGCAGCACAAGATCTTGCTACCAATGCAGATGCCTCCTTGGCCTGTCATTGTCAGATCTGCTTCAAATCAAACATGCAAAGCATTGGGTCTCATTTAACCCAGCTCTTTTCCCCAAAGAGCTAAGAAAGTGATTTCTGTGGAGGAAAAGACTTTGACTCATCTTTCTGTGTCTTGTGAGATCTGTACTTCACGGAAATTTACAAGTAGGTGAGCTCATCATTAAAACCAAAATAGAACAGGATTTTTAAATTCTTGAATGATGTTCGCTATAGGATACTTTCTGCCTCCTTTTTTTTTATTAGCCAGTTTGTTTAGGAAAATGATATAAGTGAGTGTTCTAGAAAACTGACAGCTTCTCTGCTTGTCTTTGACCTGGGGGAGGGTGGGGGGTCTTCTCTTCAGGAGGCTCCCATTCCTTCACTTTCTTCCTCTTTTGTTACCATCATTTATAACTTTTGTCTTAAATCTTATGAGGATGTCTAGAAACAGGCTTTTATATTCAGTCTATAGTTGATGCTTCACTACAGAGGAAAGCCCAGCTTGCTGCAAGTAAGTCCTGGGTCCTCGCCTCTATGATCCCGAGAAACTCTCTGACCTCTTGTCTTTTTCAAATGTACCTGCCATTCCAGTGATTTTGGTGATCTCTAAGTCCCTACCAACTTTAAATTTCTGTGATCCTACTCATCATAAAGAACTACCATCTTAATCTTAGCAGCACATTAACATAAGTAATGAAAACCTTAGTTTCTAAACAGCTGTCTATCATTCCGAATTTTTTTTCTCAAATGTAGTCATTCTGGATTGACAGCTAAATTTCCCATCCCTGGTTTGGAGAGTTCCCTGAATGGGAAGTAGAAAGAATAAGATCTGATTTTAAAATATTCATTTTAAGACTATCAAAATTTTATTTTTGTTGTTGTTGTTGTCTTTTGTAGATGGAATTTTGGTCAGAAGGTCTGCTGGGCTGTTTTCCTTGCAATAACAATTCAAAAGGTTTCATTTTTCACATAAAGATATTGATTGATTACTCAAATAAAAGTTACATCTATTTTTTTCAATTAAAGACTTGAGGGGTGTGTACTTATCCTGCTGGTTGACAAAATAAAGCGAATTCCATGGAGTGGGATGGCATTTGCACACATAAAACTGCAATGAAAGAGGAGAGAAAGGAAAATAGAAAATTTTGAATTTTTGAAATTTTTTTTAATCCCAAATGCAAATGAGCCACTGTCATAACACAGGGACAACTATTTATAAGACATTATTGTATCTTTGGGCAAAAGATACTGATTCTAACCCAGACCCTGGTTCTATGTTCAGGGTGTGTTCTTTCCTTTTGTTACCCAATCCACTACTATAAGCCCGGTACCCTTAGACTTAGGCAAGAAGAACTCCTTTCCTAGACCCTGGGCCTTAGAGGATCCTGCTCTGGTTTCCATTTGGATGAAACCAGAGGGCATAAGACAAAGAGGGTATCCACATCTGCTGTCAGTATTTCCCCTGCCACATTGTCCTATGAGTACCTAGGCTCCATCCTTACCTACAGGGCCTGGGTCAGTTTCCAGAGCCTGCGCTAGCCTACTAGTTAGTCCTTCCACCTGAAGGCAGACAAAACTACCAGTTTTCTCACCTTCGTGTCCAGGGACTTGAAGGGACTCCACTGAAGACAGAAGAGTAGAGTGCAATCATTACCATGAACAACTGAGCTGGGAAGATTTAGAAAAGTGAAGAAGGATTAATTGGTTAAGAAACACAGGCTCTCTGACTCCCAACATGGTTTGGAGCCTTCATCCTGTAACTTTCAAAGTTATCTCCATAAATTTGACTCACACTTCCGTTGTGTTGCCATGTTTTGACCCTGATCTTGATACCTTGGTTGGGCTTCCTGAATGGTGACTGCTGCCTGTGGCTCGTACAGACACAGTCTATGTTATAGAAAGAGTGTAAGCTTTGGGAATGAAAATATGAACAGGTGACAGCAGCAGAAGTTTTCAGAGGGCATCATTACTCAAGTTCTGTTTAGGCTTGGATTTCACCAGGGGGAGTTGGAAGGAAGGTAGGGTTAGAAGTTTCGAGGTGAAATGATTGGGTTATGAGAGCCTTAACCTAATCACTGCATGGATCCAATTGATAGGGGTTAACTGGGTGGTAACTGTAGGCAGGTAGGATGTGGCCAAAAGAGGTCAGTGAGTCACTGGGGACGCGACTTTGGGATTTATATTTTATTGTGGTGAAGGCAGTTCTCTCTGCTCCTTGGTGCTCTCCTCTTGACATGATTTTTCTCTACCACATACCTCTGCCATGATATTCTGCCTTACCTCAGTTCCCAAGGAATGTAGCCAGCCATCTATGGACTGAGACCTCTGAAACCGTGAGCCCCCAAATAAATCTTTCCTCTTTAAAATTGTTCTTTTCAGGTCTTTTGGTCATAGAAGAAAAAAAAAACAGAATAAATCAGCCACTGTTTACCAGGCCAACAATATCTCTAATGTAGGAGAGAGCAACATGTGGGTAACTTATAAACTTTCATGGTATGAAAAATGCCAAATATAAACTAGAAGCACAAACTGAAATGAAAGAAAAGAGGGGGAGGGATTAACTTTAAAGCATGAGAGGAGTCGTCACAATTTGTTGAACTCATTGGTGCAGACAGATAGTCTTTATTTTCTCCTTAGGTACCATCTACTAAATTATCTAGAAGGAATCTTAATTATATAACACATCCTGGGGTTTTTATTTTTATATTTTTTCAGTTAGAGAAATGATCAATTAGATCTTTCATTTTTCTTCTGTGAATCATCATAGCAGTCTCCTCTTAGAAGCAAAAGAACCAATTTTTAGTTATGTTTCCTCCTCTTTATTTTTTGACAGGTAATTTAACCATGAGTTGATGGCTTTCTAGCCTAAGGAAAGAGTCATTTCCTTAACATTCTAAACCTAATTATGAATTCTATTAACCTTTGTAATTATGTTTTCTAATTTCAGGATGAGACAGACAGACTTGCAGACACTGGATTTCCTGAATAATATTGCATTTACAAAAGTATGATTTTTTTTAATCAAAGAAAAAAACTCTATGGAAAATTAGCAAAAATGTAAAGTGATGCATGAAAAATCATATATTTTTCCCTGTTGGAATATCAACTTCTTGAAGTTTCTGCAGTAAGCTGGTTAGAAAACAGTTTATTAAGGAATGACATGGTGACTATGATTTCCAAGCTCTCTACATCTATCAGGCAAAGTGATTAAACCTGCATCCATCATTCAGCATAATTAATCAGTAAGACACAACAGCCTATGTTCGTGTGCTGGTTAATCTGTAGTTCAGGTGCATACATCTCAGGCTTCAAGTTCATATGGGAAATACATCCATCAGTGCTGCCACATGCTTTGGTGTACCCTATTGCAATTATAAAATAGTAGGCCTTCTTTAAAGAGGAGAAAGTACGGAGTTCTTCAGTGGCTGCTAAACTGAAACCAAAAATCCAGAAAACAGATTTTTTTGTTACTTATTTTAGGTTTTTCCTTAATCATACCATGTAATTCTCTACTTCATGAAACATCTCTCTGCTTAAAAGATTTAGATTCATTAAATATACCTAAGGGGCACAGTAATATAACAAGGTCTTTGCTCCCAAGAAGTATACAGTCAGTGGTTCAAAGGTCAACATTGTAAGAAAGTTACTACATTAGCACCAGAAGGAGGGGTACCACTTTGTAAGACAGATGCCCTTATAGTTAGTTAACAGAGTGTCTAAATAACAGTTTAAACATATGAAATATCTTTAAAGGTTACAGCAAAATGTTTAACTTTGCTTATATGAAATCCAAATATTTTCTTTGGGTGGGTAACCAGGGATTGAAACCAGGGGCACTAAACTGCTGAGCCACATCCCCAGCCCTTTTTATTTTTTTGTTTAATTTTGAGACAGGGTCTCTTTAAGGGCCTCCCTAAGTTGCTGAGGCTGGCTTTGAACTTGTAATCCTCCTGCCTCAAGTTCCCCAGCCGTTGGCATTAAAGGTGTGCACTGTCACACACACGGATCCAAATGTGTTTTGATAGCAGAAGAGATTACAGTGGTCACCTGGTTCAATTCAATCTTTTCACATATTAGATGTCAACATCCAAATGCAGGGAACCGTAGATACTGAAATGATTTGATATAGCTTCAACACCATTTTTTTTTAAATAGAGGTTTTTTTACATATTATTTTTAGCACTTATTTTTCTTTTATTGTAATTATTTTAACAACTCAAACGACACAGAAGTATAATTCTTTCATATTATTTCCACATGTATAGAAAGACAAAATACATATATATACATACATATATGTATATATATGTATGTATATATATGTGTGTGAATATATACACACACACAAACACACACTCACTTATATAATGCAATAATTATAACTAATAGTACTGTATTGTGTACTTGAAATGTGTTGAGATCCTAAGTGTTCTTACTACACTCACACACCCAAAGTTAACTATGTGAGGAGATTGGTATATAAATTAAATTGATCATGGATGCCATTTCATGACATATATGTTTATCAACTCATTACATTATATACCTTAAGTATATGCAATTTTATTAATTATGCCTCCATAAAACTGGAAAAAGTAAGTGATTATACTTTATATATTGTTTAGCTTGTAAGCATTCCCTTAGATTCCATTTCTAATCCTTTCATTTCAATCCCACTTTCTAATATACCTATAGGGTGCATCTAGGTTTCCTCCAACCTAAACTGTCAGTTTTATGTTAAGCAAAAAATAAGCTCTTTTTCTTGGCAGGTGTTATAACTGCGCTCTAATGATTTTCAGTGGATTCTTCATTCTCTCCCGTAATATCATTGGATATTGGGCCCTTAGAAGAAGGGAAAGTCTGAAAGGGTTTCTGGATGTAGGACTCTGTTCTACATCCTTTGGACGGCTGGTCTGGTGGTGGTGATTTCTCTCAGCTTTCATTTGTCTGGGATTCTTTAGTTTTCCTTTATTACTGAATGATGGCTTTGCTAGGTGGTACTCTAGGTTATCACTTTTTTTCTTTCAGTATTTGGAATATTTTATTATGTTTCCTCCTGGCCTGGGAGTTTTCAACTGAGAAATCTGCTGTTAGTCTAAGAGGTCTCCCCTAAATGTGACTGGGGCCCTCCTCTTGCTATTTTTAGAATTCTGTATTTGTCTTATACTGTTGACAGTTTAAATGTACTGTGTCATGGTGAGGATCTTTTCTGGTGGTCTGTTTGAGGTCCAATGGCTCTCCTGTAGTTGATGTCTACCTTTCCCAAGATGAAAACAATTTTCAGCTATTATTTCATTGAATATATTTCCTATACCTTTTTCTTCCTTTCACCTTTGGAACTCCGAAAAATTAGAAGTATATTAATTTGGTAATGTTCCATTAAGACTTAGGGGCTATCTTCATTCTTTTTTTTTTAAATTGGGATATTGACAAAAATGTGTCTTCAATTTCAGATATTTTTTCTTCTACATGACTCAGTTTATTGTTAAAGTTTTAAGCTGTATTTGTTGTTGTTGTTGTTGGTGGTGGTGGTGGTAATAGGGATTGAACTCAGGGGCACTCAACCACTAAGCCATGTCTCCAGCCCTATTTTGTATTTTTATTTAGAGACAGGGTCTCACTGATTTGCTTAGCACCTCACCATTGCTGAGGATGGCTTTGAACTCGCAATCTTCCTGCCTCTGCCTCCTGAGCCACTGGGATTATAGGCATGCATCACTGTGCCCAGTTTAAGCTGTATTTTTATATGACTTTTTGAGTTATTTCTGAGATTTCTGTTTGGTTCTTTTCCATGAGCTTGTTTTCTATTCTGAGTTTTCTCATTCATATTATGCACTGTTTTCCTAATTTCATTGAATTGTCCTTCAATATTCTCTTGAATCTTGTGAAATTTCCTTATCACTCTTTTGAATCCCTTATTGAACAAGTCATCCATATTTTTTTGCCTTGGAGTCTTTTATTTTGGAGTTAGTCATTTTTCTTCTTTGGAAGCCACATGGTACTTTGTTTTTTTTTTTTATACTTATGTTGTGCCTATGTTGAGATTTATACACTTTGTGGATCAGTTATTTATATTGCTTTTAGAAGGTGGCTTTGGCAGTAAATGGCCTTCTCCTTAAGATGTATCTTCGGGTGTTGGCACATTACCTTTCATTCTACTTGGTCACCCTAGTGTTTTTTTCCCTATATCTTTTTCATCTATAATCAATGGTGTGGGACATGTTGCTAATAACAGTGAACTCATGGAGCCCTTTTGTCTCCAGGGACAGCATTGGATTGGAGGTATTCTAGCAACCCAGGTGAGTGTTATGTATATGACACTAAAAGTGTTATGCACACCCTCTATGTGGCTGCTCTGGTAATAGGTGTGGTAGAGCCTGGGAGATTGGATGCCTGGGTGCCATGGAGTGCAATGGACATTTCCTCAGAGGTGGAAAAAGTGGTGAAGAGCGTGGAGCATATAGCCTAATGCCTGTCAGAGGCATAGGTCATTTGGTGAGCCAGCAGCAAGGCTCCACCCTTACTTCAATGCCATGCTGCAGCAGCTTGGGCTCTAGGAATTGGGTAAAGAGAGATAATGCACGTTCCTTTTGTGAAGCAAAGCTATGTTGCAGATTCCAGGTAGCTCTGCTAACTGGGATCCACACCTCTGGAAGCTTTCTATAGCTAGGGGGGCTGCTGGTTGTGGCTATGAGGCCCACTGGGACTCTTCCAATCACCTTTTCCCCAGCAAAAGGAAATTCCACTGGGTGGGAACTCAGAGTAATGTTCCTAATGTGCTCTATTCTACTCTATGCTGTTTTCCTGGGTCTCCATTCCTAACAGGGTCCCTGTTTCTCCCTCACTGGGTTCCAGTTTTCTTCCTTGGACACTTAACTCAAAATAAACTATTTATTTGTTGTCCTGTCTCTTTTTAGGGCATTAGGTTTGTGCTGGACAGTTCTATTTCAGCATTCTGGTAGTCTTCTAAATTAGTAATTTCTAACTGCTTAATAATTTTGGGAAGTCTAACCATTTTTAAAAATGTTTTATTTTTACTGAAATCTTTGTTTTATTGATGCATATTAATGATACAGAATAGTGAATTTCATTATGGAATATTCATACATGCACATAACATAATTTGATCAATTTTTTTAAAAGAGAGAGTGAGAGAGAGAGAGAGAGAATTTAAATATTTATTTTTTAGTTATCGGCAGACACAACATCTTTGTTTGTATTTGGTGCTGAGGATGGAACCCAGGCCGCACGCATGCCAGGCGAGCATGCTACCGCTTTGAGCCACATCCCCAGCCCCAATTTGATCAATTTTATTCCCCATTGCCTTACCTTTTTCTCCTCCCTCAAAGTCTGGTCTTCTTACAAAAGCTTTTAGGGAGTGTTATTATTTGGGTTTGAATGTCCCTCCAAAACCTCTTGTTTTGACAATATGACCACTCTAGCAATGTTCAGAGGTTGGCTTTTAGGAAATGACTAAGGCTCTGACATCATCAGCGGATTAATTCATATGCTGGATCAATGCTTTGGTAGCCAAATGTATTAATGGGGTTGGACCTATAGGTGGTTGGGGCATGACTAGAAAAGTAGATTGCTGGGGTTATGGTTTTGGGAAATGTATCTGTCCTTGGCCTCTTTCTTTCTTTCATTCTGCTTTCTGACTGGCTGCCAAGTGCTGAACAGCCTACCTCCATCTTACCTTTCTGTCATGATGATTCTCTCTTGGAGTCAGCCAACTACAGAACAAATCCTCTGAAACTGTGAGCCAAAAGAAACCTTTCCTCCTTCAAGTTGGTCTTGTCAGGTACTTTGGTGACAGCAATGAAAAGCTGACCAACACATTGAACAAAGGACATTTGTGATGACATTTGGTTTGAATTTTGCCTTCCTAAGCTTGGTAAAGTCACTTCCACAAAATAGATCATTTTCTTATCAGTTTTTATTGATTATCACATAAATTAAACTGCAAAATCTTAAAAAAATTACAAAATCCATACAAAATCCATATGATGGATTTTATAAAAAAGAATAGAATGCCAAGAAATTCACGATGCAACCCAAAGAGTCCATAATGTTTATTTTCTCCTTGAAAAATTCTCTGTATTCTCACAATATTGTATTTATTTATTTTTTTTTTCTGTTAATTATTTCAAGCTAATGCACAAAATACCTCATCTTGGGTTACCACCAATTTCCTGACCTTCTCATAAGCTCACGCTGTCTAGGTTAAACTAATTGTATTCCTTATTTACATATTTTAGGTAGCTAAGCCAGGTAGATAATTTTAATAATTATCTTTAGAAAAATAGAGATATCCAAAACTATTAGCAGCTTTAGTCAACAAAATAAAAAAGAAATATGTTATTTGGATAAAATTTCAATATTTATAAGTGCACTTTATGTGCTAATCTATGAGTAGAGTATCTGTAATGTGCTGATCTATAAGCATAGCATGTAGAATATTGTATATGTATATATATATATATGTATGTATATTTCTATTATACATAAACAAAACACACACACACATACCACATTTATTTGGATCTCTAATTTCATTGAAAAGTGCTTGTCGATTGTCCATTTATTCTTAAGTATTTTATTTTTCACATACCATCAATCATAAATTCAGTATTAAAAATTTTAATTTTCCCATTGTTCACTTCTAATATGTTGAAAAGTTTGAGTTTTGTGTCTTGATCTTATATTTTGCTAAGTTTTTAAATTCACTCATTAATTTTTGTAGCTTCTAGTGTATTCCTTAGGATTTTATTTGTATATAGTTATTTCATCTGCAAGTAAAGGCAGTTTTTCTCTTTTCTACAACCTATGCCTTTTATTTGTTTTTAATGCTTTATTATTTTGGGTAGGGTCTTTGGTAGAATGTAAACAGCAAAGATGTTATTAGATATCCTTAAATTTTGTTGATCATTCTTAAAAATATTCAATATTTTGTAATTAACTACGATAATTTGGGTTTTACATAATTGCCCTAACTTATGTTGAAGATGATTCCAAACACTAGTTTGCTGAGAATGTTTATATAAATCAGTGTTCAATTTTGTCAGTTGTTTTTCTCTCCATCTAATAAAGTGATCACATGGTAATTCTCCTTCATTCTATTAATATGGTGAATTGTAATGATTAATTTTCAGATGTGAAGTTTAATTTTCTTTTCTGGGGGTAAGTATCATTTGATTACATAGTTTTATATGTTGTTACATTTGATTTTGTGAAAGAACTTAATTTTTATGTTCATGAAAAATATTCTACGATTCTCTTCTAGTAATATCCTTTATGAAGTCTTGGGTAAATAAATGAATTGTAAATTATTTCCTTCAATAAAATGAATTATAAATTATTTCCTTCTCTATTTTCTAATAAATTTTGTATAGGATTAGTATTATATTTCTTAATTAAATATTTCAGTTCACCAGTACAGCTCTAAATGGTGTAGGGGTGTAGGGTTTTCTTTTCTTTCTTTTTTTTTTTTTTGTAGGGAAATTTTAACTACAAACTTAATTTCTTTGATTAAGACTACTAAAGCTTTCTGTTTCTTCTTCAAAACATTTTTTTTTGTAATTTCTGTCTTCCGAGGATTTCTTTTAATTCAAATTTTCAAAATTTACTATTGTAAAATGTTTAAAAATATTCATTCATTCATTTAATCTATCTAGGATTTATAGTCATATCTCCTTTTCATTCATGATATTGGTCATTTTTTCTCTCTCTGTCTCTGTCTTTCTCTTTTTTTATGTAGGGTTGTGTCTTCCTAGATGTACTCATTTCATTGGTTACCACCAATGAGCTAGATGTACTCATTTCATTGGTCATTTCCAGGAAGAAACCTTTGGTTTTATTGATTTTTCTTTCTTTTTTTCTCTTCTTCCCACTTTTCCTCCTCTTTTTTCCTCCACCTCTTTCCTTTTGTTTCCTATTTCATTGTTTTTTTTCCTACTCTTGTCTTTATTACTTTATTGCTTCTATTTTAATACTTTTAGTTTTCACAACTCCTTAAGGTGGCAATTTTAATCATTAAATTATATCACTCTTCTTTTCTGATATATAAACTGAAATAACTTCTTAACTATTTAAGCTGCATTCCATAAATCTTGTATGTTGTATTTTTAAAACAATTTTATTTCAATATAATTGAATATTTAAAGTATGCAGTATATATAATATACCTATTACATATATCAAAGTCTCACATTCAAAATATTTAACATATATATATCACTCCTGAGAGTTTTCCTTATAACTATTTATCCCTTTATAATCTCTTCATCTTGCTTCTCTTCTCTACCCATGCAACCTGCTTATGTATATTGTATATTGTGTGGCATATTTTAGAGTTTTATAGAATCACATAGTCTGTATGATTTTCATTGTGGCTATTTTCATTCAGCATAATTATTTTGTAATTCTTTCATGTTGCAGAATATAAGAATGGTTTGTTTTATTTTTATGATAAATTCCATAATATGGCATAATTATATTTATACATTCACATTTCATGAAAACTGTTTTCAGGTTTTTTTTATTACAAATCAAACTGATATGAACTTTCACATCCTTACACCTATGATCCATTTTGAATTAATATTTCAATGTGATAAAATATGGACTAAAGTTATTCTTTCCACATATGGATACTCAGTTGTTTTATTAATATTTATTATAAAGTCTATCTTTTCACCACTAAATTGCCTTTTCCTTTTTCCAGTATCTGTTGAAATTATATGTGTGTCTACATCTAGGCCTCTATCATTAATGCTAATATTGCATTAAACTTGACCCTGAAGTTTTATAGCATATGCCAATTCTAGGTAGAGTTTGTTTTTAAACTTTGTCTTCCTTCCAAAATTGTTTTAATTATTTTAAATGCTTTGCATTTCTATAGGACTTTAGCTTGGCATTTTCTACACAGAAAGTTTACTGGGTGTTTGAATGAAAATGTGTCAAATCTAAAAAAAAGTTGGGGAGAATTGACATCTTACTAATATTGAATCTTCTCAACCCATAAAAAGATAATGTTTTCATTAGTCAGGTTTTCTTTAATTGTTTTTAGCAATTCTTTATATTTGTCAGTGTAGAAGTCTTGAATATATTATATCAGATTAGTTCCTAAGTTTTTCACATTTTATATTCTTGTCAATTGTATTCTTTTTCAAGTTAAATTTTATTTACCTACTGTTTGTTGCTATTACATACAGAATTGATATTGTGAATTTATCTTATATTCTATGACTTTGCTAAATTCAGTTTTTCTAGTCAATTCTTTGCAGATTCTGTCACACATTTTTCATAGACAAATCTGTCTAAAAAAATTTCAAAAAAAAAGTTTACTTGGGGGCTCATGGTTTCAGAGTCTCAGTCCATAGATGACTCCATTCTTTGGGGCCCAAGGTGAGGTAAAACATCATGGCAGAAAAGTGTGGCAGAGCAAAGCTGCTGGGCATGTGCACCAAGAAACAGAGAGAGTGAGCTCCACTCATCAGGGACAAAATGTATACCATAACAGCATGCCCCCTGTGACCTGCCTCCTCCCATCACATCCTGCACTGTCTACTATTACTACCAAGTTATTCCCTATCAGGGGATTAATCCACTGATTAGGTTGTCCTTCCCATAATTAATCATCTCATCTCTGTAAAATTCTTGCATTATCTCATGCATGAGATACATGAGATTTGGTGAACTCCTGATAGCTAAACCATGACACTAAGAGGCTTTTTTTTTTGTTTTAAATCAGAAATTCAGAAACAGATCTTGAATTTTGCCAGATGCTTTTTCTGCATTTTTGTCATGATCATTTTAGTTCATAATTTTAGCTTATTAGTATTCTGTTTCATATTTACTTCAATGTCTATGTAGGCCATGTATTCATGGCATGTTTTCCTTGGAATGTCAGTTTTATTTTGCTATCAGGGTAAGGCTGGAATCATTGAATGAGTTGGAAAGGGTGTTTTTTTTTTTCCTTTTTGAAATTTCTGACAAAGTTTGTACAGAATTGATATAACTTTTGCTTTTGTATGCAATCAGTTAAACTTTGTATTCCAAATCTGTTTCTAGGGTGGTAACTGTAGTTTTAGTTCAGATATTTTGTCTCAGGGGCTACTTTCTGTCCAAGAATAATATGATTCAGGTGCTAGCCTGAGTGGTGAGTAGATAGAAATTGAGGAATTTGGGAATATTTCCTCTGTATGGTGCCCTTCTAGGATTCCTTATGACTTGGCCATGTTTATCCCAGATTCAATCTTCTTTTTTCCCCAAGCCAGAAAGGCTGCAGATTTTATTGTTCCAGTTACTCCAGACATTTTAGTAACTGAAACTGGATTCAAGGTAAAAGCTATGAAAACAGGAATTCATTTCTTACAAATCCCCTACTCCACATATGAACTCTCTTATTGGGATATCTGCATTGGAAAATGCTTTTTTTTATTGTGTCCAAAATTTATAGATGTCATCTGAAGATTACAGTAGAATATTATTCAACCGCTACTGGATGTGGAAGTCTTCTGACCTACTATATATATTTTCTCTGATCTTTCCCTGTAGTTCAAACTCTCACATTTAAGCCATTGTGTCATTTAGTGTGCTTGCCTCTGACTGTATCACTGATACTCCAATGTGCTATATCTAACATGATCTGAGCTTAAAAAATACAACTCCTGTTATAGTGGAATTTGATCTAAATAAAAAATAAATGGTCTCTGAGATAGTCAGAGTATGACTATAAAGATGAAGATAAAAATAATATCTTTATAAAGATAAAGAATATGACCTTAATTATGCAAATTTTGTGTAACAAATTTTGATTGCTTGCAAATTCTATTTAACTACTTCCAGGTTTTCATTTTTGTGGTATTATTAAAGTTACAATCTCCCATGTAAAATTTGAAAATTAATATGTTTTTATTATCCACACAAATTCTCACATATAGACATACTCTCATGTTTTACAAATTTGAGACAAATTACCCAGCATCTTTTCATTGCTTAAGAGAAACTTGTGAAAGGAAACTCTGTAGATACATTTTTTACTAATTATTAGAAGAGCATCATGATTTATGCATATTTCTGGGGTGAGTATATAAGATAAAAACTACAATTAAATTTCAACTACTGATAACCCAGAATGGGATTTTGAAAAAAAGAATTTATTGCTAATCTTATAACAATATTTTTTGTAAAAATAAAACATTTGTTATTTTCTTTTTTAACAATGTCTGTAGGATGCCCTTCTAAGTGAAAATATTTAACATAATAGGTTTTATGCCTGTAAGTCATTTTCACCAATACTTGTTGACAAAATACACACTAGAAATATGGAATCTAGGGCTGGGATTGTGGCTGGGTGGCAGAGCACTTGCCTAGCATGTGTGAGGCACTGAGTTTGATTCAAGCGTGTATCAATAAATAAAATAAAGGTCCATTCACAACTAAAATAAAAAAAGAAATGTGGAGTCTATTCATTGAATCAATATAAGTTGATTTTGCTTCTAAAAATTTGTTCAGTTCTCTATTTTTCTGTTAAGATTTAAGAACATTTTGGATTTTTTCAAATGGAATAAATTTGAAACTTATGGATTTACCAAAATAATATGTGCTTTCAAGCCTTGCCATCTGGTTCTAAGAATACATGTTCTTTTTGTTCCAATGCATAAGAATATAGTTTGGTGTTTTGATTTCAGTTTTATCTAAATAATTAATCCACATGGATAGATGAATTCAATATATCTGTTGAACTACATATGTCTTTATATTCTTCAAGTCTCAAGTGTTTTTTATTCTGTCACAAGCTGAATTCCAGAAGTGAAGAAACTACTCTTCATTTCCCCCTTTCAAATTCCCAGTAGCCAATTAGATATAAATCACATAGGAGCCTTTTTTTTCTGATCTCAAAAATAACTGCCCCCAAAGACCAAACAGAAGAAAGAAACATGGACTATAAGTTAGACAATTTTTGAGTAATTTAGAGGGAGACTCTTTAACCCATTAATATAACATTGATATTGAAGAAATTACTAACAGAACCATGAAAAATCTCATGTGGCTGAAGGAACTGGAAAATATCCTTTAATTCTTAAACAGATTAGAAGTATTATGGTAGAAAAATCATTTGAGGGTGACCTAAAAGGGTGTAAGTAATAGTAATAAATGATGTTAATTTAAAGAAAATGTATAATATCAGAAAAAATCTCCAAATGGAAGTCTCCAGTGGGAAATTATGGGGACCTTGGGGAAGACTATTTCAGAAAGTATCTTCTAATCCAAGAACAGGACAAAATAATTTAACAGAGTTGAGTTACTTTATTCCTTAGTTCCATTTCATTACAATAATTATAATAGTGATTATTGTGGAAATCCATGGAGGATACAATGTATTGACCTTGAAATCTGGCACTGGCTCATAGTCTCTGACCTGTGTGAACTGTGGTAAAGCTCTTAAATGATCATAAGATGTGGTCTTTAGTAGTGAAGGCAAAAATCAGTCTCATGACTTCTAATAGAAACAGCACATATATGTTATATAACATATTTTTAAGATATTCATTAATGTTAATTTTATTTTTTTGCATGTCTATTTTTGTTAGATATTAAGCAAAATCAAAACCTACTTTAAATAATTTATATTTTAGTTGTATAACACCTGAGAGAGAGAAAAAACAAAACACTGAAGGGTTGAATAAGCAGAGAAAATTTGAAGTACTAACTTGGACATTGGCAATACAATGGGAAGATGAAATGACTTTCTTCTGTTTAATGTGATAAAAGAACAGAAGAAAAGGAAAAATGGTGGCCATTGCAAAATTATAAACTAATCTCTATAGGGGAACAGGGAGAACTGAAAAGGCCAATTGAGCTGCAATTGCTGTTGAATGGCAAGACTCCTGGAATTGTAGAAAGTGGCAATTGTAGCTGACTGTAGCACACCATCCAAGAGCATGGCTGTGGCAGAGAACAACAGGAAGACAATTCTTCAAAGGCATGTTCTATCTGCTTGCAGAATTCCAGGTAGCTTCTGTGTGAAGGAAAGAACACTGCAGATCTTGGTGAAGATGTATTCAATATGGGCCATCAAAAAGGCTGACAACCACACATTCCATGAAATTCTGTTGGGATATAGCATGCACATTCAGGTTTCTCTTGTGAGGAAGTATTTTATTGATATACAATGTACACATTGAATGTCTTGTATATGGATGTGTGGATAGATAGGATTAGATTTCAGTCCTGCCCAATCAGAACATGCTTAGAGGCACTCTCTGCCATGTGATAAATGGATACTCTGAGATAGAGCCATTTCTCTAAACACTAAGGTGCCCTCACTCACCAGCTAATTTTGCATAAAGTTAAAGCTGGGCTTCTGTGTTCCTTTAATCAATTTTGCAACGTTGTGAATATTTGTGTTTTAAGGATATGTGTCTCTTTTGCCTGATAGTATTGTTTGTCCCCGGTACATATTATTTTTACATTACAGTATCCTACAATCAGTCTCTGAAAGATCTCTTCTGATTTCCTTAGGCAGAATTCATTACCACATAGCTGCATCCCCACAGCATTTTATAAAACATTTCTATCATTGCAATTACATTATGATTTTATTTGTCTTTTTTCATCCATCTTGTTTACTCTGGTGAAAACAACTGAAAAAGTGACAGTGTTCTATTCATCTATGTATTTCAAAATTTCAAACAGAGTACATTTTTACTCTACCAGTTTCTCCATTGATGTGCAACAAATGACCACAAATATAGTTACTTAACACCCACTTATTATCTTACACTTTCTGTGAGTTGGAAGTCCATGTGAGTTTGACTAGGTTCTTTGCTATGGTCTCACAGAACAAAAGCAAGACATATCAGGCTGAGTTCTTATTCCTAGAAATTGAGGAGAATCTGCTTGCAAGCTCATGCAAGTTGTTAAAATTGAGTTTCTTGCATTTTAGGATGGATAGGCCATCATTTCTCGGTTTTGATCAGCAAGGGGTCACTCTGATCCTCTAGGGACTGTCTGCATTTCTCATTCTGGGGCATCATCTATCCACAAGTCCTATGTGAAGCCTCAATTCCTTCTCATGCATTGATTCTGCATTCACTTTCTACATGCCAGGGAAAAGTTCTCTCATTTTAAAAGGGAGCTTATATTATACCCACTCAGCTACCTTTATTTTACCATGCAATGTAAAATCATGTTGAGTGACATCACATCATTGTCATAAGTTTGACTCACATTCAAAAGAGAAGTGGAAACTGTGGCTGGTGTCGGGATATTGGGATCATCCTTAAGGTTCTGCCTACATTGTAAACATAAAAATGTATTTAATAACAAATAATCTTGCACATGTTGAATTTTCTTAGCAGATAAATGTTGGAAATGTGAATGTCTTAAATCTTGTATCAATTTTTCAATTATAAAGATCCATGAGACACAATTTCATATTCTATTATTTTCAGTATTCATTGATCAGAGCAGGACTGAGCTGGACTGATCATCAATGGGTAACTCTATTGAATTTATATAATGTATTTAAAAGCTTCACAACCTCAGAAACATAAGTTTTAAACTTTGAAACTTTCTGTATCAAGTGGGATTATATTCATCTGGGGATGACTGCAAAAACTAATAGCAGTGGCTTTAACTGGACAGACATTTATTTTTCTGGCATCTATAGGTTTCAGGTTGGCAGTTGGAAGGGAGTGGTTATGGTAGCTCTAAAGTGTCAGGCCTCTAGAATTCTCTGGAACAGGCATGGCATACATACCCATGACGATCTCATGATCTGGAGGTTAGAACACCAGGGTTTGCCTCTGTGTTTTACCCAGTGAGAAGGGGTTAGCATGGTTATGCCAAACTTGCTTCACACCCCAGTAAGGTCATTTTTCAGAAATTGCATATAACCTCTGCTTATATGTCACTGATGAACCCTTATTATCAGTCACACTTAGTTGCAAGGAAGGCTAGAAAACATAATACTACTTTAGATTGTCATATGCACTACTGAAAGTTACAGATTATATTACTGTGCATTATGAGATTTACACACCTTGTGTATGTAGCAATTAAGAGTAAGAATACATATATTTTCTTTATTTGTCAAGTCTGTTTATCTCACCTAAGAATTCACTCAATGATGAAAGTTCTATTGCAAGGACATGAGTCAATATCTGACAATTTAATATTGTAGTTGTCCAAAGTGGCTATAATACTTAGGGCAAAATTTTCAGAATAAAATCTGAGGGGATAATAACATGTCCATAGGAGTCTTTGAGATCACAATACATTCTTAAGGAACTGGAAAACCACCTTTGTGAACAGGAATGTGCATGTGCTTAGGCAAGCTGTTATAGGTGCCTGAAACCTCACACTGTCTGAGCCTGAGGATTTTCAAAGCAGCTGATGATGTGGAAGTCAAAGAGTTTCAAACTGCTAGAGAATTGAAAGTATGCCCCAATAGAACAGAGAAAATGTGTATGAGACTTACTGGTTCACTTTATTAAAACACAAAAACAAAACACATCAAAAAACTCCCCTGTTCCATCATTAGCTAACCACTAAGCCAGAGATTTCACCAGCTTCACACTTCAGTGAGTAAGAACTTTTTAGATTTAATCTAGGAAAGTCACTAAGCAAACAAAGAACAACAAGAGTAAGAAAGAAAAACAACAAAATCCAGAAGGAGGTAGAATCTGATGTGCAAAGTTTTCACCTTACTGTCAGCCCTCTGTGTCCACAGGTTCCTCCTCAAAGGGTTCTGTACCATCAATCAACCAACCACAGATTGAAAATATTAGGAAAATTTGCGTCTGTACTAAACACATACAGACTTTATTTCTTGCCATTGTTTTCTGAAAAACACAATACAACTATTTATATAGTATTTATGTGTTCGGTTTTATAAGTAAACTAGAGATTTTTTATAGTATGAAGGAGGGTGTTCATAAGTTATAGGTAAATACTACCTCATTTTAAATTAGTGACTTGTGCATCAGCAGATTTGGTATCGTGGGGGATCCTGGAACTGAGGATCCATGAATACCAAGAAATGACTTCTTATTGTTTAAAATGGACAGTTTTCAACAATAAAATATGATGTGAAATAAATAGGAAAATAGTCTCCATATATGGATAAAAACGAATAATCTGGCCTTGAACAAGTCTATTTTTTTTATTTACCAAATACCAGTTCTAAATCAGTTACCTTAAATATGTTCAAAGAACTGAAGGAAATCATACATACAGAATAAAAGGAAAGAGGACAACAATGTCTCACCCATCAGAAAATACTGATAAAGAGGGCTGGGCTATAGCTCAGTGGTAGGATAGTGAGATAGCACATTCAAATTGCTGAAAGACAAAGAGTATCAACAAGCATTCTAAAATCCAGCATAGCTGTCCATCTCCCCAAACAAAGCAAAACAGAAATAGCAAAGAGCAACAACAAAAGCAGAAACAGAAAAATTTAAAATATTTCAAGATAAACAAAAGCAGGGAATGCAAATACTAGCAGATCTGCCCTACTAGAAATATTAAAGGCTTTAGGCTGAAATGAAAGGGACACTAGGCAGTAACTTGACTCCACAAGAAGAAATGGAAAGTGCTAGTGAGTCCACTTCAAAAGCAAACACAAAAGATAATCTATTTTTGTTGATAAATCTTTTCTTCTATTTGATTCACAACTGTAAAAAAAAACAGTAATTACAAAGCTGTAATTACACGATGTATAATAATCTTGTACTGTGTAATTTATAATGATCTTACAGTGTATGAAGATGTAATTTTGTGACAATAAAGTCCAAGGAGGAGGGAGGGAACAGAATTTATTGTGGAGCAAAGTTGTTGTATACTATTGAAAAAAATTTAGTTGGTATTAATTCTAACTAGAATGTTTTAAGATGCTAATTATAATTTCCAGGGAAACTATTAAGAAAATAATTTTAAAATATAGTCGGAAAAAAAGCTAAAAAATATAATTTAATTGGCACACTAGAAAATATATATTTTTATCACAAAAGAGGGCAGTGATTGAAGAATCAAGGACAAAAGACCCAAGGGCTAAGAAAAAATAATAAAATTACAGATGTAAATCCTACATAATAAGTATTGACATTGAATATAACTGCATTGAATATCCAGAACAAAAGACAGAATAGAAAATTGTATTAAAGTAAAAATAACTGAACAATATGCTCTCTATAAAAGATGTAATTTAGACTCATAACAAAAAGATCTTGGAAGTGAAAGAGTGGGAAAATACATGCCATGCAAATAGTAAATAAAAGAGAAAAGAGTGGTTTTACTAATGTTGGGTAAAAAAGACTAGGACAAAAATTAGTCTTGAAGAGAAAGGCAGACATTAATGGTGATAAAAGAAATAATCCACCACATTACAAAAATATATACTATACACCCAACGACACAGTCTCACCATCCATGCCATTCCTTTTAAACGTACTCTGTTCTGTCTTGCAAAATAACACATAATGTAACCTGAAAATTGTTCCACATGATGGTAGATGGGATCATCCAGATACTCGTTGGATGTAGTTGGTTTATAATGTTGTGAACATCTCTTATTTACTTGTTATCTTCTACCTGTGTGTTCTGTTCATTGCGTAAATTAAAATTAAAACAGGAGTACACATTTCAACAATAATGGTTATGGAACTCAATACTCTACTTCTTACACCACATGGGATATTCTCCAGAATAGATAATACATTAAGCTAAAAAACAAACTAGAAAATTATGTTCTCTATTCACAATGGAATGAAATTAAAAATTAAAAACAAATAAATATGGAAAATCCATAAGTACCTGAAAATTTAAAAAACACTTATTACTAAAATATTAATATGTCAAGGTAAAAATGGAAAAGTTAAAAGAGAAATAATTTGAAATGGAAGAAAATGATGTAAAATATCATAACTTAAGAAATGCAGCTAATGCAATGTCAGATGAAATATATAGTTTTAAATGCCTATATTTTTAAAAATGCCAATAATATTACCTTAGAAATTAGAGGGAAAAATCAATATAAATATAAAGCCAAAAGCAAAAAGGAAACAATAAAAATTAGACTGGAAATAACTGGAACAGAAAATAATAGAAAAAACCCTCAAAATTGGTTCTTTTAATAGGACCACCATTTGATCTAGCTATCCCTCTCCTCGGTCTATACCCAAAGGACATAAAAACAGCATACTACAAGAACACAGCCACATTAATGTTTATAGCAGCACAATTCACAATAGCTAAACTGTGGAACCAACCTAGATGCCCTTCAATAGATGAATGGATAAAGAAAATGTGGTATATATACCTAATGGAGTATGATTCAGCATTAAAAGAGAATAAAATCATGGCATTTGCAGGTAAATGGTTGGAACTGGAGAATATAATGCTAAGTGAAATTAGCCAATCCTCTGAAACCAAATGCCCAATGATTTCTCTGAGTAAAGATGCTGATCATTAATATGCTGTGGGGGTGGAGGGCTAACTCTAGATAGGGCAAAGGGGAAAAGGGGAGGGAGGAGAAGAGAGGAGGCATAGGGGTAGGAAAGACAGTGAAATGCAGTGGTCACCATTACCCTAAGTACATGTATGAAGACATGAGGGATGTGACTTTACTTTGTGTACAACCAGAGATATGAAAAATTGTGCTCTATATGTGTAATGTTAATTGTAATGCATCCTGTTGTCATACATAACAAATTAAAAATAAAAAAGATTGTAAAAATTTAGTTCTTTTAAATGATAAAAAATTACCTAGAAAAATATACAGAAATATAAAATACAGAATTTAAAACCAGGTATTATAAAGGGAACATCACTACAGAACTAATGAAAATAAATACAACACTAAGAGCACACTGTGTGCAACTGTATTCCAACAAATTACCTAATTAGATGAAGTGGGGCAAATCATGTAAAGATCAAACTATCAAAAATCAAGAGGAAAAAGAAAATCTGAGTAGACCTCAAACAAATTTAAAAAAAAATCAAAGTCTCATGGAGAAAAATCTAGGCTTTACTTATGACTTCTTCTACCATGTTTTTAAAAGTGAATAAAGGTAATGCTTTACAGACTCTTTCAAAACAGAAAAAGTGAGACCACTTATCAAATTGTTCTATAAGATCAGAATCTTTATAAAACCATAACCTAAAACATTACAAGCAAAGAGGGATAAAGACCAATATTGTTATAAATATCAACTCAAATTCTTTAACAGATTACTAGTAAACTGAATCTAGTGATGAATAAAGAGGTTTATAAACAATGACCAAAGGAGAATTATCCAGGGAATGAATTTTTTTTTTAAATGTGAGAATCAATCAGTGTCATATATAAAGAATAAAAACCACATAATCATCTCAATAGATATAAAAATAAGTTTGCAAAATAAAGCATTCTTTGGTGACAAAAATCTCTCAGTGACCTAATAATAAGACTTTTTAAGCTTATAAAGGAAAAATCCATAGTTAACATCATAATGATGAAATATGAACACTTTCACCTCAATATCAGGAACCAGACAAGAGTACTCAATCTCACCATTTCTATTTAACATTGCACTAGATTTTCTAGCCAGGGCAATTAGTCAAGCAAAAGAAAAGTCATCGAGACTAAATTTAAGAAAGCAAAATTACCTCTATTCTCAGATGATTTTATATAGACATCTTAAAGAACTACACACACACACACACACACACACACACACACAACCACTCAAATCAGTAAACAATCTTGGCAAGGCTTTAAAACTCAAATGCTAGCGCTGGGGATGTGGCTCAAGCGGTAGCGTGTTCGCTTGGCATGATTGCGGCCCGGGTTTGATCCTCGGCACCGCATACAAACAAAGACGTTGTGTCCACCGAAAACTAAAACAATAAATATTAAAAAATTCTCTCTCTCTCTCTCTCTCTCTCTCTCTCTCTTTAAAAAAAAAAAAGATTCAAAAGCTAGGCTGCAATAACCAGCTTCTAAAGAGAAAAGGTTTAGTTTGGTTCACAGTGTAAGAGGTTCCAGTCTATGATCAGCTGGCCTTGCTGCTTTTAGGGCTGAGATGGCACATTACAAAAGAAGCCTGTGGCAGGGTTAAATCCCTCATCTCATGGTCAGGAGGAAAGAAAGGAAAAAGAAGGGCTGGGGTTCCCCCTACAACATCCCCAGAACCTAGGAGACCTCTCACCAGATCCCACCTCTGCACCTCCCAAGAGTGCCAAGCTGGGAATCAACCCTTGAACATATGTACCTATGGGGGACATTCCAGATGCAAACAGTAGCAATGCATGTACAAATATCGATTTTATTTCTGTATATAGCTATAGACCATTTGAAAATAAAATTAAAAAAATAATTTACAACAATATCAAATTGAATGTACTGTTTGAATAAACAAGAGGTGTAAGATTTTTAGACCAAAATCTATAAAATAGTGTTGAATAAAATTTTATAAGAAGCAAAAATGGAAAAACATTCCATGTTCGTGTATTAGAAGATAATATCTCAAAGATAGCATTAAATTCAAAATTTAGCCACAAATTCAATGCATTCTCTTTTTTGTTTACAGAAATTGGGAAGCTGAACCTAAAATTCATATGGAAATAAAAGAGATACAAATAGTTTTGGTGAGTGACAGAACAATATTTATTAAAAATCATATTTTGGAGAATTTCATCTGTACCTCCACTCTTCTCCAACTTTGGGAGCCTTTCATAGTGAGATTGTTTATAATTCAGGGAAGAATAAATGTAAAATGGCCACATTCTTCCTTCCCTGTCATTGCATATAAACTATGAGTTTGGCTCAGGGATAAAAAAAAAAAGCAAGAACCTGGTATAAAAACAGAATTGAGATGTTTTAAATTAGGGAACAGGGACCACTGGAGTGTGTTTACAAAACTTCTGCCCCATGAGGTCTTCCTAAGATGAATTGACATGCCCTTCTCAACATGAGAGAATCGAGCATGGTATTTTGATTTTTAAAATGTCTCCTCACACTCTGCAGTTCTTAGCAGCCCAGTGAGAGAAAGGCAGGCTGCTGCCTCTGGATTTAACTGACAAATGAATTCTGCTCATTCAGAGAAACGACCTGCATGTTGTTAGATGCCACGCTCCACACAGCCTCCTCTCAATGGGATAGACAGACAGCACACAGTGTCACAGTGCTCGAGGTTAGTGGCTGGGGAAGGAATTGTTGCAAGCCATGTGTATCAATCCAAAGAGGAGAAATGGGTGGGAAGATTCAATGTCCTAGAGAAATAAGTGCTTTCACGTGCTCTGAGTTGTTGCCTCACATCACAGTTTGGTTTCTGGTGGCAGGCTCTGTCATTATCCCTGTTCTCTTGGTTGTTAAAACCAGGCATGATTTAGGTGAGGGGGGAAACTTTGAAAAAAAAAAAAAAAAAAAAAAAACCTAGGTTTGGGTCCTAGCTCTGGAACTTAAAATGTCAAATGAATTTTTCTAAGTCCCCCTCATCTGGTTTACTTGACTGCAAAAATGCTAGTAGCAATTGGATTTTCTTCACTGGATTACTGAAAGAATAAAATAATCTAAAATAAACAAAGAATTTTCTATCCATAAGTGATGATTCTTTTGTTTATTTATTTATTTTTATACCAGGGATTGAACCTTCAATTTATTATTATTATTATCTTTTTAAATTTTGAAACTGGGTCTCTATAAGTTGATCAGGGCATCAAATAAAATTTTGAGGCTGTCTTTGAACTTGTGGTCCTCCTATCTCAGTCTCCCAAGCCTCTGGAATTACAGGTAAGGGCCACCACACCCATCCATAAGTAATGATTCTTAATATTAGTTTTTATTAAATGAGAAACTGATTTTTATTTTAAATCAGGGCGCTAGCCAGCTTTCACAGATTTCTAGAGTCTTGAGCCCAATTCCCTGAATCAGATAAGAGATTGATTTGACAGAGCTATAAAAACTTATTCCCCAGAAGTTATCCTAGACTTCAACCATGACTAACATCCCAAGCCCATCACTTTCATGAAATATGGATTTTAATAGGTTATACAAGAGATAAAAGATAAGAGATTCTCCTAGTTGCCAAACTCAAGGAATACACATACACTTAAATAGAAAGGAAAATGAGACAGGTGTTCAGAACTATTCTGGCATGTCAATCTTATAAGGAAGTCAAATAACTGCATGTGGGGACAGGGGGATTATGCATCACCAAATAGGCTGGGAGTGATTATTTTATATTATTATTTTTTTAAAGGTAAGGAAAATAAGGTCAAGATGGTTAAGCTACTCAGCAAATAGCAAATAGTTTTTCCATAGTCTACCTTTAAGCAATTCTTCTGATTCTCAGCTTATTGAATTTTACTCTGGGCTGCATAGGAGCAAGAATGTAGGCAAGTCGGCTTGGACACTGATGATTAGAGCTTCCTAAGAAAGTGGAACCATAAATCCCATGGCAATAAGTAGAGGAAGACCAGGAGAGTCTCTAGTTTTCACCTGCCCAATAAAGTCAAGAGTTCTCTTTCTTGCATTGTGTCATCTGCCAGCATGCATATCATACAGCAGGCAAAAGTCATGTTAGAGAGAACTTTCTATTTGTTCCAAATGAAAACATGAGTTGAGCAATTGGGGGAAAAAAATGAAGCTATGATATTTTTTCCTAAGAGGCCAGCAGGTAACCTCATGCTGATTCAAACCCAAGAGAAAGATGTTGAGAGATCAAAGAGGGGAAGGACCAGCAGAGCAGGGACTTGGAGCTGGCAGCTGGCCAGCAGGCTACCGACAAGGAGCTAAATTATGCATCTTATTTAGTACATTTATTAAAAGAACATTTCTAGGCAAACATCCCAAAACAAATGTGACTATCAGTTAAGCGCCCTGCTGTCCTGAGCAGATTTAGTGCATGACAATTTTCTCATAATGGCTTTGTGGTGTTTGCTGAGTTTCATCTCTTTGCAGCATTTTATGAATTATCATTTCATGGGGATTTTAAATAGGCTGAATTTGCCCTTCATTTGTGGTTGTTCAGCAAAGTCAGAAATGGATAAATGTAAAGATGGCAAAGGAATGGTCAGAACATATTTGTCCAAACAATATTCTACTTGTTTTTGATTGACTTTGTCAAAAAAAAAATCAAAAATTACCACTCTTCCCTACTGTCCCTTAATTTATTTAAAGAATTTTTTGAACATCTCTTTTGTACTGAGGCTAAACTCTGATCCTTGGAGCACAAAGATGGATCAGATAATGTTCCTGATACCAGGAAATATTGCTGTAGGAGATGGAGAAAGAAAAGGTAAAAGAGAAGGCAGACCTAGATAGATGGACATGTCAAACAGTGTGAGGCATTAAGGGGGTTTTGTTATTCTCCATATAAAGTGATGGAAAGAGCAAGAAAAGCTTTCAGAGAAATGAGGGAGATATCCTTGTTTCAGACATTAAGAACGTGAATTAGCTTGATGGTTTGGGGAAATGAAAGCTCAGAATGACAGGAGAATAAAGGGAAGGAGACAGGGGCAGATGCAGTCAGAGTAAAGATTGGTCAAAGACCAGAAAGATTGCTTTTTATATTAGGTTAAAGATTAAGACATTTTAATTAGGTCTATTTGTATAGCCAAGACAAGATAAGAGATTATGTAAATGGAAGGCAGCAGCATTGTGACTGGAGAGGGGAAAAATAAGAGGCATAATATTTAGAAAGATAATAAAATCTGTTGTATTTGATGGCATTTGAGTGGTGTGTGAGAGAGCCTGTGGAATCTAGACTGGCCTCTGGTTTCTAGCTTGGGTGTCAGGGCTTTCATGTAAAAGGGTTCTGAACCTCATTTGGTATCCCAAGCTGGTGAAGTATATAAGCAAAAGAAGCAACAAACATCATCAGAAGAAAGCATAGCAAACATTAAGCAGTGTTAATTACTAAGTGATATAATTACAGATTATATTGTATAGTATTTTCAAACAAAACAAAACATGAATTTCTTTTATGACAGGAAAAAATGCAATAAATGTTTCTTTAGTAATTATAAAAAATATAAAAAAGAAGTTTCTATAAAATATTTTCCTTTAAGCTTGCTTGTTACAATAATCTTTTCTATTGAAAAAACAGACCTCTATGAATATGCTGCAAAGCAATCACCTCTCAGTATTCTTGGAGGTTTTATTCTAGGACCTCCTGTGTTCAAGTTTCTTCTATAAATGGTGTGGCATTTGCATATAACATACATCATTTTTCTGTATATTTAAAATCATCTCCAGATTACTTGTAATACCTAATATAATGTAAATGTTATGTAAGCAGTTGCCATATTATTTTGTTTAGAGAAAAATTATTAAAAAATGCATGCATTTTCTAGCAGCCCAATTCACAACAGCTTAACTGTGGAACTAACCTAGATGCCCTTCAACAGATGAAGAATAAAGAAACTGTGGTATATATATACACAATGGAATATTACTCAGTATTAAAAGACAATAAAATTATAGTATTTGCACGTAAATGGATGGAGTTAGAGAATATCATGCTCAGCAAAGTAAACAAATGCCAAAAAATCAAACGCTGAATATTCTCTCTGATAAGTGAATGCTGATCCATAATGGGGAAGAGAGGGCATGGGAAGACTGGAGGAACTTTGGATTGGGCAAAGAGGAGGGGAGAGGGGAGGGGGAGTAGGTGTAGGTAAGATGGTTGAATAAGACAGACATCATTACCCTAGTTACATATATGATTGCACAAATGGTGTGACTCTACATCTTGCACAACCAGAGAAATGAAAAGTTGTGATCCATTTGTGTACAAGGAAATGAAATGCATTTTGCTGTCCTATATAACTAATTAGAATAAATTAAAGAAATGTAAAAAAACTGCATGTTATTAAGAGGGCAACTATTGTAGGATTTATTAGTTTATTTTCTGTTGCCTTAACAAAATATCAGAAAATGGATAATGTGTAAAAAGAGAAAGTTTGTATAGGCCACAGTTTGGGAGGCTAAACGTCTAGGACAGGGTAGGCCCATGGGTTTGGCTTTTGGTGGGGGTTACATGGTGAATGGCATCATGCTGGAAGTACACTGAGAGAGGGGGAGATCACAGGATGATGATTATTCAGGACTCCAAAAGAATTTAGGGTCAAGCTTGCTCTTTTGATAATTCACTCTCCAGGGAGCTAACCTGGTCCCGAAAGAACTATGTAAATCCATCCTGAAAGTTGTATCCCCCATAATCTTAACCACATTCCATTAGACCCTATCTTTTAAATGTTCCACCACTTCTCAGCATTGCCACACTGAAGACCAAGTTTCTGGCACATGAACCTTTAGGAGATATACTCAAACAACATCCAAGCCAAGCCTCACAGTGTGCAGATGAGATGCGAGGTAAACAATGCTCAAACAATGAATGCTGGAGAGGTTGGGGAATCTGAGAAACAGCGGGAGGCTGAAGCAGGGAGTGCTTAAATGTCAGGGTAGTGCTCAGCAGGTGCAGAATCCAAGTATTGCTCTTTAGAAATTTCTGGAAGTTGTTTCCAAATGTTTATGATTCATGGTTAGTTGAACCTGAAGATATGAAACTTCTAGATAGGGAGGGTCAGCTTTACAAGGATTCCATGGTGGATAATGATAGAGTTTCTTCTTTTTCTAATTTTAACACTTATGATGTTGTTCTTCTCAAATTATATTTAACTAGAAAGCAAATAGCATAATAGGGAAAAGCAGTTGCAGTCTACTGTATTTAAAATGCTGGGGTATAGGAAGGAGAAACCTGGAGTAGAGAAAGGATTTTGCTTATTTTCATGGCCCATGACATCTACAGGATACATGGCTCAAAACCAATAACAATTTGGAGTTTCTTGTATCATCATTTCGTGAGAGTTTCAGAAATGCTTTTGGAGTGGGGGTGTTCCCCAAAGAATATCTGTGAGTCTTTCACATGATATATACTAGAGAAAATATGTCACACAGACCTGGATGACTTTTTCCAGCTTGGTGTTGTCCAAAATGCTTTAGAGTGGCAGTTATTTATTAACATCTTAAGCATAATTTGTTAGCAAATGCTCCAAAATTTTCAAATTTTTAGGCATTTGCCAATTATCCCTTGGATTTTAGTTGAACTCTTACTTTCCAAAATCCTTAAAAGCTCTTAGCTTTAGAGGCTAAAGAGAATTTACTACAGTCAAAAGACACCTTTAAACAAGAATGAAAAAAGTCAACAGGTGACCTTACTTAATATATTCTTATTTTAAAGAGACCATTGACTGTTTCTTTTCTATCACTTATGGGTAAACTTGTTTCTTTACCTAATTCTTTTGGTTAGAAATTTATACTAAGTGATTTGTTTATCCTTTGTCCTTAATATTACATTTCTCCAAAATAAACCATTCTCTAGAGACCATTGTAAATTCTGAGTTACTAAAAAGTTAAAGCAGAACTGAACACTCGAGTGGATAACACTATGTGTTCCCTTTCATGATTCTATCCTTCCCATTTTAATCCAGTGTGTTTAAGTGCTAAGAGGCACAATCATATCTGTTCTTTTGCCATTTCTAGAAGCAAGCCAAAATAACACTGATGGACTCCCACTCCCACTGGAGCATTAAAGATTTCAGATATGAGTCGTACATCATAAAGTGCACATCCAATCCTGTCTCCTTCTCCAGGAACCTCAGCTGTCTTTTTGCCATGGCTCAATGCCTATTACAATGTTGGAATTTGTGAGTTCTTTTGGGACTCAGAGATTATAGAACAGGGTTATACTCTAGTGGCTGGTGGTCAGATAAAACTACATAATTACACATTTGATAGGAAGAATTAGAAGTGTGGATGCACTTTACAAATGCATTTTACCCAGAGGAGTCATAATGACAAGCCATATCCTGCAATAGATGACTACTGGATGGACCATCCATCTCTGTAGAAGGTGTTTCAATATGGTAAAGTCAGTAGCTAAGAGACCAATTGAACTTTTGAATCAATGAACAGCATGCATCTGGGCATTATATTCCAAGTTCTCATTTTATTATCTCCCTATATGTTTAAAGTGCAAGACTAATATTTTATTTCCAAGAGCAAATTTTGACTTAGGCAAACAGAATTTTTCAGAGTTGTGTGAGAAAATAAGTGGAGGAGAGAAAGAGTGAAATGGTTGTTCTTGACAACTTAGATTCCATTCTCAAACAACACATTCTAGTAATATCCTAAGGATTCGCAAGGTTTTCCTTTGTCTCTAATTGTTGAACTCATTTCTGGGCTGATGGCTTGACTTATCAAAACTGTAAATAAGGAAGATATGCACCTCAGCATAAAGGAGGAAGAGTCACTACAATGAAAATGGGACTTGATTTAGGTTGGAAAGACCAGCTTTTGACTTTTATCCCCACCACTTATTGACTGGGTGTTCCCAGCCAAGTCATTTAGCCTAAGCAACACTATTTAGCAGATATAATATTGGGGAAATGACTTTGTGGAGTTTAAATAAAATATGTAAAATAAAATTGAAGATAGATCTTTCTAACTTGGGAATTAAGACATGATTTAGTTAAATATTATCTGTCAGCATAACCTATGCTGTGGTTCTGGTCATAACTTCATTAAAAAAACACATTAGATCTCTAATGAAGCAAACTCAGTAAATTCCAGTTTGCCCATGTCAACCCATCTTGAGGATGTCTTATTTCCATTTCCTTAGATGATAGGTTGTTATTGACATTTTAACAGACATTTGAACTGTTAAAATGCTTTATGATATTCTTTGTAGAAGTTTTGTCCATGACTACTTATCAGTATTGATAATTATCCTTGAGTTGTCTTCATCTGGAACAAAACAACTCCACAGTTTCCTCTCCCACCATGAAACCATTGCCCATTCAAAGCTGTCTCAGTGTTTGTACATGTGTTACCTAAGTGAACATTTCTTAGTATTCTCCAGATAGCAATCATTTCCATGAAGCTGTGGAAATACCACGTTAATGAGTGTACAGCTCTTGTCTTTGGAATGGAGCACACTACCAAGTAAGGAAGTCCAAACTATTTCATGGTCACCTGGCTGAATTCCACTGAGTCACCAGAGGGAGATGGTAGAAGATGGTTATTTCTTTGTAGGAAGAAAACATCTGGTTAAATGTAAAATCTATGGATTGTGTAATAAAGAAATAATTATAAACATATCAAAGAATACACTAAGAACTGCTGAATTTGCAGAATGAAATTTAAAATCGACACTCTGGAGGACAGTGAATATCCTTAGACTTGGCCATCATCTTTATAGCATTTCCTCTACTTCTCTGTGATTTACTATGGCAATCCCCTAGTTCCCATATTTTTGCTCTCTTAATCTGCACATCTCACCCATTCCAACTTGAGCCTCCATGGGCTGCGCTAAGCCTTCACCTTCTGGTCCCAACATTCCAACAGATAACTCCTAAGAGTACTCTTAAGGGACTCCTTTCGTATAATGAATGGCATGTGATTCATATTAAATAGTCTTAGGAGATTGTGGATCAGTATGTACATAATATTCCACTGATTCTTTCACTGCATGATTGCAGCTGCAATTGAGAAAAGACTTCTTCCCCCCCCCCCCCATTTGAAAAAGTAAGGCAGGGTATAAAACAATATTCCAGAAGCAGGGAAAGGGAATGCTTCAGAGTTTTGTTTCTGGTTTACACATAGTACAACCCTGCCCATGAAGACTTATCTAGGATTTAACTGTTGTCATGGCCTTAGTGCTTAATTTACAGCTTTGTAAATAGTGGTTTCTCAAACCCCTGTAAGTCTGCTTCATTTCCTCTAGTCAGAGGTTTTTTCTCTCAGTAAAGCATGTCTCTGTAGGAATGGTTTGTCAGTCAGGCATGGTCCTGGAAGGAAACAGATGCATGTAACTCAAATTGAGTCTCTTGAGTGAAGGTTTACTTAAGGGACCATTTACAAAAATGTAGACAGAGTATAGAGGAGCAACACAGGATGGGACAGTACTCAGGAAAAGTAACAGGGACAATGTAACTACTTCCTAAAGGGATGAGCTCAGGGGAGTATGTGGGGAGAGACATCACTCTTTTGTGTCTACAAATAGTCTAGGTATGGATGCAGAAGAGAGAGAGAAAAGAGCCAGTGTAATTTTATGCCCTGAATAAATTCCTCATCTCTTATTTCCTTAAAGGTCCTATGGGTGCTTTCCATTAAAAGAACCAGATAGAAACTAGGGACAAGGGAGCCTGTTGATACTGTTGATGTGGCCCATATAAATCAGCTTCCTGGGGCAGACCAGAATGGAGATGTTTAGACAGCAACACTGAGGGAGCAATTTGAAGATGCTCATTCCACATGTAGGGTTAAGTATGTTTTGGTCCCTGCAGCCACGACCAACAAGTCTGGGGGCACTGATAGTGTCTTGATTATTGAACTGAGAGTATCTCTAATTAGGAGCTTATTACATACCCACTAGAAGTTCTAAAGTTAATAGTTTAGTTAGGATAAGCCATTCTCTGGAGTCAAGAATAAGAGGTTAAACTACAGATCTTTAGTCATTTCCCAGTGAATGTTTTATGATAGTATGCTGGGTTTTCTTGGTTGCTGCACCTCCCCAGATCCATTCTCACCACAGCTCTGCCCAGCTCTATGTGTCGGGAGGATGACCATTACTGACTGCCTCACAGGATTCCCTGGAACTCTTAGTTCTGGTTGGGGTTTGGTAATGGGAAACTCTAGCTAACATCTGGGCTTTTGTGTTTGTGTTTCCTATACACCAATCAATACCAAGAAGTTGAGGGTTGCAACTTTCTTTCACAAATTGTTTCTTTCACAAATTGTTTCTTTCACAAATCCAGAAAAATAAGGATCAATATATATATATATATATACTAAATTATTACATATATTATATTATTATTATTATTAAATTCTTAAATATATATGTACTAAACTCATTACTAAATATATGTACTAAATTATGTATATTTACATATAAATGTACCAAATTATTGATTCACTGGAAGTTCATAAATATGTCTGAGCTTGCATTCCAAAGCATAATCCAAAAGTCAATTATGAATGGTGCTGCAGGGAAAGATTTATTTCCCAACATTATTCAATGATTCAACAAATATTAATTGACACTCCCCCTCACTCTGTGCTATTCCTAGCCCTATGAACTGTGAGTGCTGGGGAAACAATGCAGACAGAGAACTTGCCTTGATGGTTCTTTGAGAATGACATGGTGATATGAATTTGATTTTCAGAGCCCAGCAGATGTGGAGCCTTGGTTCAAAGTCCATCTGGTTTTATGAGACCCTGCCAAATTATATAATTTTCCAAAGTTCAGTTTTATTCTTGGTAAAAATGGGTATATTAACGTAAGTTTTTGTGAGAATCAAATAAAATAAGCCAAACAGATGACTCATAGAGTTGCTGGTTACCTATAGCAGTTATTATTAACTGTTTGGATTACTGTAATGAACTGCCCATGGAGACAGGAGAACATGGAGGAACATTAAGGATGCTAGTAACACAGGCATCAGAATTGGACAATTCCAAGCAACCAACACACCATATGAATGAAGACTGATATTAAGAGAATTGACAAACAATAAAACTATGTTGCTCACTAAGAACACCTAAGTTCTCAGGGTGTAAGAAAATATTAACTGTATTAGTTTATTAGGAGGTTTTCCACAGGGATTTGCCTGTCAGCTCAACCTTCATAGACCCATGTCTGAATCCCACAGTGTGGTGAATATATAGTGTGAGGGAGATTGAGAGAATGCTTGCCACATGTATAATAAAATGAAACTCCAACGAGGGAGAGAAGCCTTTTCCAACTCCTACTCTTCCCAATCTGGAGCCTTTGGAGACACTAGGGTGCCCAGGAAGAAGACAGAATGCAGCAAATTTCAGAGACAGGTTTGCTTCTGATGGAAATCAGAGTGAAAATATTGGTGAGTGTTAGTTGAAAGAAACACTGACCACACCCTAAGGACCAACCCATGCCCAGTTGAAGCAGAGAGAAAGCAGGAGATGAAGGAATGGAAAAACAGCCGTCATATGGTAGATGCAGTAGACTGCTCCTCCTAAGAGCGAAAATGTTCCTTAAAAGTGCACTGAAACAATGAAGGAATGAAATTACAAAGGATTGGAGCCAAATTTTCTGTGAAAGTCACATTTTATTTCCATTTTGGTGATTCCTAGTCATCCAATTTTTTTAAAAATATCAAAATGTAGTTCTAAAAGATAGAGAATATTGGTAGTATTTTAATAATAATGAAGAAGAACTCTGGGATCCACAGTTGATTATAAGATTTAGAAAAAGTAGTAATTCATTGTGGACAATGATAGTGGGGTCCCAAATTGGGATGTGGTTGATGTAGTTACAAAGTATTCTTTTCTTTACATCCTGTCAGTATCTCTCTATGATTGCATGTAACTTCAATGTGATATCTGCTATGGTTTAAATACGTCTTGTTCCCTTTGAAATTCATGTTGAAACTTAATCGCCATTATGAGGGTGCCTTTAAAAGATGATTAGGGTTCTTCCCTCATGAGTGGATTGATTCACTCGTGCAATTAATGGAGTCATGGGTTTATAACTGTCTCCAGATTGGGTTCCCTGTAAAAGTCAGTTTGGTTCGGATTTTCATGTTCCCTCTTTCTCACCATGTGATCCCTTGCCAAGCTTTGCCACCCTGCCAAAAAGAAGACCATTATTGAATGCAGCCCCTTGACCTAAATCCAGAACCTGAGAGACAACAAATCTCTTTTCTTCATAATGTATCTAGTCTGTGGTATGAAGTTATTAGCAGAAGAGAACAGATTAAGACAGCATCAAAATCCAATTTGAAAGTCCTTTAAAACATAAAACACACACTAAATGTTTACCCTCCCATTATCTTTCCTCTCCATGCCCCATGCCAGGAATAGTCTCATTATGGTACCGTAGAAGATGATAAATGCAGGAGTAGTCACAGGCACAGGGGAGTGCTGCTGCTACCCACAGACCAGACCAGCTTGTACATCTCATGTCAGACCCACAGTACCCTGAAATGTAGTTATGTGTGTACTCTCTCTGTTTTCTTGACTCTCATTTAATTCTGTTTCCAATATTGGCTTCTTTCCCTATCATTCTATGAAAACAGTTTTAACTGATGTCATAAGTGACTTATTCATTGACAAACCAATGGTATATACTACTTGACCATGTCAGTCTGCTCTCTGACTCTCTTCTTTCCTTTGGCTTCTTGAATGACCGCCTACAATTGCCATTATTGCCCTTTCTATTTAATTGGCCCTACCTCATTCTGTTCCCTTCTCCCATAGATCTGTACTCTCCAGAAGTTCATCCTGAGTCCCATGTTGTTCCAAATCTCTTATATTTCCCAGAGGTCCATGTGTTGTTTGGGTTTGCATTTCTGTGACTAAAATACCAGCAAGAACATCTTAAAGTAGAAAGTTTATTTGGAGTTCAAGGTTCAGAGGTTTAATCCACGGGTGCCTGAATCCATTCCTCTAGGCCCAAGATGAGGCAGCACATCATGGTGGAGGGAGTGGTGGAGGAGCACCACTCCATTTATGGCAGCAAGAGAGCAGAGAGAGACAGGGGGAAAGAGAAGGGGCCACAGGGAAGATGAACTTTTTCAGGGCACATCCCTAGAGACTCACTTCCTACAGCCATACCCCACCTTCTCAGTTACCACCCACATAGTCCATTCAAAGTAGGATGAACTGATTAGATTACAGTTCTAGCAATCCAATTATTTTACCTACAAACATTTCTGCATTAACACAAGCTTTTCGGGGACACCTCATGTCCATACCATAACATCACCAAAAACAATGTTGTACAACTTTTTTATGACTTAAAATTCAACACTTTGTTGCCGACCCTGAATTTTCTCCTAAGTCTCAAAATTCACACAGCCAACTGTCTTTATCTTCTGAGTGACTTTATTACAGTATTATATCCTCAACAAATATTTGAAGTAAAATTAAAACACCTTTTTGTATTTACACTCTCCTTCAACAGGCTTTTTGTTTATTCTAAGTTAAAAGCATCTAAGCCACATCCATTGATACTTTTGAGGTTTTGCTCTTATGTTCCATAATAAATTACAATAAGAGTGACTGCTTCATGATAGTTTTCAAATATAGCATTCTCATTGTTTTAGTCTAAGTTTTAAAAATTTTCAGAGGTCAACTTGGTTACTCCCAACATCTACCCTACTCTTTCCATAATTGTCTTCTAAAAAACAAGTATGATCCAACTTCAAAAACCATTAGTGACTCACTGTTGTCTTCACAACTACATTCCAACTTCTTCCAAAAGAATATAAGAACTTTGATATATTCTTCTGTCCAATAGTGTTCTTAAAACTCCTTTTCATCTAAGAAAATGCCCAGTTGTCTTTGATAGGCAGATCAATTGCGAAATTGGTTGAAAATTGTTGAGAACTTTCCTACCCCAGGAAGTATTATTTTTTTCCCCCACATTTAATTGTGTGTTTCTCTGAGCCTCTCATAATGCCTGGTGCATTGAAGGGGTTCTGAAGGCAGTTGAATAATGGAGAAAATGGTGAAATGCAGGGCTGATGGTAATATTTTGCTTCTTTCATGCCAGTTTTATGGACTAATAGGCTTGGTTTGTGACATCCATAGTTTCAGTTTCCCCAGACAGAAAATGTCAGAAACAAGGATTTATAAGGAAGCAAAACTCTCCTTTACAGGGGCAAGAAATGGAGAAAGCAATGATATTTATCTGGGAATCAGCATGGTATAGTAAATTTATGTGACAGGGTAAAGTGTGCCCAGTCAGCCAGTCAACAATGGTTTAGTCAATAACGCCTGAACCCAAGGTCACTTTCCTCTGAGACCCCCAATCTCCTTTGATTAGAGGACCGTTGTTCATCTTCATACTATTTCTAATTTAGTGACATTGTTAAAACAAAAAGTATTAATTTAAGTATTCACTTTACTGTGCATTCTATTTACAAGGAACTGAGCCAGTTGTTCAGAACTATAAATTATCATCTCTTTGTCATTTTCTAGTTTGTTTTCCACAGCAAACATGCTATTAAAAAGAAAAGCTTTCTTGTGTCCATACAGACTTCCTAGGCTAACGTGGTTTTTGCAGATGGATGACAAACAATTGTAAACAAAGGCAATTTCCTCCATTGTAACCTTGACTCGTGAGGGCCAAGAAATGTATTGTTCATTTAAATAAAATTCATTTTGCTGTCATATTAGTTATGCTTGAAAGTTTTATATCCAGCAGGGATTTTCAGGGACATACCATTCCTGGAACAGTGAACATGCTAATGCAGATAGATATTAGAACTGTAGAACAAATCTTAACCAGCATAGAAAAATGTAGTGCAATAGGAGTAAAGGAAGGAAGGAAGGAGAGGGAAAGGGAAGAAGAAGAAGAAGAAGAGAGAAAGAGAGAGAGATATAGTGGAAGAGAGAAACAAAAAAAAAATGAGGGCAAGTAAGTATGCTTTGTGTTTCCAGGTTGTTTTTTTTTTTTTTTTAAGACTAGTTTAAGGATGTCAACCTTTATGGCAGATTGCATTAGCTTTTTTATTTAGCAAATATCCACTCCTTTCCTTACACATCCACACCCTGTTAAGAACTGTGAAAGGTTTGAGATTTCACCCTGTTTACAAGCTAATAATTTAGCTTTGTCGAAGTTTCACAGATGTTAAGAGAAGACACAAGATTCTGGGGTCAGAGACCCAGAACTTCATTACTCATAAAACATCAAGTATGGTGAGCTTCGTGCTCCTATCATTTTTGTTTATTTTCTCCAAGTTGCATAGAGCAATGTGGACATGGGTCTAGGTCAATACTGTACACATAGAGGGTCATATCTCAACTGAAGAACTCTGAGTTTAGTGAACCCTCAATTTTATAAGGGACTGGTAGCTAACTTGCACAGATTTTGCTCTGGAGGGAGGAATTATCCTCCATGGCAAAACCATCTGCCCTCTGCCCTAGAGAAGACACTCTGTTTTCAAAAGTTGTTTGATATAAAACTATCCTTAACAAGATAATCCTTATCTTTATAAGAGCTTCCACGATTACTTTTTTAAAGCTTTAAATCTGTAAAATTGTAAAAATTTGCTTGAGTAATGAAGTTTTAATGCATACTAATTAAATATAATAGTAGTATATAGTGGTGAGGTCTTCTAGTTTACATGATACCTTCCTGTACATTATTGTGTTCAATCATGTTTGAGACTAATGAGAATAATGCAAAATTTCTTCTAGGTTTGTAAGTAATGAACCATGTACATAAGAAGGAGATCTACAATTTTTTATAACAAAATCATGTATTAACATGACACAACTGGAAAAGGAAATTGCAAAAGTTGTAATAAATTGTGTGTGTGTGTGTGTCTGCCTCTGTATTAGTGTTCCTTACCAGGTCACTGCAAAACAAGTGTTATAAATTATTCACATCCATGTACAACTGGATTTCTGGCATGTTCCTTAATCAGAATTATTATATTTCATCACAATGGGATAAAAATGTGAATTAACTTAGAAATTAAAAAAATGGAGTTATAGGATTTATAAATAATAATCTCCAAAAAGTACAAAATTAAAAAAATAAATAAAAACTATGATCATCCCACAGATTAAATGTCAAAGAGAACTTCAGCAAGCTGGAGGCATTTTATAGAGAAGTTCCTGAACAGCTCATAGTTATCCTTGAGATTTTTCTTCCCTTTCCTTGCAACAGAATCAAAATCAATCATGAATCAAAGATACCCAGCCTACTAGCATTGGAAAGGCCCCCAAAGAATTCTTCAGTTCAGCTATTCTCAAACATTAGCGTATGCCCATTGGGATCCATTGAGAATCCTTGGAATCAGTAAAAATACTGAAGCCCTTGGTTTTCTTAGATGTAATAATTTTGAAGCAAACTAATTCTAAAAATTATATAAATGAAGAAAACATTTATTTATAAAACTTCTAGTTATTTGTTCCAAGCCATTTCTATTACCATCTTTCTAATCTCAATTTGCATTACTCCAGTATCTAGAATAGTACAATAGAAAAATTTAAATGAATATTTGTTAAATTAATGATGGCTTATGTTCTGCCTTTAGATTATTTTGAATTCTGATAATTATACTGCTTCCAACCAATCCATATTTTGCTTTTGATTATTGCTTTAAAAAGAAGAGCGATCTTAAATGAGAAGGGGACTGTTTATCCATAAGATAGTTGAGATAACTAAGACAAAAGAGGTAAGCGACCTTTTATTTCTCTGAACATAGTGAAGGAAATATTGCTTAAATTAAGAAAATAGCATAATCACAATGGTGTAATTTGTGGGTACTTTATAATATACATGTCACAACTATTGTGCTTCAAGACATATGATGGAGAATGAATTGAAACTAGAGGGAATTTGAGAAATAGTATATTGTAGTGGTTAAGCAGGTGTAGACTGAAGAGACTCTCATGAGTTAAACTCCCCTCTACTACAGGTGACTTCAAGCTGTGTGACCTCAGTGTGTCTTTCAATTTCTAAAAGCCACATTTTTCTTACCCTTAAAATGATATTAACATTTTTTCTTTGAGAGTTATTATCAGCATTACATGAAGATTAAATATAAAAACATAGAAGATCATCTGGCAAATAATAAAGTCAATAAATTTTAGTTATTGTTAATTATATCACCATCATCATCATTATCATGGTCATTAGCATGAGAATATATTCAGAGGTCAGGATTTGCTACCCTTACAGTCACGATGGGATATTGTTTGATAAATAGGACTAAGAGTTCTTATAAGGAATTTTAAGTTTAAACCAAAATTAAGAAAATGTTTAATGTTCTGCTATACAAGAAAAGAACAGAGGAACAAGATCAGGTTGCCTAAAAATATTTGACTTCTTTTCTGCTACATTAGATTCTAAGGTGCCTATTTTTGGTTCTCTTGCCCAGGAGTATCTTAAAGTTATTAAGAACTGCCTGGCAGTAGTCCATAAATCCATGCATCTCAATTGCTGTCCATTTTTAAAAACACATAAGTCTGATCATTTAGGTTGGAAAAGGGAGTACATCTCTTTTGCATATAAACATGACTGCATGCAATATGGTATAGAATTTAAGAAAATGTTATATTCATAAACTCATTACTAGATTAGATTCATGGCAACTTGGATTGTTTCCTATGCCCTTCCCTGTCATTGTGAGCCATTCTGTTGACATAAATTCACAAATTAAGAGGCATGAGTGGAACTGTATACTGGTTTACTGAAGTTGTAAATAGGCATTACCACTGTCCATAAAACTTCATTGGCATTGGAAGGATCTAGAGCATCACATGGCTGCCCAGTAAGATCTTGGCAGCTGTGTGGTCAGACACTTGTCAGAGAGATTCAGGGCTCAGAAAAGGAAACATTGCTTTCTTGACACATGACTGCACATTGCTGTCACCCTTTATAGGGACTCTTGTAAGGAACTCCAAAAGATTTAGATGAATCACATTAATAGTAACTTAAATTTGGAAAGCATGTCCTTTCAAAACTATATGAATATTCCATTAAATGTAACAAGTACAATAGAAAATATATTTCAATAGGGCTTACTGTATGCTTACTATGTAAGTTCTTTATAGGAATTTCTTCATTTTAGTTCTTATAGAAATATATGAAGTAGATAACTTTTAATATGCATATTTTACAGACAGAAATATGAGGCACAGGGAAGTTAAGACATTAAGACCTTTGCTCAAGAATGTCCCTCTAATAAAAAACTGTTAGAATTTGAACTCAGACCACCCTCAGAGCCCTATTTCTTAAGTATTAACTCTATATTTTCATTAGCATTAGATGTATGTCATTGGTAAGGCATTAATAATTTATTGTTACTTCTTCATTTCACTTAGGAATGCAAAGTATTGATTGTTCAAATTGTTTTTGTAACATGTTTGACAGGATAAGTTAAACTAAGCTGGGATAATAAACAAATCTCAGACTCTGAGCGGCTTAACAGAAAAACGTTTTATTTCTCACTTACTTCATAAGTACAGTAGCCAATATATTTCAATCGGGCTTACTGTATACTTACTATATAGGTTTTTTTATAGGAATTTCTTCATTTAGTTCTTATAGAAATATATGAAGTAGACAACTTTAATATACTTATTTTACAAAGACAAGAAAGTTTGAGGCACAGTAAGTGCCTTATTTATTTCATAAGTGAGAGATAAATGGCCCTCCATGCCTGATCTCAAGAAGCTCTGTCCTGTCCCTCTGCCATGTGGAAAGTCATTGTTTCTGGTTGGACGGATGTGAAAGGAATACCAGGAAGATCACACACCACTCTCAACAGCCTTTATTGCTCCTCTCCTGTTCCTAATGGTGAAATTTCAGTACCATTCTGTCAATCTCACATCAGGGAGACTGGGAATTGCAGTTTTCCTATGAGACAAGGAAATGGAGATGCTGTGGTGAATATACTGCATGTTCTCTTTAAGCAAAAACACAGGTCTTACTCCTTTAATTCCTCTTTTTTTTGAAAGATTATTTGTTCTTTTTAGTTATACATGACAGTAGAATGTATTTTGACATATCATATATTTTATCATATATATATATATGATATATATATGGAGTATAACTTCCCATTTTTGTAGTTTTGGATGATGTGAAGTTACACTGGTCATGTATTCATATACGAACATAGGAAAGCTATGTCGGATTCATTCTACTATCTTTCCCATTCCCATTGCCCCTCCCTTCCTTGCACTTCCCCCCATTCAATCAGGTGAACCTCCACCCCCCACATCTATTGTGAGTCATCATCCACATATCAGAGAGAACATTCAGACTTTGGTTTTTGCAATTGGCTTATTTTACTTAGCATGACAGTCTCCAGTTGCATCCATTCAACAGTGAATGCCATAATTTCATTCTTTTTTATGGCTGAGTAATATTCGACTGTGTTTCTAGATCCATTCATCTGCTGAAGGGCACATATATTGGTTCTGCATTTTAACTATTGTGAATTGAGCTCCTATAAACATATAGCCACATCACTATAGTATGCTGACTTTAAATTCTTTGGGTATATGCTGAAGAGTGGGATAGCTGGGTCAAATGGTGGTTCCATTCCAAGTTTTCTGAGGAATCTTCATATTGCTTCCTAAAGAGTTTGCACCAGTTTGCCCCTAACTTGAAGCTTAACTCATTGCACAGAAGAACATCAGAAGAATGTGAGATTTAGGAAGCCAAGATTTAGTGAAAAATTGAAACTGTTTTCTTGAATTGTCCTGAGACAATAAATATATATGACTATTGCACACATAATAGAATAACAAGAATTCTCCATAACATTATATATGTTAAAGACTTGTGTGCATTGTAGATATAAAGATAGAAAAGTACCTTATTCTCTAAAGATTTGGTTATAAAAAAATGAATGATTTTAATTACTCAGTTCTATTTAACTTTGCAGTACTCTGTAATATAGCCTACCACTGAATTTGTGAAGTGTGTGCTGCGTGTGTGTGTGTGTGCGTGTATGCGCATGCATCACCTCATCCTACTAGTGTGATTGATTGAAGTTGGCAAGTATATACCATTTCATTTTTCCCAAATAGTTTTCTCTTTTATTAAAGTAGGAAAGGCTTTTACAGCATTGGGGTATAGAGGATAAACTATTTATGAAAAAAACTTTTTATAGTAACCACCCCTCCTTCCACCCACACTCTAAACCAGGTCAAATTGACCATTTTGTTCTCTGTATTTCTCCTATACCCTGTATATTCTTCTATCAGAACATTTATAATATTTTACTGCATTTTTCGTATATGGGTATTCCTTTTAAAGAATAAACTCTTTAATCCTTAAACTTTAAAAGCATTTATTTTATACTCAATGCCCCTTGTTATGTAGAAAGCAATTAACAAACAGTTTGTGTCGGAATTGTGAGTAAGTTGAACACATAGAAGAGATGTATATTAGCATACATGAATATTTGCATATGGTTGACTGTGCTAGACTCACAGATTTAAGAGTCATCAATTTGTCTGAGCTGTCTGAGTTTATCAGGTGGGTGAAACTGGGCAAAGGAAGTGAGTGGATAGCTTATAATGCGGGGAAGGCCTGGTCTAGTTTTCTCCTGGAAATGAGGCAATCAAAATGAGGACATAGAACTATATAAAAGTGACAAATTAAAGGAAGAATAAGTTACAAATGTAACAGAAGAAGAAAATTTAAGGCAGCTGTTAAATCAAAAAAAAAAAAATCTATATCTGCATGAAGAGAAAGCAAGCTTACGAAATTAGTAGGATTTTTTTTTCCACCCACAGTAATACAGAGCCATTGAGACAGATGTTATGAATTCTGTTTTCTTTGGGAGTGTGTCTTCCCTTTAAAAAAAAGTAACAACTTAAAGAATCTTTCTGCACTCAAAATTCATCTTGCTGCTTTTCATTATAACTTTTTTCTTCTTCGTGGTGCCAGAAATGCAGACACTTGAATGTATCGCCTCTGCTAGTAGAGCTAATTTTTCAATTTACATAAATAAATAACCTGCCAAAACTAATTACTTCTCTTCAAAATCTAAATACATTATTTCTCCTCTTTTTCCAGGCTGTCTTGGTTTAATTATTTTCACATCAGTTGTCATTTTAGGAGCTGGTTTAGACTAAAAAGGGATAATCGGATGTGTCTTACTGTTTTAATTTGGCTAATTAAGATCGGTGCTTTTGTCTGGGTTTTGGGAGGCTTATATTACAGCCTGTTCATAGTGTAGTATAGTGAGAAGAAGAACAATAGATAAAAATAGGCATATGTGCTTTTATGCACTTATACTTACATATGAAGTGACCATTATCTCTGTTCTCCTTTCTTAAACATTTTTTTCTGCTGCCCTCCAGAAATTTACAACCAATTGACGAAGGGAGGTCAAAATCCTCTTCATCTTTATAGTTCTTTTTTTTTCCCCAAAGTAAAGAATACCTTAAATATTGGATCTGAGATTTCTGAATCCTCCTCGTGGTTTGGATCAAGAAAATTGTGAACGCAGCACACGACTGCTCCTAGAAAGCAGATGGTTAGTTGAATAACCACACCATTTACAGCTTGTAATTGCTTGGTTGTGAGAAAGATTATACAGCAGCACCTGGGAAATGTATAGGAAGAAGGAGCAGGTGGGAAAGTAGAGTCATCTCCCCGTCAACCATCTAGTTACTGTATCTGAAGAACTTAAATTTGTGTTCTTCAAAATGAAGCCTGCTTGGATTTATAGAGTACACTGTCTTTCAGACTGATCTTAGAAATTTCATGCTTTGCCTCATTTATCTTCACTACATGATTGTATAAAAGGAATTGGCCACGTAGAGTTCTTATTACTAATGGGGTAACTAAAATAGAGAAGCTTCATTACTGATCCCAGATCTATAGTTAATTAGACTTTGTGTCCTTCTGTGATGCTAGTGATCTAAAGAAGTAGATGTTCTGCTTTGAAAGGTGGCAGTGTGCATTGTACCCCCCCACACACACATGTGAACACATATCCTATTTAAGTGCAGTAGAATGAAGCCCAGTGGAGGGTACACATTATTTTCTTTTCTTTCTTTTTTTTAAGAGAGAGAGAGAGATTTTTTAATATTTATTTTTCATTTTTCGGTGGACACAACATATTTATTTTATTTTTATGTGGTGCTGAGGATCGAACCCAGCGCCCTGCGCATGCCAGGAAAGTGCATTACCGCATGAGCCACATCCCCAGCCCCACACATTATTTTCTAATACAAGATTTCAAATGTAAAAGCTACATTTAGCCTATTTTTTTTGAATTAACACAAGTAATGTCTACTGTTTTGGTGGGATTTCATTAATAGTTACTGTATCCATTCATTTAGCTTGATTCCACAGTTTAGCTTTTGTGAATTGTGCTGCTGTAAACATTGACATGCTTGCCTCCCTGTAGTATGCTGGGTTTAAGTCCTTTGGGTATAGACAGAGGAAAGGGATAGCTGGGTCAAAGGGTGGTTCCATTCCCAGTTTCCCAAGGAATCTTCATACTGCTTTCATATTGGCTGCACCAATTTGCAGTCTCACCAGCAAAGTATGAGTGTATCTTTTCCCCCACATCCTCGCCAACACTTATTATTGTTTGTCTTCATAGTAGTTACCATTCTGACTGGAGTGAGATGAAATCTTAGAGTAGTTTTGATTTGAATTTCTCTAATTGCTAGTGATAATGAACACAATGGAATATTACTCAGCAATAAAAGAGAATATAATCATGGCATTTTCAGGTAATTTGAAGATAATGCTAAGTGAAGTTAGCCAATCCCCTCCAAAACAAATGCTAAATGTTTTTTTCCGATATAAGGAGGCTGATTCATAGTGGGGTATGGAGGGGCAGCCTGGGAGGAATAGATGAACTCTAGATAGGGAAGAGGGGTTGGAGGGGAAAGGAAGTGGCATGGGGTTAGAAATTATGGTAGATTTCTATGGACATCATTATCCAAAGTATATGTATGAAGACATGAATTGGTGTGAATATACTTTGTATATAACCAGAGATATGAAAAAATTGTGCTTTTTATGTGTTATATGAAATGTAATGCATTCTGCTGTCATATGTAAATTTTAAAGATTAATTAAAAAATAGTTACTACAGACAGGTGCCCAAACAGACATTTGCAAGGTCATCTGATATTTAGTCTGTAAAAAGAGTGTTTTAATAAATTATGTGTATGATCTTTGATGACTCATTTCTTAATTTCTACTAAATTCTTTCTACTTTTCTTGCAGGCACATCATAGGATATTCTTTATATTAGGTGATTGTTTAATTGTTGAACACAGTTGGCAATGTTAGTGTTTAGTTTTGCATTAAAACAACTTTTGATAGCACATCAAATAAGGAATAATAATGGTGCTCAATGATTGACTATAAAATGATAGGTCCTGCTCTTGGTGCTTTATAGATAGGTATGCTCCCATTAAAAGTTTGGGTAAATCTATAAAGCAATATGATTATTACTATCAAGAATTCATACATGAGCTATCCAAAACTTGGAGAAGGTACCTGACTTGACTAGATTCACATATTTAGTAAATCATGGAGCCAGAATCTGAACTTACACTATCAGAGGTTGGAAATCTTGTTTCTGTCAATAAGCATTACAGATGTAATTGTGCCCAGGACACCAGGACACAACAGTATTCAGTCCAGTGGCTCAGCAATGTCTTAAAAGACCAAATGTAGCTCTCTTCCTTGAAGAACTACAGATCCCATGAAATTCCTATGTGTAGTATTTCTTCCAAAATTTTATATCCAGTGGGTATTTTCAGTACAAAGTACAGTCCCAGAGATTTTCTTTTTTTTACCATTTTTTATCCTTTTAATACTTATAGATAAAGGAATATGAAAAAAGGCGAAATGGGATATAAAATCACATGGTTTACTTTTCATTCTTTAATGTTTCAACCTTTTCCACTTCAACTTCTTTAATTGAGAGCTTCTAGAATTATGGTCACTTCTGCCGCAGCCTGGCTGGCTGGGCAAACTAACCAGGGGGTGACAAGGAACTTGTGTAGATTGATACAGCAGGAGTGGGAGCTGTTTATTGCAGGACAGGAGCAGTATTTATACATTCCACACAGCTTATCTAATTAGCATAAACTAGATACATCAGTCAACCAATAAGGAATCTTCACACTTAATGGCTCCCTGGTGTTACTTCACAAACCACTCCCTCTGGCATTTTGCCAGGCACCATCCAGACTTGTTTACAGACTCTAACAACTTCTGTCATGTTCATATGCATAGACTAATAGATTACATTCTACATGAGCACATTCCTCATGTTCTATGGCTTCAAGTTGCACAGTTTCAGTTGGACAGTGAAGCCTGGTGTTAAAGAGTAATTAAAAGGACAGAAAGGTAAAATCTTGTGTCTCACAAATGTCATATGAATTCATGTTGGAAATACTATCCAGACCATTATTAAAAGTTAAAGAAGTGCACATTTATATGAAGTAAAGCAATGTTCAACTTACAAATGGAAAAAAAAAAAAAAAAAAGGCTTTTTCCATAGTGGGGAAAAAAAAGGAAGTCAGTTGGAATTCTACCAGACTAAATTAATTTGCAAGTCTATAGGAAAGCATTATTTTGCATTACTATCAGTTATTTTAAGTTTATAAAGTTGTAAAGTAGCTCAAAGGCCATAAAAATCTACCATCAGATAACCAAAAAGTAAATGTATGCTTTAAATAATGCATAGTTTTTCCACTCAGGACCCACCTGGATGTGGACACCTGGAGCTGTCCCCCTTCACAAGACAGGGATGAGATTAAGGATATAGAGATGACTGAACAGAGACTTCTACCAAAGCAATTGATTTTGTTTATTATAAGCACACAGGTTCAAGTGTTTTAAATGCATGGCAAGATTCATCAGTTGTGATTGTATTTGGAGATTTTAAATAATCATAAAAATAGAAAGACTTTAAAAGACATTACTAGTAAGGAATAATTTCACAGGAAGCAAACAAGAAGATAAAAATAAATTGTTGGAAAGTAATGGAACCCTCACAGTAGAAAATTTAGGATAAGTATAAAAACTGCTAAAGGAAGAAAATGTCAAGATGCAATTTGAATGCTGGTGTTAGAAGAGTCAAGGCCTAGTGATGTTAGATCCACAGCTTTTGAGGACATTCAGTTTGTCATGGTCCTTAGGCCTTTGTGATACACTGCTACTTGTTAGAAGATCATCCAACAGTTAAGGAAAAGGTCACTAAAGACTGCCTGGGGAATAGGAGGGTCGACAGGTTTTTTCATGAGAATCAATGTGGTGCATAGCCTTGCTGCTGATGGTGAAATTGAATATTATTATGTGACACTGCTGGTACTTACCTTAGCACTTTACTCACTTGAAATCAGTGAATTCAAGCAGTCATTCCTCTACTGTTTCTGAAAACGTCACATGAGGCAGAAGAGGGGCAAACTTGAAGTGCTTGTCTAGAGTCAGCTTGAACAGAAAGACTCAGTTTTCATAAGCAGAAGACTCAGCATGAGGAGTGCTGCTTCTGCAAATTCTGGACAGACCAAATTTGACCTTCTGGATCTGTCCTTTGGCTGACGGGGTCACTGGGTCTCACCATGGAAACAGAAGCAGTCTTTTTGACTGAAGACTGAACGTTCTGGTTCATCTAGCTTCACTTGTTAAGAAGGGAATTTAAAATCTTTCTTTTAATCATATGAATATAAAAGATAAAAGCAAGATGAAGAGATACACATTATTCACATACAGCATATTGCCAAAGTTGATGTTTATTAGTAATTCTACTTAAAATAACTACTAAAAAATACATCAGGTCAAGGATTTGATGAATAGTCAGATCATCATCGTAAGCTTGTTTTAAGAAGCAATGAACATTTGCTATTTAATTTGAGTGTTACAGAACCAAGTAATTTACTTTTTTTTAGTAGCAAATCTTGGTTAATTGGCTTTATTTATGAGATAGTGCCTTTTGATGATGCATATGAGATCATCAGTGGTGAACAGTCTTCAAGTCCCAAGGGCCACACAGAGTCTTTTTTTCCTGCAGTTCAGGTAAAGGAGGGATACCTATTGACTACCTGACCCTACTACCTCCCTCTTCCGCTGAAGTTATCTTCAGGGATAGCTTTTGGAAATTGAAGTCAACGGTATTATTATGCTTGCAGCATATCTTCCTCCCTCTCTGGGGACAACAAAAAGGGAGAGTCTATTCAAATGCACTTAAAGATGTAAATATTTTAACAATTCTCCAGTTTGCAAACATCACCTTAGTTAAAAAGTGGAAGCTCTTAAAACATTTTATTTCTCTCTGTGGTTTTCAGTGAAAAGCAGCATTATTTTTTAATTGCTTTTTATCTCCAGATGGCTTCTTACTTTCTCAGCCTCCCACTTCAGAGTGTCCCTCAGCACCTAAATGCCTCATAGACACATCTCCTCTACTCTGCCTGCGCTAGGACTCTGCATCTCTCATGCCACAGTCAAAGGATGGAGTGAGCTAGGAAGGGAGTGAGAGTCGAAAATTCCAGACATACAGCCATTAAGGGACAAGACAAGGCCAACATGACTAAACTGGCAGCCTCCGATACAAGCTGTTTGTTGTATCTTTTGTCTCAGACTTTTGCAGCTAAATACGCTTTTTTCGCCTTTTACAATCTATGAAAGTTACCTTGAATCACATTTGAAATAAGTTTTACTTACTCTAGCTTTTTTTTTTCTTTAAGTGGATTTGATTGTACTTGTCATGCTTGGAAATATATTGCTATTGTTCACTGTTTTGAGACCATAGGCAGGAAGTGTTTGCAAAATGAAGTTGTAGCTGTTTTGGGGGCATTCAATCTTCAGGATTCCATGCTGGCTTTTAGAAATCTGGCTATTGACTAGACTTCTTAGATGAAATACTCATTTTAACTCATGATATGCAATTCTCATAACAAGCTTATTGAGGCTTAAGAATATTTCTCAAGGTTTCATAAAACTTGTGGTAGTAGAAAATATTCTTTGAGAATATTCTTTCAGTTTGTGTGATACGAATTCTGCACATAACATCAGCCTTGGTAAGTAAATGCTAACAATTTCAAGTACTACAATTACAAGTTCCTCATTTTTCTTACTGAAAATATATTTTAGCCTCTTTCCATGCAATTAATTTTAGGTAAAATGTCATTTTCCTACACAGAAAACTTCCCCAAGAAAATACTCTCTCTTTAAGAAAATATTGAATTGAAAAACATGTAATCTGTAACTACATAACCTACCTGTATTATCTCTCCTGTGATTATAGATTGACAAAAAAATAATCTTTCAATTCAGGAGAGTGTAGGTCGAGATCCTTAACTAAAGAACTTTTACTGGTAACATTTAGTTAAATTTTAAATGAATTTGCTGTAGGATTTCATTTTCTGAAATGTTTCTTTTTACATAATATGGGAAGAATAGTATAGTTTTCCATGACCATGAGTTGTGTGAGAGGTAAAATGATAGCATAATAGCTCATATCTGATTTCAACAAGAGCTTAATATGACAGTGTATCTGGTCTAGAACATATTGAGTTGGACACTGGTGTATGGTGGAGGACTGGCTTCAAGTTTTTGTAGCACAATGGTAAAAGATTTTCTTGTTTCTAAATGAAATTTACCTTAGAGGTATACGTTTTTTCAAAAGTCTTATAAGATGGCACTTCTATTTATGATTTTCATAATTTTTACATCATAGACTTTATTCTATATCTTACCTAAATATTACATAAGAACTTCTCCCATAAAAGGATTCAGTGAGTGCATTTATGTCTTCTTGTAACATTTCTGGTTTTCAAGTCAATCTTCTTGGTTTTTGCAGAGAGCTAATTGGAAATTTGATGATCCTAAATAATATTCAGGCTTTGCAAGTGGTTCTGATAGGAAGAGGTAAGATGAAAGAATTGACTGAGCTGAAAAAACTCAGAGTTTATCCTAGTTCATTTATTTTTTAATGGACAGTGAAGTTAGGTTGTAGAGTGTGTAAGGGCCTGAAGAGAAATTTCCACATCTTGGATGGAGGTCCTATGATAGGCACTGTTGCTTCTTTCTATGATTCCCATTTTTCTTTTATCTTTGCTGACAGTATCTCAGTTTTAAAGGAGCTGGAAATGCATCCAAGCATAGGTACTGGATGATGTGCTTCTATTTTGAAAATTTCTGTTTTCTTGGTAGAAGGGTTATTTGAATAGAGATGTGATTTCTGGAGCTGTAGCAGCTATTTTGCAGTCTTCTGTCATAAGCATGAGACTGAAAGTTAGCCTTTGTAGGATGACATAAACTACAGAAATACAGTCATGCATCACTTGACAATGGGCTATTTTCTGAGAAATGCATCATTAGGCAAGTTTGTCACTGTGTGAATGTTAAAGAGTATAATTATGTAAGCCTACATTATGCAGCCTGCAACACATTGACGATATGGAGGACCCTATTGCTCCTAGGCTAAAACTTGTGGAGCAAGCTAACAAGATAAAGAGTAAGACATTTAAAATGATGAACAGGAAAATAAATTTACTAGTCTTAATTGTGTATGTACCTAGCAATGCAAATGTCACTAATTGTCAACTCTTATGACTGGCTTGTGTACCTGAATCACTACTGTAACCCATACAGGCCTTGGGGATAAGTTCTTTTGATAATTTACAAAATAGGGAACACAGCATGAGCAATGTTAAGGAAACTTCTCAAGACCCCAAATTAATAATAACTGAAACTAGATTTTCTGATGTGAAGACCCCTAACTCTTTCTCTATGTTCTACTGGATGTTATAATGTATTGTTAATATTATTAGGTCATCATGGTAATAGAGCAAACATTCTTTTGTGTGAAACCTTTCTTATTTTCTTCTTTCACTTGTGTGTTTATTTATATATGTGGAGAAGCAAAGGCTTCCTACAACTGTCTTCAGGTCCTCCTATTTAATATAGTAAAGAAAAATAGAATTCTATTTTGTTAGCTTATAAGAAACATTTTTGGAAATGTTTCTGCCTTGCACATTTGAAAGTCAAGGGAACTAAGTAGGAAATGAAGAGGAGCAGCTGAGCAATCCAAAAAATCGGCGGGAAATTTCACAGTTTTATTCTTTCAAAAGATATGCACCAAAGAAAACTGGACAGGCCCAGGTTCAAGCTCCACAATCAAAATAGCATTTTATATCATAAAACATCACCAGTGGAATAGGCCAGGAAAGACCTTCCAGAAACTTTGTAGTCATTCAGAGCAAACCATTTTAAATCAGAAACAACTGTAATTTGAAGGAGAGTGCTAAATGCATTAAGACACATAGAATGTAATGTGTACAACACGTTGGTGGCAAGGCAGTTGCTGGGCTATGGTAGTGATTCCGGTAGACACAGCCATCATGGGGGTTACACTGATGAAGTCTGTTTTGTTAGATAAGTACATTCTTAAGGTTTCACAACTTATTGTCCTTTGTATCATTTTACATGCTGTTAGTTCGTTTTGGCATCTACTTTGTTTGCTATTAGTATCACTACTCCAGCGTTACATTTTTTAAAGATTTATTTTATTTTTATTTGACAAAGAATAATTACATATATTTATGGTGTTAGAACCTTTCTATCATTACCATTTACCTCTAGTATATTTGGGAGTTTTATGAATTTATGGTATACCTCATTTAGAGAACATACATAAGGTTTTTAGTTTTTAATAGGCTATACTGATCATTTCTTTAAGTGTGTTATTTTATTTACATTTTATGTAATTAATGATATTTCAATATAAATATGCCATCTTGCTGTTTGTTACCAACTTCTTTTCTTGTTTTGACTACCTATAGCTTCTTTGCTAACTGTGTGGAGATAGTAACTACTTTTTAATATTCTACGTTGTTTGTCTATGGGATTTTAAATAATACCTCTTATTTTATTAAGGATTACAAATTAGAGCAATGATTATCAATAATTATTAATTTTTAGAGCAATGGTTCTCAATCAGGGCTGATTTTTGCACCCCCAGGTGATAATTGGTAAGTCTTGGGGGAGATATTTTTATTTGTTTTAAATGGAAGAAATGAGGCTGCTTCTGGCATCTAACAAGTAGAGGACCAGGATGATGCTGAGGATCCTGCAATGTATTAGAAAATCCTCGTGTTATGGTTTAGATATGAGGTGTCACCCAAAAAGTTCACATGTGAGAGAATACAACCATGTTCAGAGGCGAAAAGATTAGACTAAGAGAGGTTCAACCTAATCAATACATTAACTGAGTGATATGGACTAACTGTGTGGTTAATAGGTAGGAAGGCAGAAGACCCCAATACTAATAGGGCCATGGACAGTAAAGACTGAGTTCATGAGGTTTCAGAAGAGGGGAACTCTATTGGAAATTGGATTAGGGACCATTTATTTTTGTTCTGGCAAAGAAGTTGGTCCACATTTTGTTTATTTCCTGAGACTTTCCATGAGGCTAATTTTAAAAGTGACATACAATTAATCTGGTAGAGGAACTTTCTAGGCAGCACAGCATTCAGGTGGTGGCATGGTTATTGTTGACAACTTTTAGCCAAGTTTAATGTAATAATTGGGAGAAGAAAGAAAGACAGAAATATTGGAAAACTTGAAGTTTGGCCAGAAAAGTGTGAGTCAAATTGAGGTTAAGGAAGAGTGTATTTTTAAAGGCATTACAGCCACTGAAGAGGTGCTATTTACTTTACAATAGGCACAATAAAAGAGAAGACTTGAGTGTAACTCAGTAATTGGGAAGACTACAGCCATCTCAGGGTATAAAATAAAATAAACTTCCTTTTAGAAAAGACCATGGTCACTCTGTTGGCACAGGTGGACTTAGGAAGTTGTTTTCCTGTGCTCACCCACACAGGCACACAGAGGTGGCTGCAGCCATGGTCACAGTAGGCTTGGAGGTTGCTTGAGATGGTAGCAGACCTTGGCATTGACCACATGGTGCTAGTTCTTCAGGAATGCAGGATGCTTTAGTTAGGGGATCAGGCTTCTGAGATTTAATGGAAGATCTGGGAGGTCAAGCAAAGTGTAGAAGGGTAAGACTCCCTGCAGGTTGTTCCTGAGAAAGTGACACATGAAGATGTGGAGCTTCAGATTAAGAGATTCCATTAATATGGAACATTTTCTGAGGAAAGCTGCAAAAATTGAGTAGAAACAAGTTAAGATAGAGGCCATGTGTTCTGCAACCCACAAGACCATAGTGGTGGAGCTATATGAGCCCTTTGACATGTTACCCGATGATAAATATGAAGCTGTAGGATTTGTTGACTCAGCTGGATTTCAGTCTTGCTTTGGTCCCATCTCTTCCTTTTAAGTCCCTATTTTTTTTTTTCTTTTTGGAATGAAATGTGTACTGTGCCATTATATATTGTATGTACACAACTTGCTTTTGATCTTTTACTCTCATAGCTAAGAGTTTGCTTTGAGTCTCAACTGAGATTTTTGGACTTTTGGGCAATGCTGAGACTATTAAAAGACTATGAGAACTCTTGAAAATGGATGAAATGTATCTTTCATTGTGATATGGACATGAGTGCTTTTGGAGACCAAGGGCAGAATGTTGTGGTTTAGATAGGAGGTGTCTCCCAAAAACTCATGTGTGAGACAGCGCAATACTGTTCAGAGGTGAAATATTTAAACTATGAGAGGCTTAATCTAATCAGTGGATTAAGTGGATGATATGGATTGACTGGGTGGTAACTGTAGGTAGGTAGTGTAGGTCACTGGTGACATGCCCACATGCCTTTGTGCTTTTTTTTTTTATTGTTCCTGGTGAGAGGTGCTCTCTCTGTTTCTTGGTGACCATGTCCTGAACTTCTTTCCTCTACCACATCCTTTTGCCATGATGTTCAGCTTTGTCTTGGATCCAAAAGTTTGGAATTGGCTGACCATGACCTGAACCTCTGAAACTATGACCCCAAATAAACTTATCTTTCCATATATTTTTCTTATCAGGTCTTTTGGTTATAGCAATAAAAAGCTGACTAAAATACCCCCACAACAAAGAATTACCTTGCCCAAAATGTCAATTCTGCCAAGGTTCGGAATCTCTGCTAACAGCATGCATTCTGAAATGATCAAAATCTATCTACAGTTAATAGTACACTATTTAACATTCAAAATTTCATACTTGGCCCTTTATATTTCCAACTTCCCACTTCTCACTTAACATTTATCACTTCAAAAGTATAATAAAATGAGAAAAGTATAATTTCATTTACCAATTGCTATCCTAAGTATAATAATTATATCTTTTACTTCTATATATTTCATAAAACTTATTATACTTTAGCTACTCAACTTAAAGAGGAAATTTAAGAATATAATTATATTTTATATTTACTATTTTTTATATATATTTTTCTTTCCTGGTATATATATATATATATATATCCAACTTTCCAATTATTTCTTTGCAAACACAAAAGCATCCTTAGCATTTTTGGTGGTGTAGACCTGCTGGTGACAAATTCTATCCGTTTTTATCATCATTTATTTGACTCCTATGTTGGAAGGTTATTTTCTCTGGTTATAGAATGTGCATTGACAGACTTTTATTGTTATTATTTTTTATTGCTTGTTTTTGTTTTTCTTTTAACATTTCAACTTTCTGTTCTACTGTCTATCCTCCCGTTTTTGATGTAAATCTGTAGTGGCTTATTACTTCACTACATATAATATGTCCCTTTTCTTTTTCACTACTTTTAAATTTGCTTTTGTTTTCAACAGTTTGATAGACTTAGTTTGGAGTTACATTATTCATATCTGCAATGTATTTATTTTCTAAAACTTGATATATAAAGATAATTACACAAAGGCTTTTCTATATTATGGTTTTGTCAATATTACTTTTTATTTTCAACACTAGTTTGGCATCTTACTTTATTCTTTTATGTTCTGCATAAAGGCTTACAGAAGTTATTTGTTTTTTCTATGCAGTAAATTTTTACAATGGTAAGTTTCTTCTTTGCATCTTTTATTCTTTTATTTTCAGTCTACATTGATATTACTATTATAATTGATACCATTATTTTGGTTTTTATTCAATTTTTTAAAAACTTACACATGCCTTAATTTACTTATTTTTTTTCTTATTAGCGACTTTCATTTCTTTGATATTTTATTCTCAGAGACTTTTTTCCAAACAGTTTCTCCAAACATAATCAGCATTGTATTAAAATTAAAACTTTAAGAATACAGTTTCTCCAAACATAATCATCATTGTATTAAAATTAAAACTTTAAGAATTTGTTTAATATTATATCAATTTTTAAGCATACATAAGAAAAAAATATTTATATATAATATATATGTGTGCATATGTAACTTCAGTAGTTTCCAGTAGGGTGTTAGAAACTTGTTCTTGTTCTTTTACTTCTTGAAATCTATTTTGTTAGAATTACCAAACTTGAAATAATTTTAGAACATCATCTTGTATATTTAATGGGTTAGTTTGCAACCTCAAAAATGTTAATACTATGATTTAACCTCAGTAATATTTTCTATTATATTAAGAATGTTCCTTCTTCCTGTCCTCTTATTCTCCTTCATCATTATTATCATTAATAAAATAATATAATAAAATGATAATTCTTTTCAAATATTTTTCTCTCTAATAATGCATCTCCAGAAACTTCCAATGGCCGTGTTTCCTTGTGGCAGTGATCCAATGGGGGAATGTTGCCACATCAAAAATATTATCAGAATCTCATGGTGAGAATTCTGGTATATCTCTTAGGGATTCTGTACTTCCTCTGGTTGATATTAACTTCATATACTACAATTTACATGTTCTGGTGAGAAAATTAAGCATCTGACAAATGAATTTCCTTTTTCCAGGTCACATACATGGATAAATATTGACTTAAAATTTTGGATCTATAGTGTTACTTCTTACATATTATGGAACCAACCAACATTATCCAGCATCAAGGATTCTGGGGTCAGAAGAAAAAGAACAACAGTCTAATAAGAGTTCTCATTTTACAGATACATTAACTGAAATTCAGATTGTGTAGTCAGTGGCCCCCATCTGTTATACTGATTAGTGATGAAAATTAGATAAACATTATAATGCCTTTGGTTTTTTAATTTTTTCTTAGCAATTTGTTGAAAGGAATGTCTTTATTATAGAGATTCCCAGTGTTCTCTGGATTAATATAAATAACCAAAAGTTGAATCAAGGAAATTAAAAACCTGAAATTGCTGCACTCGCAAAAATTTTAAATTCTTGATGAAACTATTTATACTTTATACACACTGTTACAGAGAAAACTAAAAATGAAAAGCTGCCCATTTACTTTTACAACATGTAGAATGGTGCTTTGTTTCAGCCTGAATTCTGTAGAAATTAGAGCTTAAACTGAAACGTATGTGCTCATTCTCTTTTGAAGGATGTAATCTGAAGGAAAGGAAAGGAAAAGGAAATAGAAGTGAGAAAGAGAGAGGGATAGAGAGAGAGAAAATTCAAGATGGTATGTTACTAAATCCTACCAAAAAATAAAGGAAAACCACAACTCAAACAATACTGCTGGGTGCTGGATTGTACTGGAAGTTTCTAGATAGACCATACGAAACTTCTATGCTGAGAGCAGTCCTTCATGGGAAAGAGCAACTTGCCTGTCTTCCAATTCTTGTCTTTCCTTAAAGTCTTCTCCATGGGGTTTTAAGTCCTCTACATGTTCTCTTTTCTAGACTGGGTCTGAGAGCTCAGATCTTCCACAAGGTGGGAGTGGGAAAGGCTATACCAAAGCAGTCCTTGCTTATAGAGGAAGACAGGCAACCAAGGCTTTCAGGCAATAAGGTGACTGCCAAGCAAGCCTGGATTTTCTGATCTTGGAATGACTTTGACCTCCTGCTGGGTCTTTATGTAAGGTCCTTATTCATCATTAAGCCATATAAACAGCTGATATACTATATTTACAAAGGAACATTGACATAGAAATATTTTATGAATCATAAGAAAAATAAATCTAATAATGGAGTCAAGTTATAATATGTCACGATCAGAAAGTATGATAGTTTTTTTTTTTAAGTGTCTGTATAATTTTTGGTACTTGTTTCATGGGTAGCTTGGGCTTTCTGTCTTCTTCCCTGAATTGGAAGTATAGTATACAGGAGAGTAAAAGTGAAGCTGTATTATTTTCAGGGCAAAGTCATTGAATGACAAGCAGCTTCCTTTCTCTTCTCTTGGGATATTTGTTCTGGTGCAAGACATTTGGGTAAGAAACACCAACAACTTTGAGACCATCAAGATGAAGAGAACATATGTGAGACAGCAGTCATTGGTCTCAATTAAGTTAAAATTGTCTGCCATGCCCCAGACATGAACAGAAAGTGAAACCTTTTTGGAAACTCTGGACCAACCCATCTGCTAGTTGAGTACCCCTGAGTGACCTCAGTTGTTGCTGTAAGAAGCAAAGGGGTCATCTAGCCATGTCCTTCTCTGACTACAACTCACAGAATTCATAGAATGAAATGGAGGTTGTTTTTTTTTTTTATTTTCATTGTACATGGCATGATTTTTAAATTCAGCAACAATAGATGGAATAGATGAGTCTACCCCATGAAAGAAAGATGTATTTAATGGTAATAGATTAAATAAGAAAATCTGTATGATTGACTTCATGGGTGCTGAAAAAATATTTGATGAAACATGAGATGCAATTCTGATTTTTTAAAAAATAGCAGGCAGGTTAAACAAAGAAAGTAAGAGCTTTAATTAAGGATCTGGCTGAATGAATACAATAATTTAAAAAAAGGTTAAAAATTTTAGATGGAAAGGTGTTTAGTAATTCCTATTTTTTTAAAAAAGTTATAAAGCAATATGCATAAGACTATTATAATCATTCCAAGGGTACACAAATTTTATATTCATAACATGCAGACTATCTGGAAAGATACACTAGACTGTTATCAAATCTCGGGGGGAGGGATGATGGTGGGATTGGGAAGCTTGGCAATATGTGTAAAGAGATGTATCAAAGATTTTTATATTACTTGGATTCTTTTTTCAATTAATATGAATTTAACCATTTATTGTATAATTTAAAATTAAGCAATTCAACAAACCAAAAACACAAAAATGAAATATTGAAAAAGCCTTAAATGCAGCCTGAATACACAGATCGTTTATTTTATCAATGGTACAGAACCTGGTAGGACCCTGGTTCAGCTTGAGGCATTTCCTATTTCCTTACTGTTCCATGCTGCCCTGGGTTCTAAATGGGATAAATGCGTGTCTCCTCAGTGGGTTTCTGTGGAAATGAAGACAGAGTGCATTTATATTATTACACTAACATAACTTCTCAGACAAAAGCATGTTGAAGTCCTTTCAATTTTATAGAGAACAAAAACATTTTTCCCGTTATTCCACTTTCCCCTGCTGTTCATGGGACTCTTAAATAAGAAACAAAAAAGATTTTTTGTTGTTGTTTTATGTCAGATAATGTTTCAATTATCTCATTTTTTTATTCTGTCTTTGGTCTACCTTTCCCAGTCCACTGTGATCCTGCAGAATAGCCAACAATGAGTGTTTTAACTGAGCATACTTCAAAAACAGAGCCTTTTGTGTGAGATCTGAGTCATCCCTATCAGGTGGCCCCTTGAAGCATTGATTCTATGCTTTAATTTTCCTCTTATGATATTATTAACAACTACATACTTTTCATGTTGCAGTAATTGTGCTCCCTTTGTGCTGATTCTGTTTTCTTAGGTCCTATATTAACAAAATGGATTTTGTCCTCATTTCTGTATTCTTTTTTCCTTTGACACTCCATCTTCTCTAATTGTACATTCTTCTATTAACATATCTCCTGATTCTCACCTGAGTGCTGGATAGACTTTGTAAGTCTCCACTGATCCATAGTCATCATCACTGGACATTTCCTCTGTTAATTTAATACCTGCTGAGAGTCTGAAACTGTACGTGACCCATTCACAAATACCCCTTCCTTTTTTTTTAGTTTCACCCATTTTCTTCCTCTTTTCCACCGAAGCATCTATCTGCACTGTCCATTTGCCCTGCTTCCTATTGAGCATATGCTACTGTAGATTCTATACCCCATCGAGTTTAATTATTGTATTCTGACTTTCTCTCCCTATTAACAATGCTGCAGTGATCTCCATGAGTGTTATAATTTCTTCCAACAATGCAATTTGTTTAATTCTGTCTCTTTTTTCTTGTAGTTAATGCATCTCTGAGATCCTCCACCTACTGCTTTTCTTAAAAATAAAGAGTGATGATAGTGTAAATAAAATATTTTAAAAAATCAGGTCAAATGTTCCCTATATTCTGCATATCTCTTCTTGTACAACTTTATGTAAGATATACTTAATGGAAATATATTTGTTTTGGTGACTTTTCAATAGCTGTGAGATTTGTAAAAGAGCCCAAATTGCTTCTTTCTTGCCCTTTGAGTATGCAAAAATATCACCTCCATAATATTGTTGATGAGACACAAAGCAGAAAGAACAGAGACATACTTTCAAGTGATCATTCATACCTAGAAAGCCACTCAATGCTAACTCCTTGTGAATCTGTTTACTATGGAGCATGCACATTCAAATTAGGACCTGAAAGAACATTGCCTCTCTGTAACAGGCATGGTAATGGCCTCCAGAGAAGTCCAAGGCGGAATCCATAGAACTTTTGAATGTGTTCCCTTCCTTGACCAAAGGGACTTTGTGTATGTGATTGAGTTTAGGATCTTTAGGTGGAAGTTTATTCAGGTTAGTCTGCTATAATCCAAATGTCTTTAAATGTAAAGACAAGGGAGGCCATAGAGAGATAAATAAAGAGAGGCAAGAGATCAGTGTATTAGTGTTTGAAGTGACAAAGACAAAATATTGTTGACTTTGAATATGGGGAAAGGGGCATGGGCCAAAGAATGGAGGAAATCTCTAGAAGATTGAAAAGACAAGAGTTTGATTTCTGTCCAGAAATCCCAGAAGGATAGATGTCTGGGAAACACCTTGATTTTAGCCCAGTGAAACCTATTTTGTACTCCAGCACCCAGAACTATAATATACTACGTTTTTGCTTCTTTAAGTCAGTAAAACTTGTGGTAATTTGTTTCAGCATCAACAGGAAACTAATACATTGTCCAAAGAGGCAGTTTCAATAAGTGATTTACTGGTGCAGTAGAAATGTTCAGCTAAGACCCTATAGAGTAAAATAGACTCAAATTACTTTTTGCTTGCACCTTCTAAAATGAGGTTCATTTTTATTTCAACAACACAAATGTCCATCCCCTATTCTTCCCCTTAGGCTGAACTTTCTTTAATATCTTCAGCTATTCACCACCTCCGCTTACTTCTGCTACAATGACCTAGTCATATAATACAGAAAATCCCTAAGCGTTACTTTCTCTTTCTTCAGCAGAGTGGAGTCAGTGAACCTTGGGAGCCTTTCCTTTTATTGAAGCAATAAATTCTTCCATTGAGATGAAGACTTATTTTTACAACCAATTCCTTTTTTAATGACAGTACAACCTACCACAAGGCCAGTTGAGGCTCAGTTGCCAGAAGTATAACATCTGCATTCTCAAGTACAAAAGCATTCCACCAAATACATTGATTACTGTAGGAAGAAATGTCTTTATTGTCCATTAAAACACAAGTATATTCAGGAAATAAAGCACTAAGCACTCTTTTTATATCATTGTTTTTCCAACTTGGCAGTTTTATAATTTTCCCAGGTCCTTTCAGACCTGGTCTTCATTTTAATATCCTGTGCCATTGTTTGTTAAACTATTTCAGTGACTTCATGCCTTAAGAAATAGAAAATATATGATTACCCTCCCCCATCCTCATGATATTTTATAGAAAAGTGAAACAAAACTACTTGCTATGTTGTTTCCATATTGAACCCGATTCTGTATTATTGTTTACTGCTGAACAAGTGCATTTTCATTCCAAACTGTAGTTTAATGATACAAACAGTATACTCATTTCATTCCAAACTCTTAATCCACTCACTCATTCTCTTCAGAAAAAGGTTAATTGAAAGTTAATTGAATCACCCTTGTGTATATGTTAATATGCTAGGATTTATGGTGATTAATTTTTTTAACAAATTCATATCTATGGTTCCTGTCTTCAAAGAGTTTACTTGCACCTTTTATATATAGTGAACAATTAATTAATAGTTTATAATATAATGTTCACCCGACACACACACACACAAAATGGAGCTAAATTCACTAAAAACGACCTCCTTCCCCAACCTATTTGCTTCCTCATTTTTCTCCTTTCATCAAAATAGATAGGTTTCCCCAGTTTTAGGCTTTTGACACATTTCCTTTTAACCCATGCTTTCTTAATTATGGCATTTATACAGATGTTTATATCTATTTCCAGTATAATCTATGTGACATATCACCTAGATTTTTCAAGACAACATAATCTCAGGGTGTCATAACCATGTTCACAGTATTCAACAAAATCAGCTCTTTCTATTAGCTTTTTCCTTTTCTTAGTTAATTATGTCATTTTTTCCCTAAGCACTTAAACTGAAACGTATCAGCTTCACTGTAATGCATGCCATCCCTTTAATTTAGGATTGACAGGTAAAATATAAGACAGCAAAATAAATTTAGACCTTGGATAGGTGGCAAATGGCATTTATTTTAAGTGTGGCCCATGGAACGAATTGTGATGATATCTGCTCAATATGGCAACTCTAATCCAGTGGTTGTCAAATTCCAGTGCATCAGAATCACCTGGAGGATTAGCAAAGAAACACATTGGTGGGTTCCACCCCTGTAATTCAGTAGGTCTGGCTGGATTTTAATGTAACCAATTAGAAATTTTAGATATTGGTTTGCATTTCTAACAAATTTTCAGTTTATGGGGAAGAGGCCAGCACTTTGAGAGTCACTAATCCAATTTAATTCCTTTGATTACTAGTGGTAGTTCTCTGTCTTGGCTGCACATTACAGTCGAGTGGGGACCTTTTATAAGCATCCAAGTATACAAGTCCTAAACTACATGCTGTGCTTTAATTAATATGGGGTGTGGTTCAGGCTTGGGGTGGTTAAGAAGCTTCCATGGTGATTTTACTTGATTTAATTAATTCAATTTCGATTAAATCAAGACTGGGCTAATTGTGATGAGTTGTACATATTCAACCTCTGCTGAGCCTCTCTTTGTGGACAGTATCTAAGTTATAGATAATTCTAATCCTTATGACTTCTTGCCTCAAGTAGTTTCCCAGCACATTCTCAGATTTTCATAGCTTCACTGTCTGATTCACCCTTCACACACTGTATATTAACGTTTCTGAATCATGACTTTTGTTGTAGGATTGTTTTTTCAAAATGTCTTCAACATCACTCGGCAACTGAGTAAACGTGGATTTTGAATGTCTGTTGCCGCTTTGGCTCAGGGGCCTTGTGTTTGTCTTCATTTCTGTCTTACAGGTAAGTCACCTTACCTGCAGTTTTTGCCTCCCTTTCCTCCCTGTTGAGTTTCTGGAAATGCTGTTTCCTCAGAATCCTTGTTTATAACAGTCCTAAAATACTTACTCCAACTCAGATCATTCAATCATTGACATAATCATTTCCTGTGCAATCAGTATTTATGAAGTGCCTTTTATGTGCCCTGGGAAGCATCAGTGAGCAAGGAGTCCTTGCTCCTCTGCAGTTTATACTCCTGAGAAAGAGAGATAATCAACATCCAATTATAGGTTAGGTGGTGATACGTAAAGATAAGAAATATGAAGAAGAGGAATAAGGTGCAAAAAAAAAAAAAAGGAGTAGTGTGGAGTTGTTTGGAAAAAAACGTTTTGGTCTGGAGTAGTTTCTCTCAGAGTGACACTTTATAGAATACCTCAGTAAGTGGAGAAATGATCCCGTAGATGCCTACGGGATGCTTGGAATTCAAAATGACTGATTTGTGCACACTTAGAGGCTCCACACTCAAAAGGAGGAGATGGCTTCATTGGAAAGACAGTGAATAGGAGATAAGATGCCCAGTTAAGGTACGAGGTCTGTAATGAGAAAAATGTGTGATTCCACTTTTTGGATAATTGTTTATTTTATTTATTGGTTTATTTGTTGGTTTGTTCATTGATTTTAAAGAAAGAAAATGTTACAGCTACAGTAGAAGACCCACACATTGAATAGCAATAGACATATTATTTATATATTTAATAATATAGGTACAAATATTTAAGTAGTTACAGAAATCATGCTGTCTGAATATTGTATTAATTTATGTTATGTTTATGATATGTATCCATGTTATAATGTATAATCTGTTATATGCATCTATGTATTTATGTTGTTATATTATGTATAAACAAGATATTGGGCTTTTCTTAAGTCAATAAGTTGAAGCACCAGAGTCCTGCTCCCCACTCCTCAAATTTGGCTGAATGTTTTGGAGAATGATGAATATAGAAGGGAAGTCAGGTTGCATTTCTGATAAAGTGCCTTTTGGGGATCTCAGAAAAAAAAGTGACTTTAGTAATTAGTTGTGATTTCTTTCTTCAATTTTAATTTCAATTTATTTGTGTATCTAACTTTTCATTTGCAGTTTTATGTTCTTTACTTTTGAAGACCCGCACATTGAATAGCAATAGACATATTATTTATATATTTAATACATATATGTACAAGTATTTAAGTAGTTACAGAAATAATGCTGTCTGAATATTTTATTAATTTATGTTATGTTTATGATATGTATCCATGTTATAATATATAATCAGTTATATGCATTTTAATTGCTATATGATAATATGTAATATTTTACCCTGTGATTATGCCACAATTTACTCATTCCTGTTGGAAAATTGTCTTCTAATCTTGTTGCAATTGAAGAGAATAAATGTGATGAGAGACACTATATAACACCTGCTTGCGTTTCTCTAGGGTCTCTACTTAGAAATGTAATTGTGTTTTCAAACTACAGCACAAAACTCAATTTATTTTGGAAATGATTCTACCAGTCTATACTCCCTTATTTAGTTTAAGAGAGTACTTGAGATTTCTTTTAATGTATTTCATATGATTACTCATTGTGTTAAGCAGAAACTGATCCTACCTACTACCACTTAAAGAAGTTCACATCCCACACATGGGAACTGTGAATATATGATGTCATTTAGCAAAGAGTGGGTGAAGGTTGCATATTGAATTGAAGTTTCTATTAATGGATGTTGAAATAGGTAACTACTTATATATAGTTAAAAATAGTTTAACTCACAAGAGTTAAAGTAGAAGGACAGAGGTGGGCAAGCATAGAGAAGGCAGCATAAGGAGGCCTTTCCCTGACATTTCTGGCTTTGACAAGGAGAAATGGGCCCTCATCATAGAAACAGGAGGCATCTGAAAGTGGGAAAAGCAAAAGAAATAAATTCGTTCCAACAATGTCAAAGAACAAATGCACACTGATGACCCTTTGGTCTTATCCTTCTGAGATTTCCTTCTACTGAATGGTAAGATAATAAATTTGTGTTGTGTTAAGCCACTAGAAAGCAGTCATAAAAAACTAGTCCACTACTGAAGGTCAACTTCTATTCACATGTTTATTGGGCTTTTGAGTTTCCCTTCAGTGAATTACCTGTACCTGTTCATTCTTCCATTAGAGTGTCTTTTCAAAAATTGATATACAGAGCTGGGGTTGTGGCTTAGTGGTAGAGTGCTTGCCTAGCATGTGTGAGGCACTGGGTTTGATTCTCAGCACCACATATAAATAAATAAATAATAAAATAAATAAATAAATAATAAAATAAAGGTCCATGGACAACTAAAAAGTGTTTTAAAAATGATATACACCAGTTTAAGAAATGTATCTCAGGGACTGATTTTCAGTTATGTATATTGTGTTTAGGCATGCTTTTGAGAATGATTTTCTTTAGTATGCAGAGAAGAATGATTTGAAGCATTATCTTTGGGGTTTAATAATTAATAATTGATAATTAATATTTAACTTTGTAATATTGAGAGTTAAAAAGCTGAGTCCCTATTTGGGTTTGAAAATTTGCTTGAAAGTCTTATTTTATCAATATATCTGTAAGTCTAGTAAATTTAGCAACCATTATTAAGGAGATTTTGGTCATATTTAGTCCTATGTATAAATAAAATATTTCAAAGACTTTGAAATGAATTTATTGATTAAACATATTGAATATAATTTTAAGGACAACTGTTAGGCCCTAGTAGCAGTAAGCATATCCAGTGCTCAGAGTTTGGTTTCTAACACTATCCTCAAATACAAGGAACCAAGTCTTCTTGGAGAAATGGATGATTCTAGAACTGAATGGGCAACATCAATTACAAATGAATCTGATGGTACTTTTATTGCCATAATGTTAGGAGATTCTTATTAAAACCTATAACTGTGAGTGTGTTGACAAATGCCAAAGGCAGTCTAAGGATCCCAGGATCTAACAGAAAGAGCTCCCATCACCAATGATTTGTGCAGAAAAAGAAAGAACCACTGGATTGGAACCCAAAGAATAAAGTAATCTACAATTCCATGCTGATAATAAATAAATGGTCACATAACATAAGTGAAGGAGAATATGCAAATATGCCTTGAACAGTGCTTCCAAATGATTTGTATGGCTACTGTTCCCCCAAGGAGGTGGAGTGTTAACTCCACAGTCTCTAAGTGTGGACTGCATATGGTGACTTCCCTTCAGAATAGAGTGTGGGGTAGGGGTGAGGCAGTGAGTGACTTTTTTTTTTTGTTTTATATTGGCGAAAACTGACAAGCCCTACCTCAACTAGATAATCAAGGCCAGCACCAACAGTGATGTCATTTTGACAAGATATAAGTAGCTTGATAGGGGGAGAATGGTGTTTTATCTGTGTGTTCTTTCCCCCAAACCCATTCTCTTGGTTTAAGCAGGACAAAAGTATCGAATGGATATCAGTTGAAGGCTGTTCTATAAACCACCTGACCAGCTCTGCTCAAAACTCTCAGGATCATCAAATATAAGAAAAATTAAAGAAATTGTCACTGTCTACAGGTGCTTACAGAAACATGATGATTAAGTATAATTCTTGGATGGGATCCTAAAACATAAAAAGGATGTTAGATAGAAACTAGTGAGATCTGAATAAGTTATGAACTTTAATTAATATTAAATATGCTGATAATAATCCACTCATTGTGATAAATGGACCATACAAATGGAAGAAGCAAGCAGCAGAATGTGGGCCATGTGTGACCTCTGTGCTAACATTACAACTTTTCTTTATATCTAAATGTATTTAGGAGAAAAAGTTTGTTTAAACATACAAAATGTTTCCTTGCATATTTGGATTAAATTTTATAATTTGATGAACCTTTGTTACACCCAAAATATATAAACTTAGTCTACTGTCAACTTAACATTCCCAAGTCTAAATCAATTCAACTGTGACCTAAACTATCAATGATTTTGTAATTTTTGAGAAAATGAGATAAGGCATGTACAATGCCAATCACACAGGTTGTCATATAAAATTACTTGTTGAATGTCAACTCTTTTCACTGTGAGAGATTCCTAGGTACTAGAGATAATGTGATTATGTTATCCTCAGGTCATTTGAGGAGGATGAAGGATAGATTTACCCTGCTTTAAGGAAAAAGGTCCAGGTTATAGAAGCATTCATCCTGGTTACAATATGGGTTTTACCATATTGGGTGGCAAGGTATGTTACCTTTCTAAATCTCAGTTTTATTCTTTCCATTGTAAATGGTAAGTAAGTGGTGATCATAACATTAAACTATCAAGGTGATTGTAAAAATCAAATATAATATTTGTAAACTGACTACTGCCTGGTAAGATGCTTGCAGAAGTTAATTTTCTTTCTATTCTGTTTGAAGAAACTAAGACTTAATCTTCACTAGATCGTTCAATTACCTAACAATCCTGTAAATATATAATAGATGCTCAAAAATTTTTCCATGAATGATCATGAAGCGGATAAAAATAAAGCATAGCTAAAGGAATATGAAAAGAAAAGAAGATGGTAATGATTGCTTTGAGTTTCCGTGTTCTTCCTAACACTGTTATTTTGTTGTCTGTGTGGAATTTATTTTAAGACTCTATTAGTACTAAAGTGTGACACATGTTTTGTATGCAAGTTAACTCTAATTTACACCCTAGGGTAAGTTGCCATGTACAGTACCTTTCTCAGGAATTCACACTTCAGAGGTGGTTAAACAATATATCATAGGAAGCACCTTAATCAGAAATCAACACCTTTAGAGGTGGCAACTTAGCACTCTTAAATGGAAATTTACACAAGGGAGGATGTTTATTATTAGCATGTGGTGTTAGAAATAATTTTCCATAGGTGACATAAAAAATGTCAAACATGGGTGGTTGCTTAGAAAGTTTTTTATTCTCCATGGCAACTACATAAATGAATTGTAAATTTCAACAAACTTGACAGTGGAAAAACATCAGTGCAGCTTTTGGGGTCCTGTGACTCTCTGCTTCATGGACGGCTCTTATCTCCCCTGGTTTCACTGAAGACCATATGGATCTGCCTTGAGAGTCTCACTAAGTTGACCTGAGAACCTCTCAGGAACTTTATAGTGGGGAGAACTTGGCTCCTAAACACATCTTTGCTTTTGCTTGACAATAAATACTTTAGTGGTGCATAGAGAATTTAGAATTAAACTTGCTTAGATTTAGTATACTAATCAATAGTAAAAGGGGATATTAGTTTCCATTTATCTATTCAAGAAGAGACTCCTAGTATTTACTTAAAGAAATTTTACTTTGGTAAAATACATTTTAAAAAAATTAAATAATGATTTATAGATTTAAAACAGATACATGTCAAAGGTTTTGTGTAACTCCCCAATTAATAAGAATGTCAATATGATGCAATAACTATTTCAAAGAAACAGCTAAAGAATAGACACATTTATAGATACTGCAAATTAAAAAGAATGTGCAAGACCACCCTCATGCTTAATGGTTTCTAGAAGCACTCAAAGAATTCAAAGTTATTATTTTCTTGGTTATGAATTATTATAGCAAAAGGATACAGATGAACATCAGTGAAGGGCTTTGTTTCATTTTAAAGTACTTTGAGCAAAGTCTGAGAAAAAAACTAGGTACAGCTTTCCAGATGTCTACTCCCAGTGGAGTCACGAGGATGAAGTTAATTCTCTCAGCAATAATGTGCAACATATATGCAAAGAGAGGCCACCTGAGTGTGAGTGTCCATGTATATTATTGGGGGTCACTCTCAGAGGCTTGTGGTTCCCATGGACTACTTAGACTATAGCCCACTCCACAGAGCAAAATCAGGATTTCACACTAAATCACATTAATAGGATAAAATGTTCTGAGCAAACTGAAGAGGTCAAACCATAAAAAAATATAAAATATTCTTATTGTACTGACTATTTTAAGGTCTTAGAGATTATCTCTCCCCAAATTGACCAAAACTCAGTCCTGAAGAAGAGATGTTTGAAATGTTCAAAATTTGAGCAACTGGGTCCTTCTGAGTTAACCTTACTCTGCCCAAAAATCAAAACTGCTTTTTGATAGATGAGAGAACTGTCCTCTCACCAAACATAATTCATTTTCATACAAAAATAAGTATTTTGTATTGATACAATTTGCCTACAATTTATAGAGTAGTAAAATAGCCCCCGTGGAATCAGAATCAGATAATACAGAAGGGTGAAACACAGAAGATGCTTAGTTATCTACTGAAGTATAACTTTCCCCAAAGCTCTCAAGTAAATGGGTTTTAGCTTAATTCACCTACTTTTAATATTTCTTGCACTGCATTTGTGTGTGTGTGTGTGTGTGTGTTAGCCTATGTCTCTGCATTTGTGATTGATAGAGAGCATTAGTCTGATACAGTAGATATGATAGCCCAGAGAAGATCATGGCCCTATTCATATCAGAAAGTGAACCCATAATTCACAAACAGGTCCTTTGTTTCATAAGGTGAAATTACTCTGGAACCTGTCACAGGTATTTGGAGAAATAAATGCTATAATAAAACAACCAAAATGATTTAATAATGACTCTAAGTCTTTGATAGAAATCTGAACTTTAGCTTGAGCTGGCATAATTCTCTCCTTTCTTGACTAAGATGACATAGTCAGGTAAATCCCAAGTATGAGCAGACTGACTTCTCTCTTCCTCCTGTCTATACACATAGATAAGTGTACTCCTTGGTACAGGCTACAAAGGCAAACCTGTGTTTCTCCTTGGACATCATGACCCAGCTGTCCAGCAGAATTTCAGCCTCACTGAAATTATCAAACCTTAATAAGTTTGTGCAAAATATTTTGGAACATGATGCTAATTTGCAAAATCACAGATTTCTAAGCTTATGATTTTTTTTTTCCTTTAGGAAATACTTGGGTATAGTAAGTGCCAATAAAACCCTCCTGTTTCTCCAGGCAATGCAACTCCTTCTCTGAAGCTGTCTTTTGATAGCTTTCAATTTAGTTTTTAAGGTTTTCATGAACAGGGGGTGTGGGGGGGTTCTTTCTCTACTAGAAGCTTTGTTTACATATTTTCAAGTACTTGGTTTGAATGGGAAATATATCAAATATGTAAACATTGAATTTTTTTTTACCTGGAAATGGAATGTGCATATGTGTGATTGTCAGTGTGTGTGTTGAAGGGAGACAGAGAGATTGTGTGATTTCCCAGGCATTGGAGGATTTGACGGACAATACAGAAACAATGGCCTTGTCTGCTAATGTTCTTATGGAGTCCAGTCATCTTGAAAGCACAGAGTGAATCTGTGTGTAACTCTTTGTCATTTAGAAATGTGACAAATCAATTTTCCCTTTTCAAAGGAATGTCTGGGCTTTTGAAAGATAAATGGATAATTGTTGGTATAAAGGTATAATATTTCTAATTGGGGAAAAATAGTGCTGGTTATAAAGAATAGGTAGAATATAGTCTCATTTATGCACTAATATAATATGAGTGCATTGAAAAAAGGCTGGCACATATGTATTACAGAATTAATAGTTTTCCTGGGTCTGTGGGGATTATGGATGGTTGTAATTTTCTTTCCTTTGCTCAATAATAATGATTTCTAAATGTTCTCTGATCAACATCTTTTATTTTTTTAATAAGAAAATGAACAGAAAATATTTTTAAGTCTTAACAAAGTGCAAAGAGAATCACTGAATATCTTACATCATTTCCCACAGTGGCAAATGTCTTTAGTTATTGAAGGAAACAATGAAATGAGCGTAATTGGGATACATCTGGGGTTTCATCTACTTTTCCTAAAATCAAGTTCTCACTTTGCTCTGTAAGAGCTCAGTGAGATCTCCCTAAAGTCAAAAAAATGTTGGGAAAATATGTACTTTATGGCATTGAAACTTGCTGCTATATTCTTGCTGCAGTGAGGGGGAAAATGTAACACTAATAAGGTCCAAAACAAAGAAAACAAAGTGGGTTTATTAGAACAACTTGGACAAATTCCAGTATAGACGAATCAATTTGAATAGTGGAGTTTCCATTTTTGGCACTATTGACATATTTGGCCAAATATTTGTTGGTGATTGTTGCGAGGGCTGTGTTGGGTCTCACCTGATGGTGAGCTTCATCTTCGGCCTCTACTTGTCACATAGCAGCAGCAACTACCCTTGTGTTAAAACAACCAAAATTGTGTTCAGATATTTTTAGAAGTGCATTGAGATGATATTACCCTTTGTGAGAACCACTACCTATGTAACACCTGCCTGTAATTTTTGTATATAAAATTAAATGATAGGATTAGTGTTATGGTTTGGATGTGAGGTGTCCCCCAAAATCTCATGTGTGAGACAATGTAAGAAGGTTTAGAGGAGAAATGATTGGGTTATGAGAGCCCAAACTCAATCAGTGAATTAATCGCCTTATGAGATTAACTGATGGTAACTGAAGGCAGGTAGGTTGTGGCTAGAGGAGGTGGGTCACTGGGGAATATGATTTGGGGGTATCAATTTTCTATCTGGTAAGTGGATTCTTTCTCTGCTTTGTGATCATCACATGAGCTGCTTCCCTCCACCACACTCTCCCGCCATGATGTTCTGCCTCATCTTGAACCCCAAGGAATAGAGCCAGCTGTTCTATGGCCATTCAGCCAGCCAGCCGACTGATACCTCTGAAACTGTGAGCCCCTAAATAAGCTTTTCCTTCCCTAAAAGTGTTCTTTTCATGTATTTTTAGTCACAGCAACCAAAAAGCTGACTAAAACAACTAGCTTTTGAATGTCTGTGACTTACAAGTCCTAAATATTGTTTACTAGAAGAGATAGAAGACTGTTTTTCCAGACGAAATAGGAGTCAGAAGAAGGTAACTACTCATGGCTGGTGTGGCAATTCCACTCCTTCAAGCTTCTGCTCTTCCACTTTCTACACAGGGTTTCCTCTCTGGAAGTCACCTCATTGTTCCAACTGCTGCGGACATCCAACAACCACAACCTTTTCCCAGGTAGTCATCTGGAGGTAAAGAACTCTGAGAAGGCTGTATTTGCTCCCAATGAAAGGAGTCCTGTGCTTTCTTTTTTCTTTTTTTTTTTTTTTTTTTT
>NW_025999900.1:48564489-48593169 GCF_001458135.2 Marmota marmota marmota
AGAGAGAGGGAGGGAGGGTGGGGGAGAGTTCACTCTGCTCAACAGGGACAAAATATAAATGATAAAGGAACGCCCCCAGTGACCTATTTCCTCCAGGCACCTCTTGCTTGCCTACAGTTATCTATCACTCAGTTAATCCATATCAGTGGATTAATCTACTAATGAGTTTACAGATCTCACAATCTAATCATTTCACCTCTGAATATTCTTGCATTGTCTCATACATGAGTTTTTGGGGCACATCTCATGTCTAAACCATAATATATATACACACACACACACACACACACACTTATTGATATGTTTTCTGTTTGGATAATAAATATTCTAAATAAATAAGATGTATTCTTTCCAAAGTTTATATACCAGACGAGTATGTGCCAATAAATGTGAGTTCTTACATCTATTGTGTTTTATCATTTGATTCAATTGAGGTACTATACTTATATACCCCATTTATATCCTCTTTTGGTCATTACTTCATGATCTCATCAATATTTTGGATCCATATGGATGGAATAGCATAGTGTGCCTCATAGTTCTAAGTGACATAAAAAGATTTCAAGAAAGTATATCATGCCTGATGTTGATTTTTTTAAAAAAATCTTGGTTGGAGAGATGTCATCAAGCTGAATGAAGTGGTGACAGAAATAAATAGTAAAGACACTAATCATTTAGGTAGTGGGGCACTATTTAATATTATGATGGGTACAACCCCCATTAATGAATCATGAGAGAAAGTTGCTGAAACTGTAGATATAGTAGCTAGAAGAAATTGTTGGAAATAACCTGTGTCCAAGCACTTTGCCCTAGGTTCAAGTACTAAGTGGTGTAAATCTGAAGATCCAGTTTCTGTTTATTGAGTCACTTCAGGGAAGTTTATCCTCGTTATGCCAATAATCATTTTCCAGTCTCCTGGTTCTGTATGTTTGTATATCTTTTTCATTGAAGCATAAATTGTATGTGCAAATTTTTTCCTGAATAATAATGCAATGTTATTGGGAATGTATTTGTATAGGGATTTTGCTTTCACAACATTATTCAGAGCTGAATCATTTATGCTTCCAGATCCCTGGAGCTAACTAGAATATGAATATAATCTGTCTTGACCATAAGTGTCCCAGTGAAACTTGACTTTTTGAAAGAATTTTGATACAAATCATACCACTTGCCTACATTACTTGATAAATAAATTCAGCCTAAATTCCAATTAACTGAGATTGGGATAATTTTAATTCTTGTTAACAACAACCTCCACTGCCACTGGAGTTAGTTTGTCTCAGCATTATTGCATAGAGTCCAAAAGTGAACATATGAGGGAGATTTTAACTGAGCACCACTTTTAAGTTGAAAGTCCTTCAACTCCTATTAAACTCCTTCCCACAAATTTTACAGCACACAAAAAAGTACAGTTCTCTGAATGCTAAGAAATGGTTGCTTAGGTCTTGGTGGAAGCTTCTGGCTTTTAGGAAATAAACAGTTTGATTTGAGCTAAAGAGAAGAGCAGGCACAGAAACACAGCTGGGCCATCCATTCAAAAAGCATCGGTAATGAACAGAAAGAAGATCACATTTGCTGGAATTTTCACAGCAAATAAATGAGGTGACAGGAGAGATTTGCTGAAAACAGTTGGCTGAAGAGAACCAGTGGTCAAGCACTTTGCTTTTGGTTCAAGTATTAAGTGGGTAAATCTGAAGATCTAGTTTCTGTTTACTGAGTGACTCTGAGGAGGTTTACTTCTATTATGCCAATAATCACCTTCCAGTCTCCAGAAGTTACCTCATTAGCATTTGTGAGAAAAGCCCAAGCAGCTGCAATAAAGAATGCTCAGGGCTAGCCTGAGTTCAGGAATGGTGGGTGGTTAACTCTCTCAGTATTTTTATCAGTGATATTTCCCCACTTCAGCTGGTCTTCAGATACTGGAGGCACAAACAATGCCCTTGGGGTGTCCTCCTTGGTTTGTGAAGGTAAGTCTTCACTTTTGTAATGAGCTAACCCCTAAATCCCAGCAGACTAATTTTCTTTGGGACCAGATGACTTCTTCATGGATAGCACATAACCCTTGTTTTGGGGGAATTATGGAATATGTTCCAAAACCTCTGGTGGATGCCTGAAACTATGCATTGTACCAAACTACAAATATATATGTGTGTGTATATATATATATATATATATATATATATATATATATTGCTTTAACAACATTATTCAGAAGTCCTTCAGCTTCTATTAAAATCCTTCCCGTGTGTGTGTGTGTGTGTGTGTGTGTGTATATATATATATATATATATATATATATATATATATATATATATATATATATCTTTCCTGTATATACTTATGCTATTATGATAAAATTTAACTTATAAATTAATAAATTAAGAGGTCAAAACCAACAGTAATAAAGTATAACAATGATAACAATATACTATAATAAAAGTTATTTGAATGTGGTACCTCTCAAAAATATCTTTGCATTATACCCTTCTTGAGATGATGTGAGATGACACACATCATACATATATTGCCTATGTAATGAGATGAAGTGACATGAATTACATAGACATTATGATGTGGCATTACGATGCTATACAAGGTTTACTTGAACAAATGTACTCTAACACAACCTGTGACATACTAGAATAGTCAATCTTGACTGTCATGCCAATTAAGTGACAAATGGGCAGGTGGCATATACAGTGTGGATACACTGAACTTAAGACTGATTTACACACTGGGTACAACTGTGTGGCACAATATAAGATTTCATCACATCAGTCAAAATGTTGTGTAATTTGAAACTTTGAAGTATTTGTTTCTAGACTTGTCCATTTAATGTATTTAGACCATAGTTGACTGAAGGTAACTAAAACAATTGAAAGTAAAACTTTAGATATATTTGGGCTATTGCACTATGAGGGGAGAGAGGGAAATATGGAAAATTTGTGTGAGTTGATATGATATAAGCTGATTCAACAAATACCTTGTTTGTTCATTTTTGTTTGTGGTTTTGGGGATTGAACTCAAGGACACTCCACCACTGACCTATATCCCATTTATTGTATATATTGAGACAGGGTCTTACTAAGTTATCTAGGTTGGACTGAAACTTGGGATCCTCTTGCCTTATCCTCCCTAGTGGCTGGGATTTTAATCATGACAGTGTGACTGGCTTCAGCAAATATTTTAATAGACTTTAATTAATGTCTCTGAAGAAAAATACAGAGTTACAAATAGGACCTTTGCTTTTTATTGTATATTAGGTTATTATTCAGAAATATTTATTCCCTCTCCCTAATCTCTCCCTGATCAACGTTTTCTCTCCCCCTTGATGTTGGCTTAGTTAAATGACTTGTTTGGTGGGGTGTCAGCAAACAGGAGTTTATCTGAGGCTGGAAATGTACCTGAACCTTTGGGCTTGCCCTATTGTGTTCCCACTTTTCTTCATGATATGATACAACTGCATGAGCCCTTTGTCCAAGGAGCATGAAGAATTTATGGATTGACCTGAACTGAACCCAGGCACTAGAATCCTAGTTTGATCTGGATTAGCTCAAACTAAATCAACAAAACTCCAGTAAATCCAAAAAGACAAGATCAACAAATAACAGCTTGTATGTGAACCACAGACATTCTTTAATTTCTATGTACAACTTAAGTGATCCTGTCAGATGGATCATATTCAGAGGCTGAGCAGAGGAGGGAGGAAGAGAACACCTTCTCCCTGTCCCATCTCCAAATGTTGGCTTACAAGACTGACGCAGTGTTGGGGGTGGCATTTTACATTGCTTTACTAGAGTAAAAAGGAGAATTATTTTTTGGAGAAGGTGCAAGAAGGGCAAAGATGATGCATAAGAATATATTTGGATAGTAATTACTAATATGCTTTAATTTTAGAGTCTGAAATGCTGTTCTGGGGTGGTTGGAGCTGACTGTGTTCATTCATTCCTGGGGTAGAATACAAAGTATTGTGGATACTGTATTTGGCCTAAAAGGTTAATAATTCTACATGTTTGTATACCTTTCTCACTGAAGCATAAATTGTATGTGCAAATTTTCCTTAAATTCTGATGTAACTGATGTTTTTGAAAAGCACTGTAGCATAGCACAAAATAAATCTTCATAGGTTTGATAAGTTCTTAGCTTAAAGGTACAGTGTCACAGTTAACTGAGCCACTTGCTTCCCTGCTTCTGTCCCTGTCCTTCCCCTTGACAGGAATCCTAGAAGCCATAACTTGCATGCAATAAACAATTCTCTTTCTATTATATGTAACCACATTCTGTTCACTAATATGTATACCTGTTTTTAATAGAAGTAGCTACATGGAAACCACTACTCAAAGTGGTAACTGAAATAACCATAACCATCCCCTCCGCTCTGTAGATGGGATTCTTCCTGACTACAGGCCCCTGACCTACTTGTTACTTTAGAAAACTTGCAATTGGAAACTTTTTTCTCTTTCCCCTTTGAGGTGCAAATCTTTTCCCAGGCTCTTGCCATTTTTGCCTCTACTCTTTGGTGAATTTCAAATTGTCAATTAGAAGTATTCAGTATTTGAGACTACCGTGTGTTAAAGGAATTTTGAAGAAATAATATCACATTAAAAAAAATCTTAGGATCTCTTTTAAGGGACAAACTTACTACCATCTGTGTTAGTTAGGTTTTCATCTCTGTGAACAAAATACCTGTAAAGAACAACTTAGAGAAGGAAAAATTTATTTTGGTTACAGTTTTGGAAGTTCAATCCAAGTTCAGGCCATTTTGCTCTGGACCCCAGGTGAGGCAGAACATCATGGCAGAAAAACATGGTGCAGGAGTATTACTCTGTTGTTCATAACTGTCAGGAAGGAAGGAGGGGAGAGTGGGGGAGTGTGCAGTATTTTCCTTAATGCACCCAGTGTCACCGGTGACCCCCCTTTTCCAGGCACCCTCTGACTCTCACAGTCCATTCAAACAAGGATTGACTGATTAGGTTACAGCTTTCATAATCTAATCATCATTTTACCACTAAATATTCCTGCATTAGCAGCAGACGATTTGGAGAGACTCTGCATATCCAAGTCATATCACCATCCAACAAAGAGCTCTAATGATTTACTTGAAATCTTTAGATCTAACAGTCTGTATTCTGGTAAGCATTTATCCCTTCCTGGTTTTCCTAAAAGCCAACTGAAGCTGGACTGACAGTTTAAACATTGCATTAAAATTTCCTTTTTAAAAATCATAGCTCTGCAAATTTATCATTGTTCTCATAAAAAAATCTTTACGTGTAGAAGTGAAAAATGTTTCTTCCAGTGAGTCTTCTAGTTAATTTTTCTCTGCATGGGTTTTCAGGGTGGTTTCAGACTTGAAAAGCATTTGAATATCAACAAAGACCTTGTGGAGGAATTATTTTAAAGCTATTCGTAACCTTAAAGGGTTTTTCATGAGACTGGATAAAGAATACTCTTCCAGTAAGAAGTCTAAGACAGAATTGCTAGGAAAAGGACTGTGCTTTTCTAGGTAGCTGTTGAAATAATGACATTGCTGTTTTGAAAATAAATAAATAGGTAAGAAGAAAGCTCGGATACCGGAGGCAGAAGCTCATGGTCATTATCAGGGAAGAAGCAAGATGATACTGTTTTTACAGTTACCACCACCTCCCAGCAGGAATTCCCAAGTGAGTGTCACAGGAGAGACTCATACCAACTGATTTGGGTTGAACAATTGATCTCAAAGTTTCCTGTTTATCTCCAAGCTGGTTGCCGCTATGAAAGATTCTCAGTTTATGGTATTCTCAGGACGAGGGAGCGCACGATGATATTTATACTGATCAGACCTTCTCTGTCACTCAGAGAGGTGATGCCTTATATAAAGAAAAGGTCATCATTTCCACCCACATTCTGTGATCTTTGTTCTATTGGTCATGCCCATAAGAACAAAGGGCCAAAAGCAACTAGTGACTGTGTTTCCACCCCTTCAAGTGCAGTGTAAAATCATGCTTTTACTGTAGTCAGTTTTCTCTGGATGGTATGAAGAGCATTTTAGGAGATCCTTTTGTTTTTGTTAATCCTTTTTGTTACTTTGAAACATCTTGATGAAATATTATTCCTGCTTTGGAACCCCATTTGTTGTCTCCACCTTCTTCAGAAGGAAAACACACACACACACACACACACACACACTTCTGAATGTGGGAACTAGTTAAGCTTTCAGAAATGCATAATCTTTGTTTCTGAGCAGGACCTTCTACTCTCTCTGCCTTACCTATGTTGAACTAACCTAGAGGGCACTGGAACTTCAGTCTTCCACTAATTTCTTAATATAACTTTTCCTTTTTACCTTTCATCAAAGCACCTACTTTCCCATGTTTGTGATGTATCATCTGAAGTTGATAGAGAAAAAAGAAGGAAAAGGATATCGTCCCTCTTTTTCATTCGTAGGAAGAAAACCATCTCCCCCTCCATTTTTCACTTATTATATACCACCACTTTATTTAGCTTACTATCACGTTCTCTCTGTGGTTAAGTATGTTGCATGCATTAATTGTTAGACCAGAAACTTCCAACCACCTTTCATTTATATCTTGAATTTCTCTAGGTCTCTCTTTCTCCAGGTTTTTCTCACTTTTGTGAGAAATATGAGATAAAAATGGATGAACTTTGGACTTATCTAAGAGTGCATTTCAGGAATCACACAAAGTCAGAAGCAGACACTAGAAATTGAATTCACAGCTCTGCTACCCACTGGCTGTGTGACTTGGGGCAATTGATTCATCCTTATTAAATATTTCACTTATCTTTGAAATTATAATACCAAAGATTTTATACTATTGTCGAGAGAATAATAAATGCACAGGTAAAATCTATCAAACATACAAAAATTATGTACACAGGTGTATTATCTCTTATAAGTACGTTATTAACATGTGAAATTGAAAGTTTCCTAAATCTACATGGTGCTTAACTATACTTAATGTGTTGTTCATTAATTTATCTGTTTACTTGTTTCTTCATTTGTTATTTATGTTCTCCTGTCTTCCTCAGAATGTCATTCCATCATAATAGAAACTTTGCCTTTTTAATGCTTTGTTCCTGACTGTATTTCCAGCTCCCAATAATAATTCTTGATATACTGGATGCTCCAAAACTATTCATTGAAAGTATAAATGAGTGGATGACAACACTTTTATGTAAACAATATTTTATTATTCATGAGAAATTGTTCAACTTGAAGTCTTTTTCCTATTTCATTCCAGATATTGTTCACCTACCATCCTCATTACTATTAGGATTTAAAATCTGAGCATGCAGAAGGTTGTCTTTGCAAGAAGTCACACCACAAAAAGAATAAAGGCACTTTGTCCCTATTTGCTGCTTTCTACCACAATTTAAACTCCAGTCTCTAAAATTTATTATCTCATTTTTTTCAACCAGAATTATTTGTATATGAGCATGTTGTGTGTGTGTGTGTGTGTGTGTGTGTGTGTGTGTGTGTGTGTGGTAACCCATATAATATTGAAGACCTGAATCTGGAAAATGATATGGAGCTATTTGGATGAAGGTAGTATAATATTGTGTGGCACCTGGGATAACAAATGCCTACTTTCACATTCCCTGTATCTCATCAGTTTTATGCAAACAAAGCACAAAGGGGAGAATATATATAGACATCCTCATGCTTGATATCCACAAAGAAAGTTGTTTGTGCCTTGCTAGAAGTGGTGCTGTTGAATATTCATGAAAGAGATCCATTTTAACCCCCTGCAGGCACAAAATATTTGTATAAATATTAAGTCTGTGCATAATTATATGAAAGCAGACATTCCCCAGAGGTTAAATATGCTAACATAATAAGAAAGGTCTTGCACTCCTGTAGATTTCATTAAATGAATTAAAGTCATCAAAAGCATGTAAATATCAAAGAAGAATATAATACTTTATGGTGGTCCAAATTAGTATAACTAGAAATAATGCTAAGTAAAGACAAGTTACTTGGTTACATTTTTAATGATGTTTTACTCCAAAGCAATGCATTTAGAAATGATTTCAACCTACCATTCACAGTCTAATGAAATCTATTAGGCTGAAATTACCTTTCTGGGGACCTGATGAAAGTCTTATTCCTTGAAATACTGAATGTGACTTGACTCAAACATTTCCATCCATCTTAAATTTGTATTGAATGCAGAAAGGCTAAAAAAATTCACAAATATTTGGTTGTCTTTGCTTTATCAGTGATTAGTGTGTGACGCTGGACAGCCAATTTAATGGCTAACATTCTTTTACTTTTTTTGTTTTTTTTTTTAGTCATCTCTTACCCTCTATCAGGGTTTTAAATATTAAGTGTTTTTTTTTTTATTGCTATTAGAGGAACTGGTTCTCTGACTTTCAGAGGGAAGGAACTTCTTTTTTTCTGAAAGACTATAGATAGAGGAATGTATAATGCCTTCCAGACACAGACGTACAATAAAAATCCTGCTTTGAGTTTGGAATATTTACACCACTAAATGTTAGAGGAAAAATAACCCATGCTCCCTGAAGGTATAAGACTGACCAAGTGCCTGCCTCCTGTGTGATCACGGTGTGTATGACATTTATGGGGCTGTTGAATTGAGATATGTAGTTTGCAAATCCAAGGGAGAAAGCAGCATAAAATAGGGGATAATAGATATGTTTTTCTATTTGTGAGTTTCCTATCTGTTTGGGTGACCTACCTTCTCAAGGGTTGGGATATACTAAATAGGCTCTAAACATACAGTAAAATAAAATCTCAAATTAGGAATGATTAATTGACTTTTTTTTTCTTACCCCCTTGGTAAGAAGGGGTTAACTATAAACTGGCTAAATCCTTCATGCTTTCTTTCTTCATGTCAACAGCTTCATCAGCAAGCCTCATCTGCTCTCGCTTCATGGACACATTTATCCTTTCTACAGAAGAGGTCACTAGAGATCCTTCAGTTGTGGCTTGGAACAAAATCATTTTGTGGATAGGATCTTCTCACAATGAACTTACTTTTTTCAATTGAATTTCATTTTTTTTTCTAATTTTTAATGCGAAAACTTAAATAATTGTTTGCATAGCTTTCATATTTAATATCACTACTTAAAACTATTGATTTCTCTCTAAACACCACATCCCACACTTTTGGTATATTATGATTTTATTGTGGTTACTTTTAATTCATTATGATTTATCTTGTGGTTTTTGAATCAATAATTTAGTTCACAAATATTTAGGGGACTTATATACACATGTGTTATGCTTATTATTTTCAAATTCAGTTCCATCTAGGTCAGATAACATACTCAACATTCAATAGTTTCTGTCTTTTGAAATGAATTAAGACATTTTGGTCCATCATATAGTTTGTTTAGTTAACATAATAATTGCAATTGAAAAGTAGGTAAATGTGAATTAATTATAATGTAGTGTTCCATGAACTCCAATAAGTCAATTATGTTAATAGTGTAGTACCAATTTTCTTCAGCCAATACTATATCCAATTATGATTATGGACTTTTACATTTTGTTTTGCAAACTTTAAATCATTCTTAGCATTTTCTCCTGACTAATTATTCGATTTATCATGAATGATCCTTTTAATACTTAGTAATGGTTTTTGTTCTGTAGTCTGCTCAATTTTTAAGATATTAATACATCCACAACAACTTTATTACTTTTACCATTAAGACAATATAATTTCTCATGTTTTTTTTTTAATTTTTTGCTTTTTATCTATTTGTGTCTTAAATTTTAAAGTGTATCTCTTGTCATTGAGTCTTGGTTATTGATTCAGTCTGTATATTTGCCTAAAATATTCAGCCATTTACATTTAGTATACTGTTGATGTTTGGACTTAAGTACACTCTTTGCTATTGCTTTTTTTTCCCCACTGGTTCCTTTTGTTTTGTTTGTTCCTCTGTTGATACATCCTTACTTTCTTTTTGTTTAAATATGTATATGTTTTTTATTCTTCAATTTTACTTTCTTTCTTGGGTGTTTAACTACACTTTTTATACTAACATTTAGTAGTTTTTCTAGGGATAGCCATATGTGTCCTAAACTGTCAAGTCCTTTTAGAATCAAACAGCCTATATAATGACTCTGAGTAAAGATTTGCTAAGGTTATTGGACTCTTGATAGAAATGATCAGAATGTGTTATTTTATAGTTTTTAATCTTATAAAACTTTCATTGCATATTCAGTTAGAATTTAGCCAAAATAGATGATTTAAATGAGGCAAGAGACATTAGCAAGCCTTACATTCCTATTGACATTTATTGGGCAGTCTTGAATAGTCTCAAGGATAAGAGGCAAAGGTATAAGGTTAAAAAAAATCATATCAATTTAAAGCCAAATTAAGAAGTGATAGAAGTGATAGGTACATAAAAACACATTTGTATTTTGACTTAATTTTAAACAGTTTGAATTGTTTTTAAAGCAATATTTTATTCACACTTTTGAAACAGCAGATTGTATTTTAGTAGGAAATATATATTTTAATCATCATATTAGAATAGTATCTTTGACTTAGTCATTCTCCTCCAAAATATCTAGTTTTTATTGTGTGGATTTATTAAAGAGCTGGGAGACAATTCATCATAAATCTTTAAAGAAAGAATGCATGAAATTTCTGGAAAAAAATAGTATTTACAATATCATACTTCATAACTATACTACTTATAGTTATGAATTGCACTATTGCCTAATTACTTAAAACACAAACTACAGTTTAAAAACTTTAAAAAGAATCAATGTTTAATTTGTATGCATAGATATTTTCTGGAATAATAAAATGTGATATTGGGGCTGGGGATGTGGCTCAAGTGGTAGCGCGCTCGCCTGGCATGCGTGCGGCCCGGGTTCGATCCTTAGCACCACATACAAACAAATGTGTTATGTCTGCCAAAAACTAAAACATAAATATTAAAAAATCTCTCTCTCTCTCTCTCTCTCTCTCTCTCTCTCTCTCAAAATAAATAAATAAATAAAAAATAAATAAAATGTGATACTATTTTTCCTCTGTCTCAATAACCATGCATTTGTATTCAGATTTTGAATGTGTTGGTAACATTGGAGGCCACAGAATATTTATCCTTGAGATATTCAGTATAAAGATGATGGAGGTGAGAAACTAGCTGATAATTCTTCTATTTTATTGTGTTAGAAGATTGTATTAGTATCTATCTACTATCTATTAAATTGTGTTAGAGATACTTATGGAGCCAGCTGTGGAAGATAGGAGATAGCTAAAGATACAGTTCTCCTCGAGAAGGTTAAGCCTCAACTGACTCTCACAGTTGTGCAGGATCCTCTATAAACCACGTACAGAAGCATTACTGTAAAAGGAACATAACATACACAAGAAACTAACAAAGACGAAAGGACAAAAACAAATCCTGGTTTATTTAAGAAACTATAGAAGGCTTACTGTGATGCTACATGGAGTTATTTTTGAGAAATTGTGAAAGATGATAATAAAGAGGATCCAAATCAGTAGGAGCCATGCTGAGAGAATTTGAAGTGTGTGTTAGTCAGCTTTCTCAAAGCTGTGAATGAGAGACCTGACAAGAACAATTATAGAGGAGGAAAAGATTATCTGAGGACTCACAGTTTCAGAGTTCTCAGTCCATGGACAGCAGGCTCCATTTCTCAGGGCTTGAGGTGAGGCAGAATATCATGGCAGAAGAGTGTGGCAAAGGGAAGTGGCTCACATGATCAGAGAGGAGAGAGAGAGAGAGAGAGAGAGAGAGGGAGAGAGAGAGACTAAACTCAGCTCACTATATATNATATATATATATATATATATATATATATATATATATACCCCAAAAGCACACCCCCAATGACCCACCTCTTCCAGCCACACCCTACCCACCTTCAGTTACCACTCAGTCCTATCAGGGGATTAATGCACTGAGTGGGTTATGGCTCTCATAACCCAATCATTTCTCCTAGAAATGTTCTTTCATTGTCTCATGTAGGAGTTTTGTGTTTGGATTGGTGTCCCTGATGACTTATAGCTGTGGCATGCTTGGTGCCTGGGAAAGTTTCGGTGTAGAGGTACAGGATGCCCAGTTGCTATGTGTGCTAGAGTCTTATCAGCTTCAACATTAATTTTAGGCACATAACTCCGGGGAATAAAGGAACGTGCTTGCTAGATAACTACAATGTTTAACCAAGCTCCAGTGCTCCTGGATCTGCCTACCTAACAGTAACTTCAGACAGTGGACTTTCTTGAGAGCTACACAAAGCTCCTAACATTACATGTTTTAACTATAAAATGTAATTGCAGAAAAAGCAACCTTACAGATGATACTCTATACAATAATGCAGTTATAGTACTAATGACTTAATGTAACCTATTGATATAAATAAGTTTTGGCAGCTTGATCTCTCAGCCACTTTGCCACCTTGCCTGCCTCTGCACTTGTCTCTCTGTCTCATTATTATTATTATTCCTTACAGTCTCACACATGAGCTTTTGGTCGACACTTCACATTCAAACTGTAACAAACTACATATTGATGATGGTGCAGAGTAGGTGAGTTAAGTAAGCAAGGCAGTGGTCATATTTAATACTGGAAATGACACTCTAGTAAAAGTAAGAAGTCCATATTAAAGGGCAGTGATATCAGAGGACCAATTGGTAGGTTTCTGCAATGATTGAGGAGATAAATGGCAAGAACTTAAACTAACACAGTTTCCAAGTATGGAGGATGGAAAATGTATGGGGGAGGTGGGAGAGAGAGAAGGAAAGAGCATGAACAGAATGGGTAAAATCGCTGTGATGACTGACGTAGATTTTTCTAGTTTATTAAGAAGTTATGAAGAAAAAATTTTGACTGCAAGTATTAGCTGAGTTGACTTGCCTTTTTAAAAAAGTTCTTTAAAATTAGGATTTTACAAATCTAAAAATGAGAATGATTGGGTCACTGAAGTATTGTATATGTATAAAACTATTATTAGAAAATTTATGTAAATTCATTCTGATAATGATAATGTCAACAGTAAATGGTTCTATAAGAAGAAATATAATTTTTTCTTTACTCTTCTGATATTTTTCTCTTGCTGTATACTATTTCAAAAATTTGACAATTTTTTAAAATGAGGGACTATATAAAATTTAGAGGGAATCTTCAGTCTTTTTCTGCAACTATTCAAATTTCAGACTTCAATGAAAGGATCCTCAATCATATATTTTCAAAAAATATAGCTCTAGAAACTACTGCAAATGTATTTTACAGTGCATATAGAAATACCCAAACAGGCTATGTTCTTTTGTACAAAAAGTCTTAGACCAAGAGTTTGTGTATGAGTTTGCGTGTAGGAAATCTGAGTTTACTGGGGAGCTTACTAGATCACTTTGAATTAGGGTGAAAATAAAGGAGAAGGAGGGTTAGGAAAAGGGCAAGAAAAGACCCTGTGGGCTGAATGTCATTTCAAATCTCCATTACTTTTAATTTTTTTTTCACTATTACTTGCCCTTTGGATTTTTAATTTAGGCGAATTTCATACCTATATGTGCCTGGTTCATTTCAGAATTTTAAATTGGTAGAACTCCATCATATTTATTCATGAATTTATTTTCTCACCTTATACTATAGATCTTGATATATTTACAGTTTACTTTCCTTGAGTGGAAATCATTACATCCATTCAAGAAAATGCCACCCTTACTCTTCATTAAATGAGATTCTTTTGTTAAAGTTTCATTTCTTGCCAACAATTAAGAACATCATGAAATAGAGTGCATAGAATTCAGTCTAAGAGACTGTGTCCCAATTATATCCTGGCTATGTACTGCCATGTATTGGAGACATATTATTTTCCCTACCTGAGATTTGATTTCCACATCTGGTATTGATAAGATTATCGATAAGATAATCTCATCTGTTTTGCAGGATTGTTGGAAAAAAAAGAAATAAAAATATTTAAGTGAAAATTTTAGTACACTAACTAGCAGGTATAGATGCTCAGTTAGCTTTCCTGGTTTCCTTTTGTATTACCTTCTACAAGAAATTTCGCTGTCAATCCTTTTCTCCAAGGCTGGGATTATAGTTGTCATGTGGGAAAGATACTCTTCCTAAGGGAAATGTGAACATCTATTTGTGGGGCTTGGTGGTTGTTACAAGGTTTGGAGGTCACTATTAGCTTTAGTGACTGAGGGTCATATACTTGACATACTGCACATGAATATTCTGCTGGACCTTTATATAATTATCTAAAACTATTACTTAAGTACACTTTAGAAACAAACTATTTTTTGCCTGGCTTTCTGTTTTTAATTTTCCAGGCATGCAATCCATACAGAATTGAGGAATTTCACTTATATGAGTAGAGTTTTCCTAAGATTTTTCTACAATGTTGCAAAATAATACCACTAATGATAATACTGAATTTATGTTACAAAAAGATATACCTGTGTTGATCTGATTTTTTTAGATTTCATTTTCATGCTTTTTTGTATATAAATTTAACTAATTCATTATTTTTTGTAGACAAGTTATAGAGAAAAATAATATAGTGAAAATACTTTTATTATGCACTTTTATATGACTTTAAGATGACTGATTTAACAATGTCTTTGTAAGTAGACTAAATTAACTGTGAATTGTGCTTCGGGATTTTGAATGTATGATGATGGCAGATTTTTTACTTACTTTGGCCTGATGGTTTGAGAACTGGTCCAGTTCTCTTACCTTATTCTCCCTAGACATCAGTGAGTTGGGGACCAAAAGCTCCTCATGACGTCATCTTGAGCTGTGTATCAATGGCACCCTGGTGAATTCTGTCTGCTCTCATCAGTTGGCTTCTATATTCTTAACCTCAGGGAGGGTGGCCCATCACGTCTGCGCTCTGATTGCTGTGAACTAGTGCTACTAAACCTTGATATCTGTGAATTTGAAAAGACCTAATGAAAAAAGTGTTATAAAAGAATTGCTTTTCAAGCCCTCAAGTCATCTCATTACTGCATTATTTCCTGTTAGCTACCTCCATTTCTGTTCTGACTTCCTCTGAAAGTGGAATTTAATCTGCTCACTTTTATACAACTGCCTTGTAAGTTAAAATAACTTGCATTAAGTCATTTCAAGTCTCCTTAATTTCCTGTGAGGATAAGTATGACTTTTTCAATTTTGATGAGTAATATGAGACACAGCTTACAGCCAGTAAATTCTACAGCAATATTTGTTCCTCTTCTGATTTATATTTTAGTTTTTTTTAATAATACACTCTAGCAACCTATGTGACACTTTCATTACTGTCGACATGCTTGGGGTTAAAGATGAAGCTTGAATGCTATAAAATGCTTTTGGAAAAAAGAACTAGTGTATATTCTTTGATTCTCAATTTTATATTTGTTTAAAAAATATCATAGGTAGATTTCAAAAGGTTTAAACAATAGGATTTTTTTTTCTCTCCTGACAACAAGAATATATACGTATACTAAATAGCCATTTTTGTTGCAAGATACTTATTTATGACAAGAGAAAAACTGAATTGTTTATATATTTTTGCAACAATTTTACATACTCAAAATTCTTCTGAGTAGATTCCTCTGTTGAGGGGTGTGTGTGTGTGTGTGTGTGTGTGTGTGTGTGTGTGTGTAAAGGATTTTTTCCTTTAAAGAATATATCATCTGTTTGAGGATAGAGGTCCCCCATTGTCCTGTGGGAACATTTTCTCTTGCAAAGTAGTTAATATTGAGCTTTCTGTGTTTCCTAGAGACTTTGCAAGAAGGTGTTTTAATTCTGGCCCCGATTCTAACTCTGATCCATAGTCCATAGATTATTAGTTCCTAGGAGGAAAACACACCCTTTGTAGTAAATAACTGGAATGCATTAAACATCATCTTCACAAGATGGAACTACATTTAGAGAAGAAAAAAACATAGATCAGCATATAATTGCTAGAAGCATATGTTGTTAAATAGTAGATTATGCACTACATAGTTAAGGTAATAGTTATAGAAACTTAAATGTAAGAGAGGAAATGCTCTCTAGGGAATTTTTAACATTTCTATGTGACTGATACTATTTTCAGTTTTTACACATACCTTTGCAGCTATAGGCATAATTTTTCAATTTTTAATATATTTTATAACTCATTGATGTATTTAGCATCATCACTCCCCAGGGTCACTTTTTTATGCCAAAGGGAAACTGCTTTAAATGATATGATTGTGATTGCTGATTGGCAGTAAAGCATCTGAAATTACCATGTTTCTGCTGCCAAGAAGTGACACCTATTAATTTGTACCTGATGTTGATATGCTTGGAATGTGTACAGGCACAAGAGAGATTTCCTACCTTGCTATATGCTCTTCTACTGCTACTTAGATGACAAAATATCTAATAATCAGAAAAAAAAGCTACGGGCTTCAGCATAAGTCAGAAAGAGGTTTAACCTAGATGGGAATTTAACATGCATCTGAAAATATTGCTCCTTTTTAATCATTTATGGTCTAAAAGCTTACAATTATGTGTGTGTGTCTGTGTGTGTGTATGTGTGTGTGTGTGTTTATGTATATATGTATGTATTTGCTTTAAAATAAAGATTAGATTTTAGTTAGTTTATATTGGCTTTTCCCTTAAACACCAACAAAATAGATGATTAGCCCTTGTATTTTGCTTTAGGAATTCAGAAATTCCTAAATTTACATGTCAGAAATTTCAGTTTTCCCTGCCTCCATGACAATTGTCTCTTTACTTTTGTGTTATCAGCAGAATTGTCACAATCAAAAGATACTTTAAGAGTTTATATTTTTGTATTATTATTCTTTTGCTAAGAAAAATTGTCTTTCCTTGCATTAATAAATTTTTTGGAAGTTCACCTATAAAAAAATGCTAAAATATCTTGTTGAGTGGCTACTTAAAGAGGTTCCTAGATTATATTCTAAATGAAATGTTGGGCCTTTAGTTCCATATATTAGTATTAGAGTGAAATCCCTGAAAATGGAATATATGAAAGTAGAAAGAGAAAGAAAATCTTTCAGTCCTAGTGGCTTTTTGTGTTAATTAATTTTATATGTCAACTTGACTTGGTCATTACCTAAATATTTCTTGGTGTGCCTGTGGGTATGGGTGATATGAGCATTTGAATCAAGAAACTGAATAAAGCAGATTGCCTTTGCCAGCGTGAGTGGGCTTAATCCAATTGGACCACTAAGGTTCCAACAAATGTCTAAAGAATGCAAAATCTACCCATTCTTCCTGATTGGTTGAGCTGGACAGTAGTCTTCCCCTGCCCTTAGAATTAAAGTTACACCATTGACTCCACTGATTCTTAGCTTTTCAGTCTTGAACCTAATTATTTCACAGGATTTCCTAGGTCTTCAGCTTTGAGATGCCACATTGCAGAAGTTCTCAGCCTTCATAAATGTATGAGTCAAGTCTTCCTAATAAATTTTTTTATATATATTATGTATGTAAATTTATATAATATGCATATACATTATATGTGTATATATTATGTATACATACACTGCTATATAATATAATATGCATATTATATATTATAATGTATAGTGTATAATGAATCTACTACTATATAATACATAACATATATATTATATAATATATAGTATGCATGTATATGTGAACTTTATATATTTTTGTATGTTATATATGTATATTACATATATAATTGCATATATTATATATTATATGAGTATACCTGCATGTGAGCATATTTTTAACTTTGCTGAGTCTATTTCTTTATCTGAGCTAATTCATCAATAATAGCTTCTTATCAATGTTGCTTTATTTTGAGAAGTAGTATATGTAAAATACTTTTTTAAGTGCTTTGGGTAGTCTGAAATTTACTAAGAAGCATATCTCATCAGAAAATTGCAATAATTGGTTTCATGACTCTGGGATCCTCAAAGGTCAATATTATGATTGCAGATAATTAAAATAGCAGTAATTGGAACTGGGAAAAGAGATAAGAGGTTGAGTGACTGGCAAAGTAAGAATATATTTATTTTTTGTAAAGCAGCTATAATAACTGTACATGCATTTGATCCTGGGTATGCTAGTGCCTTGGGCATAATCTTTTGTATCCTTTAGAGAAGAGGAGAGGAGGCCAGGTCACTCCAGGCATTTTCCTGTTCCCTGGCATTCATTAACAGACTTCACAGCTTTGAGAACAGTGTCTGTTTCCATACTTCCTTTCAGTAGGACTCTGTCATGTTTGGCATTTTGATGGTATTCTCAGGAGCTTGGGACTCCTGGAGATTATAACTATTTTTAAAGTAGAAACTGCCCCCCACCAGAATGAAGGCTTTATGTTAAAGAGAGAATGCTCAGCTGTTCAATACACCCATAGAATTTTCATTCTGTCTATGAGCACATGCAGTCCTTCCATTCCCCAATCACTAGCAAGAAATATCTTGCTAGACACTTTTTTTTTTTGCATGGATTCCAGGAATTTTCCAATCTCTCTTCTTCTTTTACTTCAATATTCTCCCCTTAATTTTTATTTCCCAGGACACTGGGAAATTTGTTGTTGTTGTTGTTTAATCCCTATGTGCAAAACTATGTGCCCTGGGTTAAAATTGCATTTAGTTATGTCAACTTTATAAAATCTGATGGAAATAATTCATTTTATCTTCATTAATACAGATATCAATGGAACATCTGGTTCTTAGTGAGAACTTACAGTTCTTAGAGGAAAAGACCTAACATCATTTGGACTTTTAGTATAAAGGGAGAAAATATGTTTCGATTCTAGTGTCATTAAGCATGGAAAAGGCTCCATTTAAAAAAAAAAATCATGTGAATGTGATATTTTTAAAGTTACCAAACAGCAGGTATAAAGAATTTTTCTTATAACAGCAATCACATTTTGTCCAAAAAAAAAAAAAAAAAAAAAAAAAAGCACTTAGAGACAGCAGGTATAAGTTATACAAGAGGCCTGGGTTTTCCACATTAGCTAAAAGTTTGGGTTGCTATGACTTCAGAAGCCAAATAAAAGAAAACAGCATCAACAGAAGTTCTCCTTAATGTCTGGACCATTCTATTGCAGCTATATCCCTTACTTACCAAAGTCCTTTTTATTTCATTTCATTTATTTATTTAAAAAACACTGTGTTTATGGGAATTCAACAGCCTGATTTCTGAAAAAGCAGACTCAGGGACTGTGATTGTAAAATAAATCTGCAGGGCAGAATGGGCATGGGTTGAATTACAAGAGAAAGAAGAGAGCTATTTGGCCCTAGTAAAAGCAATTCTTGATTTACCTTTAGAGTGTTCCCCCAAGTACTGACAAAAAAGTAAAATTTTTAAAATGTAAAATATTTCTAACAGAAGGAAACTAGACTTGAGCTGATTGGAAGAAGCATTTGACTACCAAGGTACAAGGATCTTGAGAAAGTATTGGCCTGTTTCAAAAGTTACAGCTAGTAATTTTTAATCTACCACTCTGGATCAGGTAAGGTTTCCCATACAATGTCTTGAGCATTAACTACGTCTTACAGGACATCCCTGTAATCAGATAAGGGCAAGCTTATCCACGAAATCAAAAGGATGCAGCAGTTTTGGTTGATCAGTAGAGTGCAGGAGGCTAAAAAAGGATGTGATCAGTTTCAGACACTGTATTCTTGGATCATCTATGGAGCTCTGCTCAGTCCCCATGTGGTTTGCAAGTTATGTGGACCAAGTATTCTAAGTGCTCTCTCTTGCATGCCGGCTGATACTGCTTCCGCAGAAGAACTGGTTTCCCAAGAACATCTGCCTCTAACAGAGTATCTGTCACCAGCTCTGGAAATTCAGGCCATCCTAACCTTGGTGTTCTCACTGTTCAGTTTGTGAATGAGCCAGAAATCAAACTATGAGAACGTCCTATAGTTAAAAGTGTTCACATTAATGTTGAAAGGTGTTAGGGTCTAATTAACAGAACTAATCCAAAAACTAGACTTTTACCAGTGTCACTCTATGTGTCAAATTTATCCATGTTAGTCACATTTTGTTTTCATTGAGGGTATGGCAGCGTATGACTCTTTCAACTTGTATATTTATTTTTACTAATTATTATCTAAATAGTTGTTAATTTGAAATTTTTATTAGAGTTCTCTAGGAAAAAAAATGGAACCAGTGGGATATATATAAATATAGAGATGGAAATGGGGATAGATTGAAAGCAATTTAAGATGTTGGTTCATGTGATTTGCAGGCTGGTTAAGTCCAAAATCTGCAAGGCAGGCCCTCAGGTTGGAGACCCAGGGGAAGATGTACTTAAGTCTTGAGTCTGAAGATGATCTGCAGGCAGGATTCATTCTGTCTTAGGGATCTTGGACTTTCCTCCTTCTCGCATTGTAGAGGCAAGTCAGTCCAGTGACTTTAATATTACTCAGATCTTAAATATACATCCACCAGCAACATCTACACTGGTGTTTACCCAAAAACTATGTAAATGTCCAGGCCTAGCTGACATAAAATTAACCGTAACAGGGCTATTGATCTTTTTACTGTCTCCATAGTTTTGTCTTTTCCAGACTGTCATGGAGTTTGAATCATACTGCATGTAGCCTTTTTAGACTGGCGTCTTTGACTTAGTAATATGCATTGAAGTTTCCTCCATGTCTTTCCATGGCTTAATGGCTCATTTCTTTTTAAACCTGAATGGTATTCCATTGTCAGGGCATACCACATTTATCCATTAACTGACTGAAGGACACCTTGATCAATTCCAAATTTGGGTAATTATGAACATAAGATTTCAACTCCTACAGGTAAATACCTAGGAATTCTTTTGCTGGATCTTAGGATAATAGTATATTTAGTTTTTAAGAAACTTCTAAATTGTCTTCACAATGGCTATGGCATTTTGCATTCCCATGAACAAGGAGAATTCCTGTTGCTCTGCCTACTTCCTGGCATTTAGTATCTGTTCTCAGCCTTCTGGATTTGGGAACTTTTAGTAGTATGTAGTTGTTTTATATGTTGTTTAATTTGCATTTCTCTGGCTACATGTATCTGGTGCATGTTATTGCTTATTTGACATCTACTTTTCTTTATTGATGAGGTTTGCTTAGGTCTTTGTCCCTTTTAAGATATATTTGTTTGTTTTTTCTGAATGTTGAGTGTTAAAGGTTGTGTGTGTCAGCTTTTCATCACTGTGAACAAAATACCTGAGAAGAACAACTTTGAGATGAAAAAGTTGATTTTGGGATCAAAATGTCAGCAGTTCAGTCCATGGTTGACCAACTCTGGGCCTGAGGTGAGGCAGAACATTGAGGTGGAAGGTCATTGTGGAAAACCTCTGCTCAGCTCCTGGCAGCCAGGAAGCAGATGGAGATTGAGAGAAGCCAGAGATAGACATATTCGTCAAGGGCACGCTTTTGGTGACCTACTTCCTCCAGCCATGTCCCTCCAGCCTACTGTTACCACCCAGTATTCTATTCAAATTATTCATACATTAAATGGATCGAGTGGTTAGGTTTCAGTTTTCATTAATGATCATTTCACTTCTGAACATTCGTGCATTGCCTAACACATGAGCTTTAGTGTAGGACATTAAAGATACAAAACAAGGATTTTGTATATTTTGATGAAAACTTTATCAGATAAAGTCTTTTGTAAATATTTTCTCCCAACTTTGGCTTAGATTTTTATTCTCTGACAGTGTCTTTTGTAGAGCTGGCATTTGGATTTCAATGCAGTCTAACATATCAAAATTCTTTCTTTAATGAATTCTTCCTTTGGTGCAAGATCTAAAAAGTCATCGACATACTGAAGGTCATCTAGCTTTTTTCCTATGTTTTATTCCAGAAGTTTTATAGCTTGTGTCTTATAGTTAGGGCTGTGATTCATTTTGAGCTAACTTTTCATGAAGGGTGTGAAATCTGTATCTAGATTAATTCTGCAACTTGTAGTTCCAGTGTCGTTTGTTGAAAAGACTGTTCCACTGTTGTGCCTTTACTCCTTTGTCAAAGATCAGTTGACTATATTTATGTGGGAGCCTTTCTAGCCTCTCTGATCTGTTCCATTGATTTTTTTTTTCATCTGTTATTTTGCCAATAACACTATGCCTTGATTACTGTACCTTTACTGTAAGAATTTAGGGTTTCAGCCCTCCCAGTACAATACTGAAGAAGAATAATTCAATGCTGTGTTATCTGATTCGTTAGCTTCTCTCGATAAAGTTTGAATTAGCTTATTAATATTTGTAAAATAACTGCTAAAATTCTGTTTTGGATTTTGTTGAATCATAGATTGGAGCAAGTTGGGAAGAACTAACATATTGACAACATTGTTTTTCTATTTATGAATATAAAATGTCTCCATTTATTTAGTTCTTTCATCTCTTTCATTAGACTTTTCTAGTTTTTGTATTAAACTTGTACAAACTTTCTTATACATCACCTATTTCAAATTTAGGGTGTGCTAGTCTAAATGTTATTATGTTTTTAATTTCAAATTCCATTTGTTATTGCTGGTATACAGAAAAAATATAAAGTTTTGTACATTAACTCTATGTCCTGCAAACTTGCTGTAAATGATTATTAGTTCTTCAGGAGATGTTTTGTTGATTCTTTTGGATTTTATATACAGACAATCATGTTATGTGTAAGAAATTTTTTTTTCTTCCTTCCCAATCAATGCATCTTTTATTCCCTTTTCTTGTCTTATTGTGTCAAGTAGGACATCCATTTGATGCTGAAAAGCCATGATGACCGGAGTCATTTTTGCCTTATTCCAGAATTCAGTGGGGAAAGCTTAGAGATTATTATCATTAAATCTGTTTGTAGCCACCATATTTTTGTAGCTATTCATTATCAGATTGAAGACATTTCCCTGTTATTCTTAATTACTAAGCATTTTTATTATAAGTGTACACAAGACTTTGTCACATGATGTTTCTCTATTGATATGATAATGTTGTTACCGCTGTTGACCTGTGACGAGTCCTTGCTTCCCCAATGTTGAAGAATAACACCAAAGAAGCACGCTGAGGCAAGGTCAGAGTAGAAATTAGAAGTTTATTAAAGGACAGCAGAAAAGACTTCTCCCGGAGGAAGAAGGGGACCCAAGAGGTGGAATCCGTGGAAGGGATGTTGTCTCCCCCTTTTTATAGTTCTTTCAGTGATGGAATGTAGGTGGGAAGGCCCGAGGGGTGGGGCACAGGTGGGCCAAAGAAGTAATCTGGTCAGGAAAGACTTCTGAGTCAGCACCTTTTTGCTGGGGGCTGTTCATTAACATTTCTTTGAGGTGGACTTTGGCCTAGGGCCTTTTTGGGACTTCATTAACATTCCATGAGTTGTCCTGCGTTTCCGGAATCATTGCCAGCATGGCCTCCATTTTAGATTTCACTCGATATTAGACCCGGATTTATCTAACTACACTGACTACCTAACTTTAAATCTGGCTTCAATGTGATTTTCTTTATTCTGTTTCTTCAACTGTTGCATTATAATTATACATAATAGTGGATTTATTATGCCATATTTTTATATACACATAACTGATTTTTTTCAGTATTCACTAAAACTAAGTCTTTTGTACGTGGAACAAATCACACTTGGTCATGGTATGTAATTCTTTTATACACTGTTTTATTTGCTTTGCTAACATTTTATTATGGAATTTTGCATCTATCTCACAAAAAATATTAGTCTTCAGTTTCTTGTAATGTCTATGTCTAGTTGTATTATTAGGGCGATTCTGGCCTCATTGAAGGAGTTAGGAAATATTACCTCTTCTTTCTAAAAGAGATTTAGAAAATTTGCATTTTTTAAAATTTTCATAAAATTCCCATTAAATGCATCTTGACCTGCTGCTTTCTGTTTTGGAAGGTTATTAATTATTGATAAAATTTCTTTAATATATGTTTATGCCTCTTCATATTACCTATCGTCTATTTACTTCTGTGTTGGTATTAGAAAATTGTGCCTTTCAAATAACTGTTCAATTTTATCTAAATTTTCAAATTTGTGGGCATAGAGTTTTTTATAGTATTCTTTTATTATCTTTTTTAATGTCTGTGTAATCTGAAGTGATGTTGCCTCTTTAATTTCTGATATCAGTGAAGCCAGATTTAAAGTTAGGTAGTCAGTGTAGTTAGGTAAATCGGGTCTAATATCAAGTGAAATCTAAAGTGGAGACCATGCGGAGAATGACTCAGGGAAAACACAGGACAACTCATGGAATGTTAATGAAGTCCCAAAAAGGCCCTAGGCCAAAGTCCACCTCAAAGAAATGTTAATGAACAGCCCCCAGCAAAAAGGTGCTGACTCAGAAGTCCTTCCTGACCAGATTACTTCTTTGGCCCACCTGTGTCCCACCCCTCGGGCCTTCCCACCTACATTCCATCACTGAAAGAACTATAAAAAGGGGAGACAACAACCCTTCCACGGATTCCACCTCTTGGGTCCCCTTCTTCCTCCGGGAGAAGTCTTTTCTGCTGTCCTTTAATAAACTTCTAATTTCTACTCTGACCTTGCCTCAGCGTGCTTCTTTGGTGTTATTCTTCAACATTGGGGAAGCAAGAACTCGTCACCGGTCAACAGCGGTAGCATTAGTAATTTATACATGTCTCTCTCTTTTTTTCCTAGTCTGACTTGTCTTTTGTATCTTTTTATTTGTTGATTTTCTCTATTGATTTCTGTTCTGATTTTTATTTTCTTCTGCTTACTTTGAATTTAATCTGTTATATTTTTCTGGTTAACTAAGGTTGGTTATACTTTCTTGTTATAATCAAGAATTGTCACAATGGCGATTGTATGTTATATTATATATTATATATCTCATTATATATTAACTATCATGAATAATTATCTAGGGGACATACTGTTTTGACTTTCATATTTAGATCTGTATCAACTGGGAACTGATTTTGTGTATGATAGGAAATAGTGGTCAATTTTCATTTTTCTCATGTGGGTATTGGATAATCGCAGATCTCTTTTTGTAAGTCTATTCTTTCATTGACTCTTCTGCACTGCCATCTTTTTCTTAAATACCCACACATACATGGAAATGTGTTGAGTTTGAGCCATTAGTTTATATCACCATTCTTGAATCAATACCACACTATCACAATTATGGTTTGTAAAACATTCATAATTGTATTTTGTTTATTGTGCAAGGTAGAGATTCAGTTAAATTTTTTTATATGAATAACGAACATATAAGGACTATCTGATGAGAAGCACAAAAATTTCAATAGTTATCTGACATATCAACTTAGCTGAGAGTTTTTATATGTGTAAGAGTGTCTATTTTCTATTTCATTTCATTTGTCAGTATTTTTTATTACTTATAGGGTGGATATCACATTGGAAACTTTGACTATATTCTTATTCCATAGTATAGCTTCTTGGGTCTTTTATGCCTACATAAATTGTGGTATTATTTTGTAGCTATAACTTTAAAAAATCTTATAATTTCAATTACAATTGCAAAATAACTGTAAGTAACTTGGAGAGACTTGACTTATTTGCAATATTTTATATTTATGTTAATGGATGTGGTATGCTGCTCTTATATTTAGATTTTTAAAATAAAAGTAACATATCTCTCCTTCTATTTAGACATTATTTTATTTTCCTTCAAACATTTTATTTCCTAATATCATATATATTATTACATTTATATATTATTATGCTTGTTCTTAGGCATGTTAGGATTTTTTTCTGCCTTGACGATAATGATAATTCTAACTGTTTTTACTATAAAAAGCAGTTGACTTGGTGTTAATCCCACATAGGGTTTTCTCATTAGTCTCTTACTCTCTTGTTACCTTCTCATTCTGTCTATAGCTCTTGGAGAAAGGAATTAAATCATCTGTGTTTTTCTTTTCCCATCATTTTAAAATTTTTTTCTATTTTTATTTGCTTTTGATTTTTTCCACTTCTATATTCAAGATTGTTTCTATAATCATTATAAAGCTGGATGTTTTTCTCTATCCAGTGTGACATCTGTTATCTTTTATTGTCATTTATTTCCTACTTACATTTATTATTATAAGGCTTTTAAACTTCAAAGAACTTCTTTCTTCTTTTTCTGATTTTCCTTTATATTTTTAGTTTGGTTTTGGTATATATTATGGTTTGAATGTCTCCACCAAAATTCATATCAATATTTAATACCCACTGTAAGCTTTAAGAGGGTAAAAAAGTGAAATTGATGATGATATTTGAAAGTGAGATCTAGGAAGGTAATTAATATTACACGCGGCCAAGAGCATGGTGCCCTAACCCATGGGATTTTTGATAATAAGAAGAGTGAGGCATGAGCAAGGATATTCTGTCTCACCAGGTAATGCTGAGTTGTCTTGGAACTTCACAGAGAATCCCCACCAGTAGGGAGAACTTCACCAGATATGGTCACCCAATCTTGAATTCCCAGCCTTTAGAACCATGAACAAAATAAGCCTTTACTCATTATAGTCTGATGTATTTAGTTATGGCAACACAAAATGGACTTATATATCTTCTTTTAATACAATGTTTCTATTCTTCAAATTATATGTAGAAATAAGGGTCATAGGATAAAAGGGAAATATGAGGAAATAAACTTAGGTTTTATATAAAAATTGTATGTCATGTGTCTAACCCACTAGGTGAAGGTTGTAAAGAGATGGAAAAACTATTTCAGTGCCTCTACAGAGCTTGGCACCTCCTTTCACAATTTACACATGCTCATGACTAATAAATATCAATTGAATTTGATTATATATGAATGTTTGATCTTGTTTCCTTATGGCTGTCTTTCTTTAAAAATCACCTAGATTTACTATTCTTTTTCTTGTGCTGAAAATCACATAGTTAGAATTACATTTAAAAACCATGTTGCTTGGCTGTGGTTGTTGCTCAGAGGTAGAGTGCTTGCCTACACATGGGTTGGATCCTCAACACCACATAAAAAATAAATAAATAAAATAAAGGTATTGTCTCTAACTACAACTAAAAATAAGTATTAAAAATTCTTCTGCTAACAATTACCTAAAATAATTACATTTAGTTTTAAGACTCTTTCTGGTGATATTAGGTTTCTAACCATCTTGCAATATTTTTGTTAGGCTCTCAATGTTTTTATTGTTTTCTTCCTACTTTGTTTTTTAAAGTTATTTCTCTTCCAATCAAAGCCTTCTCTTTGACTATTCAAATCATTTTGATTAAAAAATAACATGCAGTTACTCTAGAAATCATGAAAAATAAAGAAAAGCTGAAATGAATGTAATTATCTTAAATTATTGGTTAGGAAAGGCGATGGATTATTGGTTAAAAGGTTTTAGATCACCTAACTGTCTTAAAGTGCTATGTCTGTCTAAAGTGTGTTTTTACCCACTTCTTTCCCTTATAGAAGTTTCTACTTCTAGCATCTTCATACATGGACTTGAGATTCAGGAAGTAAGGTGATAAACAAGTAAGTTAATGAATAGTAGATGAGCAAATATCATTTTTCATTTGACTTGAATCCATTTGGGATGTTGGGCACATTCTTTTCAATAAACCATCAGACTAAGATATGTGACCTCTATTTCAAGGGTATTCTTGGCTTCCTTCCTTCTTCAGTTCCAAGTGAATTGCAGTTCCTTGTGTCTGTTCTCTGATGATAACTCATGCATGAATAGTCAAGAAGAAGATTGATAAGAGTCACACAATTAGTGAACTCAAAATCAAAATGAGTTAGCCAGGGCATAAAATAACAATGTTGATACCAACACCTTTAACATCTGCTGTGGGCCAGATGATTTTCTAAGTAGTTTGTGTATAGTAATGTTTTTAAATTTTACTATTATGCTACAAGTTAGGTATTCTGTATTTTGAAGGAAGTTAATTAATTTTCCGGAGGTCATAAAGCTAGTTATTATTTTGAATCCATATAATTCTGGCTTCAGAATCTAATCTCTTAGCCTTGACACTCTACTTCCTCCAAGTAGGTAATAGCAGAGGTCTTAAAGTGTCAATTAAAGTCATATTTCTATTCTGAAGAATCATTTCTGTTTGTCAAAGCTCAGACGGATTGGTAGGTATTTACGGTTAGCTAGAGTGCATATATACATATTGTTTTATGAGATATAAGATTGGCCTCAGTAATAAATCATTAGGATATTCAATTAGTATCACCTTCTCTTTGTCAGTTACAGTGATTTAGAACAGGGCTTTGACCTAAATTCATTCTTTTTAACATAAGACTTACTGAAGTCCTAAACACTTCACGTTTACCACTTGCCAACATTATTTTATGGGATTAGAAGGGTTGTATTTGCCCTCAGTTTCACTGAGATAAAAGTATCTAGGCATCCTCTAACCACATGGGGCTTTCTTTTAATTTTGTTGTTTTTGATATAATCATGACCGTATTTGGAGACACACAATGTAACAAAAATGGTATGATAACTTGCTGGTCATGGTTATACTAGATAGACTAAGATGTTGGATAAGAGGCTAGTTACCTGAATTCAGATCCCAGAACTCTTAGGTGCAAGATATTAAGCAATTTACAAAACTGTGTTCTTGAGCCTCTTCTTTCCCATTTATAAAATGTAACCATGATAATATTATAAGTTTATATGTACTAGACTTATTAGAATTGACTAAATATCATGGATAAAACTATGTATGTCACCTTGCATAGGGTAGGTGCCACATATTATTAACAGTCTAATCATATTTTTAGTTAGAAAATTTAGTTCTCATTTATATATATATATATATATATATATATATATATATATATATATATATATAT
>NW_025999900.1:48593194-48617057 GCF_001458135.2 Marmota marmota marmota
ATATATATATATATATATATATATATATATATATATATATATATATTTAAGTGTGTGTGTATGTATACACGTATATATTTACACACAGACACACACATATATATGTGTATATATGTCTACAAATATATGCATAGTTATAAACCATAAAAATTGCTCTAAGTGAAAAGTCATTGTGCCATAGAGGATGTATCAAGAAAACCTGAATTAAGCCTCTGCTACTAAGCCAGAGATTTTAAGGCAAAATGATGGGATTAGATATGTAGCTGAAGGCTAAAGTGCTTGCCTAGCATGCATCAGGCTCTGGGTTCAATATACAGCACTGTAAAAATAAAAAAGAAAAAGAAAAGAAAAAGGAGAGATTGATGAATAAATGGCAATATGTCCAAGTAGTGAGAACGACACTGGCAAAGATCCCATGAGAAAGAAAGAATAACTGGCTCAGAGAATATAAGAGGTCCAGGGTGTTTGAATTAAAGAAGAAAGAGAAACTGACAGGAGCTAATCAAAGATAGTGCAAGGCCATGTAGACCACTTACAAATGTGACTTTTATTCCAATAACAAGGAGTATCCATTAAGTAGGTGGTTAAATTAATCAGCTATGTTGCCAACATGTTTCTAGCAAACAAATTCTGTTACAACAGTTTGCTATATTTTCTCAAATGGCTTTGAAATTCTTCTTTTTGTTCTTTACGCTTAAGGACTAAATTGTGCCATCATCTTCTATCCCTCACCCCCAGACATATGTTGATGCCCTGCCTAGCCCCCAATACCATAGAATGTGATCATAATGGAGTTATAACCTTTAAAGAAGTAATTAGGTTAAAATGAAGCCATTAGGGAATGCCCTAATCCAAGCTGACAGGTATCTTTGTTAAAACAGGATATTAGGACATAAGAGAGACATACAGGATACACACACAAAGAGAAGTCCCTGTGAAGACCCAGTGAAAAGGTGACTATCAACAAGCCAAAGAGAAAGGGCTTCAGGAGAAACCGAATATATCAACATCTGGATCTGGGACTTTCTGAACTATGACAAATAAATTTCTCTATTTTAAGCCACCTATCTTCGGTGTTTTTGTTTTAGCATCCCCAGCAACCTAATACACCCCATCTCCATCTTCCTTTTCTAGTGTTCAATTTTAAGTTTACAATTCTGCAACTGAGGATTGACATGACAAGCCATTTGATTTCCAAAAATAATGAGTTATTATTATTTTAGGAGCAATCTAATATACCATTTCCTGGAGGGTGTTAGTTACTGCTAAAATAAATTCTTTTGGGGGAATAAACATTAATGTGGGAGCGAGTTTTGTGACTTTCATTCTGGCAAAGCTCATAGTGACTTCGTGCAAGTCAGGCAGGCCTGATTAATAGTTGCACCATCCGTAGCTCTGCAGTTGGTGCATTGGGATGGTTTTAATAATTCCTAGCATGACTCTTTCAATAATTAATGCTTTGGTTGTTTTAAATGTTTCAATACAAAAAAAAAAAAAATCCCTCACATGCTGTGTCAGATCTCCAACTTATAACACAAAATAGATGTTTTGTAGTAATTTGCATGGAATTAATTCCATCCCAGGGTTCTGGTAAAAATTAGAAACCATTTAAAGGCAGAGCTCTGGTACTTTATGTGTCACTAGACTCCCTCTATGGAACCATTTCCTTGTAAATCTTTGTAGTCCATTTGCATCTGTACATACACAGTCTCTTGATGGCTCCGATGGTTCGTAATTGCATTTCTCATAGGCAGTCCCTGTGGTAGGTTTGTTTCAACTAACAACTAGTAGTGGTACACCATTTAGGCTAAAGCAACTAGTCTCAATTTAATTATTTATAACAAATGTTTTTTTTTTTTAGCTCCTTTTTCTAAGAGAATGTGAAAGCTCATTACTTGATTAATTAACAGACCATTTCTGTAAATGAAGCTCACATTTATTTGGACAATTTTTAAATTTCTTAGTTCTGTATTTATTTTTTTTAACCTCAGGTATCCAGGTGGAGTTAATGACACTTCTTTACTTCCTAAAACAATAGTACTGATCTGCCAAATGACTTTTGCATTTATTTGTGTGTTTATTCTTTATTTTCCTTCATCATTTTCATTTTTCTTCCCTCTTAGGCAATATTCCAAATATGATTTTTAAGATATTCTTTTATTTGTTTTGGTTCTCATAAAATATGTACACATATTTTTGATTTGTACAATTGCTGTATAATCTATGAGCTCTATTTTCTTTTTTCAGCATGAAGTTTCTTAGGACTGTTTTTCTTTTTAAAAATGGATAAAATAGTTTAAAAGCCCTCGTTTGGAGGGAAAAAAAATTGCAAACAACAAAACCTCTGTGTTATGTTAAGCTTACTTTTATTCAACTTTTACTTCTAATGAAGCACATCATGCTAGACATGTATAAACACGTAATGCAAACTTAACAGGAAAGCAGCTCAGGCACACTTCATGTGGCACACTGACTCCCTGGAACCTACTGGAAGAGTCATTGGTGAACAGAAATATATTTCTGATTGAGACTGAAAATGTGATAGAGATAAAGGTTGGTTCTTGCCAACCAACATAATTATGGTTTCTCGTTTTTTTAAAATGACTGAATGGATTTTGATATGCATGTACTTCTAGTGGAGAGTAGATTAGCTAAGCAGCACCTGAGATTTAGTCTCTGTCTTCATAGAAGAATGTAAGTAGCAACAGAACAACTAAAATAACTCAGCTCTAAGGCTCACTGTCTGCAGAATGGGGATACATGGGTATTAGACTAAGGACTAACAAGAGATAGTGCCTACTAACACTCAGGAAATGCAGGGAGCTGGAACCTACACACAGAAGCAGCATATCTTGAGCCTTTTCTCTATGCCTATGAAAAGGAATGAATGGTCAATGGAGTGGGTACGATGTTCTGGTTCTGCAAATTAAAACTGCCCCTAAGTTCTTTTCTGTTTTATGAAATCTGTCAACTAATATTTTAAGCATTCTATATTTATGTAATTTATGTTACTTAAAACTATTAATATAATTTAATGATAAGAATGCTTGTCCTGATTTCAGATATTCTAAGAAGAGTTAGAAGAGAAAGTAAAGAGAGGCAAATCCCAAGCAATATTTCATTAAATGTATTTTCCAGGGAAATTAATGCATGAGTGTCCAAATGATTGTGTATTTATAGATAAGTAAATGAATTCTTTGTGTGTGTAGTATGATGCGTTTGACTGGAGCAGAGATTGGAAAATTATGGTGTATGAGTTACAGTTGGTCTGTTTCCTGTGTTTTAAATGGATTTTATCTGAATGTGGGCATACTTATTTCTTTACCTATCATCTAGGCTGCTTTTCTGTTAAAATTGCAAAGTTGAGTAGTTGTAATAGAAACCATTTAGCTCACAAAACCTAAGATATTTACTCTATTGCTTTTTGTAAGATTGACAATGCTTTTACTAGATAATGCCAAATCAAGTTTCTAGGTGAATGTAAACTAATATGAAGATGCTAGGATAGAAGTCAAAATTTGGAAGAGACTAAACTTAATTCTTAGCATCATGTTGAGGGTAATTACTTGAAAGCTAGAGAAAATAAAATATAAACAGTGAAGGATGAATAGAAAAAAGAAACCATATATATATATGAAATGATCTGTAAAGAGGAGGGGCAAAGTTGATTCTGTAGCTTCCACATAGGATTTGGTAGCTTTTTCTACTTTTCATATTTTGGTTATTGAAGAGACAAAGATGTAAATGAGACTATAAGCAATTGTGGTTGGGTCCATTCTCAGGGTGCAGGTACTCAGAACACAGGCACACAGTTATGGTAATATCAGTTAATTGGCCAGGAGAACATTGCAGATGGGTAAGGTTATCTTCCATACTCACTTTGCATTTATTATTTGTACATGCCATACACTCTCCTGATTACATAGAGAGGAGAACATGATAGAGTTCTTTCTTCCAGTGAAAGAGAGCACAGTCAGCTTAGAATACAAGTTTGGTTTTAGAAATATTCTTTTAGAAATTATATTTTCATCAAAAATATTATCTGCTGTTTACAAGATATATGAAGACTTTTAGTGAATGCTCCTGAGATTGTGATACCACTCAGAATAAATCCTTTTGGTCAAAACTTTAGGTCATTGCTGGGCAGAGTGGTGCATGTCTATAATGCCAGCACCTTGGGAAGCTGAAACAGGAAGAGGATTGCAAGTTCAAAGCCAGCATCAGAAATTTAGTGAGGCCCAAGGTAATTTAGTGAGACCCTGTCTCAAAATAAAACATAGGGGTGAAAATGTGGTTCAGTGGTTAAATGCCCTTGCATTCGATCCCTAGTACCAAAAACCCAAAAAACAAACAACAAAAACAACGACAAAAAAGCCAAAACTCCACCACCAACAAATGCAAACACTGATGTTGAATTGGATGGAATTCAGGTAAAGTGGAAGTTTGCATAACACAAATATGTAAATCCCAATTATTAATCTGAACATAAATGTGCCAGTTACAGGTACTAACTGCTCCCAAGTGGTGAAAACTGGGAGAATAACTAAGGAGGATACTAATTTATCCCACATTAGCTTCCATTAAAGATAAAACTTCTAATATATTCTTCTCTAAAGTAAAATTGACATGTCTTTAATTAGACGTCAAATGTAAAATCTGAAGTTTTACATTGACATATTATTTTAAAAATATTTTACAATGATATTTTTAAAGGAGAAGAATATAAAAGAATGAAGTATAATATTTTGAGAAGGAAGTAATCTAACTAAACATGACATAAGTTTAAATGCTTACATGGATTATCTTTGGAAAGTTCCAATGCTAAATGCAGAAAAACTGAATACATTTCTTTGAAAATGCCTAATTTCCATTAGAAACACCATTGACAGATTTTTAACTGAAAACTTTGCAGTTAAATAAACTTTTCTTACCTGGTTTGGAACTCTTGTTGAAAGGCTTTTAATCATAAGACATTTTGTAATCATCTAGAGAAATTTCTAGTCAGTATTGGACTCACAGTCATGGCCATTTGTCAGTTTGGAAACCTAGGTGAGTTTGTAGCATTAATTACAAATACATATTCCTACTTAAAACACATTAATATACATTTAATTATTACATATTTATAATTAAAAATGTGTATAATGGGGCTGGGAATGTGGCTCAAGTGGTAATGCCCTCAGGCATGCATGGGCGCTGGGTTCGATCCTCAGAACCACATAAAATAAAATAAAGATGTTGTGTCTGCCAAAAACTGAAAAATAAATATTAAAAAACTCTCTCTCTCTCTCTCTCTCTCTCTCTCACCTCTCTGTCTTAAAAAAAGAAATGTGTATAATGTTTTGAGTGAAAAGAATTCATAAATTATTGAAAATATTTCAAAATATTCTTTATTTTTTATTTAACAGAATAATATTCAGTATTTTTATATGATATTTATTTATAGTAAAAGTATGGGAGAAAAAATTATATGGATTTGGAGGAATAGTGGTGCTGAGTATAAAGATACTTAATGCATGTGTAATCACACCAATATCATGGAATGAGGAGAATCTTTTCAGCCATTATTGTTGGAGTTCACTGAAGAAAATGGGCTTCACTATCAGATCTGAACTGATCAAATGAATAAGGCTCCAGTACCATGATGGTTAGGTTGATTAGATCCTTGGAGAGATTATTCATCATTCATGTTTTAGAACCCTGGGGAAAAACAATAAGTAGGACTAAATCCTGACGGCCCTTTGGCAATTCTTGGAACACAGTAATTATGACTAATGTTATACCTCATTATTTCATCTTGAAATTCAGAGATGGTAGTTTTTTTTACTGGCAATTTCTAATTTTCAAACAAAAACCGCTTTTCACCTATAAATATCAATACTAATGTTTTTGTGTCTAAGGATCTCCTTTATTGTCCCCTAATATCCTATGATTGCCAGGGACAGGCAATAGTTTTCAGCAATAGATTTGAATGACATTGTTCACTTTGAAATATTAAACTGAACATTCGGTTTCAGAGATTAGCAAACAGATCTTTACATGTGGACTAACAGTGCTATGATTTGATTGTTTGTATGCACACAATCATATGCTGAAAGCTAAACACCAAGGTCATGATATTAAAAGATGCAAATTTGGTATATGATTAGCTCAAGAGGTTTCTATATGTGAATGCAATTTATGTCCTTATACAGCAGTTTCCAGAGGGCTGTTTCACCTTTCACCATGTGAAGATGCTCCTAGAAGATGCAATCTTTGAAACACAAATCAAATCCTCACCAGACACAAAATCTGCCAGCATCTTGGTCTTGGATTTTCCATTCTCCCAAATTGTGAGCAATGAATTCTGTTATTTATTATAATCGAGACTCAGATGTTTTATAATGGTAGCCCACATTGATGAGGATATGTAGTGAATCTGCTTTGTGTTCCTGGGTTTTCTTGCTAGGCAGCTTCAGAAACAGTGCCACCCAAAGTCATTTTTTGTTCCTTAAGCAAATCATCAATGTGGACACATTTTTATCTGCCAATAAGTCATTATTTTTTTCTTTAATGTTTTATATTATACCTACATTAAAGAAAATCCTATATTAAAGATTCTTTCTGAAGAAAAGCCCAGAACTTAATTGTTGATGAATTTGAACTTATTTTCCGTACATACATGTAGTCATTGACCACCCTGACATATGAAGCCAAGCCTTCATTCTCAGGCAAAGGTATAATTGTGCTTTCCTGGAAAAGATACCTAACTAAATAAATTGCTCATAAATAAATTGTCCTTCCAACATAATTTTATTCCATATTCAATTAGATTACATTTTGAAAGAAAGCTTGCAAGTAGAGAAGTTGTCTATCTACTTTGGTCTACTTTCCCTGTATGCACAAGTAACAGTTTATATTAATTTGGGGATTAACAACCTGAGATTACAGTGATGTGTCATGGTACATTTAAATGCAAAATCCTAATAAAGTCTTTTAATGCCTTCTTGACTCTCGGCTGCATATCCATGGGGAGCAACTTCTCCTGGCAGTAATATATGTGACATGCAAGTCACGGAGGGGCTTGGGTGGAGCATAAATACAAACCTGCCTTTCCTTTGCTGTTGTGGTCTTGCTTGGCTGCTGCACCTGCAGACAGACTCTCTGCATCCTGATTTTGGTTGCTGTTGCTATTTTGTTACATGTAAAAGCAAGAGAAAACCTTGTCACAGGTTCAATGAATCTAATCATTGAAAGACACTCTCAAGACTACCTAGTTCAAAGTTTCAACCAATAAACACATTAGTTTTCTTGCATCCTTCAGAAATTGGATGAGGTTGCCCTCCCACTCCTGCATATCCTGAAGCTATGTTATTCTTTCAGACTTTAAAATATCCAACTTTTAGATGTTTCTCTGGTGTAATATAAAGGCCCAAATCTATTTTTTTTGTAGGTACCATTTTGGTTCTCATTTTGTTGTGAGAAGTCACACAAAATAAGATGAATCTATATTTTATTTGAAGATTTTTAATCATTTCAGGAAATCTTCCTTTGATTCTATATCAAAACTATTTTCCTAGTGAAATATATGTGATTTCCTCCAACTTTCCTCATGTTCTTAGTGCTAGTTTTTTGAATAAATAAATATGGCTTAATTTAACTCCTATATCATCAAATTTTCTTTCTTCTTAATTTCATGAAATATTTTAGTTTCATATTTCTTCAAATGTCATGTCCAGAAGGAAATAATATATTACAGATTTTTTTTCCTGACTGTTCTACAATAGAAGCAAAGTATTTGCTTTATTGTTAGAAAACCTATACTTCTTTTTGTCTTCAAATTCTTTAAGTTTTGGCCAGTCCTTCACACCGTTGTTGCATATTGCACTATAATTCATCAATTTACATTTTTCTCTTATAATATTCTGTTTCATCACCACTCAGTCATTGTATCCATGAGTAATCAGAAAGCACATAATAGTTATAATTTAATATTTGGGAAATACTTCAAAATTTATTAAAATCTTATAGATCTGTTCAGTATTGTTTTGTAAAGTTATAATATGTGATATGATTAAATCCATTATCATCTCCCAAGGTAATGTACAAAACTATCACTTGGAAAATGATTACTTATTGCCACTGAAAGACCTTGAGTGCCTTTCTTTAGAGAAGATTAATGTCATATCTGAACCTGAAGGGCTACTTAGCTAGAAGTACCACCCTTGAGTTAAGAACATTTAGCTTAATTTGTTTTTTTTCTTTTCTTTCTTTCTTTTTTTAATCAGAAATTCATAGTCAGTGGAGCTTAATAGTGCATTTTGCAATTTCTTCTACTCAATTCTTACCTGATCTAATGTCACCCACTGTACTACCCCTTGTAGATGCAGAGAAAGCTACTCCATTAAGCAATCCTGCTGTGATATTTCTAATGCTTAAAAGTTTAATGCATTTCTGCAATATATATCCACAGGTGTCTGGTGAATATTTATTGATCTGTAGTAAGCTGGTCACTGAGAAATAGATTTCTACCAGTATACTATAGACTTGAATTATTTTTTTAATCACATCTTCCATCATTAAAACTGTAAGCTGCCACAGTGGTGCTCCTTAGTTAATGGTCTCATTTTTATGAGATTTCTAAAATAACCTTTTCCACTATGTGTTTGTTTATTGCTTCATGTAAAACTATATGAGCTAAAGATAAGTTTAAAGAATGGTGAATAGAATAATGAAAAATATGCCCACCAACCTCAGGGTTTTGACTACTGAATCAACTGGATGTGGAATTTGGCAAGCAAGAGAGGGTAAATGTATGACATTTGATGGGGTGAAATTTTATATTAAATTTCTATACCATAAGACAAACTCAAGCGCGCACATACACATACATTATTCAAAAAATGACGTTCACCATTCTTTACTTTAGGAATATAACATAGCAAGTCAGTCCTGAATTAGATATTTGAGCCAAAATTTTATCAGAGATGATGAATTAAGAGCAAAAAAACATGAAAGCATGGTTATTTGAGGCAATATTGGTGCCTCCAATTCACTCCTGATATGACAAAAAACAGAGAGGTAGACATAGTTCATTGATTCTTACTTCCAAAACATGTGTGCAGAGTGTCCCTGCGCCCCTTGATCCCCTGCCCTGGTGAGATCTTAGTCACATTGCTTAATAGAATGTGAGCAGAAGTGATGTGTGTGATGCGTGCCACATTCAGGCAGCAACTTTTAAACTCATTCTGCCGCAGTCCGGCTGCAGCAAAATAACCGGGGGGGTGACGAATAACTTGTGTACGTTGATACAGCAAGAGTGGAAGCCGTTTATTGCAGGACAGGAGCAGTATTTATACATTCCACACAGCTTATCTAATTAGCATAAACTAGATACATCAGTCAACCAATAAGGAATCTCCACACTTAATGGCTTGCTTTTGTTACTTTTCAAACCACTCCCTCTGGCATTTTGCCAGGCACCATCTAGACTTGTTTATGAACTCTAACATTCCCCTGGCAAAATGCCAGGTGTTATTTTGACTTGTTTACAGACTCTAACACATTCTGTGTGTCTGCCTCTCTTTTTCCTTCTACCATTAGATTAATATGTTACCATTAGAGGTTGTTCCTCCAGATCTTGTCCTAGAATAAACTGGATGTGGCAGGAAACATTGCTGACTTATGTTGGATAGGAATGTAAGAAAGGAATTAAACATTATTATAAAATACAACATAAAATGATTTTACCACTTAAAAAGAAAAACCAACTTTCAGTATTCAAGGCTAAGAATCAGAACAAAAGCACCTTGGTAGGTGCTAAGTAATAACTCCATAGTTGTCAACTGTATGTCATATGTAATATGAATATTTCCCAAATTAGTACTTGGGACTATATTACCTAAATATAATGATTGATTATGAGAATCTAACGTATGCCTTAAATACAATAGTGAGCATAAAGCATATCCTTAGAAAATTAACAATAGTAATGTAATCAAACTATAAACAATAAAAAATAGACCTAAAGTAGTTAAATGGCTGTATTTCTCATTTATAAGAAAGTGTTAGTAGTGAAATATGAAGGAGTCTGTTATTCCAAAGATTACCTTCTAATTCCTGGGACCACTGAATTTTACCTGATATGGCAAAGAGTAAAAATTATCTTAGGTTTTAGTCAACTTTCTGGCTTCTGCGACAAATAAAACAAAAACAACAAAAATAAAACCTGACAAGAACAATTTTAAGGAGGAAAATTTTATTTGGGGTTCATATTTCAGAGGTTTCAGTCCATACATAGCTGGCTCTATCATTCAGGGCTGGAGGCAGAACATCATGGCTGAAGGGAGTAGTGGCAGGAAGAGGGATCAAGACATCACACCAGGAAACACAATCTAAGCTCAGCTCACAAAATACATATCCACAAAACCACTCTCCCAATGAATTCCTCCTCCAGCCACACCCTACCTGACTACAGTTACTATCCAGTTAATCCCTATCAGGGGATTCATGTACTGCACAGGTTAACCCAATCATTTCATCTGAAATTTCTTGCATTGTTTAACACATGAGCTTCTGAGGGACACCCCATATCTAAGCCATAACAATTTAAATTCAAAAATTAAGGATCTTGAAAAGAACAGAGTTCACTGGGGTTATCTACGTTAGTCCTAAACATAATATGTTTTTGTTTTGTCATCTTCTATATGAATTAGGGAGATGGAGTTTTGAAATAGACATAATGGGAAGATTATGTGAAGGCAGAGCAGAGACGAATGTAGCCAGAAGCTGAGGAATGTTCACAGCCAGCAGAAAGAGAGTCAGGAAAATGAATCTCCCTTTAAACCTTAAAGCAGAATAGCTCTAACAACTAGATATTTATAGTTTGGGTCTCCAGAACTGAAAGAGTAAATTTCTGTTGCTTTAAGCCACTGAATTTATGATAATATTTAAAAATAGACCTGTGATATTCATATAATGCATGAAATAGGCTAACAATCACCAAATGTACTCAGAAATTCTGGGGAGCTTTTTAAATGTTCAAGATTATAGACGTGGAGCTTCTGGTTCAAGTATGTTCTCAGTGGGATCCATACTTGTTTATTTTTAAGTTTTTCCAAGCAGTGTTAATGATGTAAATTTGAATACATGTTTTGGGGAACATTTGAAATAATAATGCAAAGAGAACCTCATGGTTGTGCACAGGCCATTTGATATCTTGTAGATACATTATAAATTCCTATGATTCAGCACACAGCTTGCTGGTATATGTTACCATTTCTTAAGTCCATATTATCATATTTTTGAAAAAATAAACTAACAGGTATTTAATCTCTTAAAATTAATTGTTTAAGGAAAATGTAGGGCATGGGAAGAATGGAGGAACTTTGGGCAAAGGTGGGGAAGGGGAGGGGGCATGGGGGCAGGAAAGATGGTGGAATGAGATGGATATTATTATTCTAGGTATATGTATGACTGCACATATACTGCGACTCTACATCATGTACAACCAGAAAAATGAAAAGTTGTGCTCCATTTGTGTACAATAAATGAAAATGCATTCTGCTGTCATGTATAACTAATTAGAACAAAATTAAGAAAAAAGAGAGAAAAAGAAAACCATCCTCATTAAAAGATGACAAAATCTTCTTGAATACTAGGGTTCTACAGTGCATAATAAAGAACATTCAAAATTGCATTCATCCATTAATAAAATGACATAGTCCTGAGAAATATCTAACATCACAGTCTACTATAAACCTTGCTGTTTCAAATCATACCAGGGAGAAGAAAATGCCCTTTTCTTGTCTGGAGTATCTAAACTATTAGGATTATTTTGCTACAGAGAAGCAGCTTTGGTTTTCAACCTAGCTTCTGAGTTTGAAAAAAAAAAAAACAGTTTTTGAACAGAAGATTCTGCATCTTTCTAACTTAAAGTTTCTGAGGAAATGGAATCCTAAGTCTTACTTCTCAATCAAAGCTTGATGCTAACCTTTAGCCTTTTACAAATAGAGTTAATTTGCCTTGTGCTGAACAAAAAACTGTCATTTTCTTTATAACTCTAGAATAAGTCTCTGTCTGCCTTTGTAAGTGAGATACATTATGGCTCACATTGATGTTTTTTCTTTTTGCATTGAATTAATAATCATACATCTTGTAGAACATTGGTTCTACCTGGATTTTTGCTGTTGGATCTTATTAAGGGTTTAGAAATGCTGGCTTAGGAAAAAAAAGGTATGAATTCAGAAGAAAAGTTAATTGATGAAATGGAACCATCTGATGAGGAATTATGGAGAGATAATTTAAGTGGTACACTAATGGATTTTTGGATTTTTGTAGGCAGAGATTTATAAATAGCATGATATCAACAGTGTAAGCAAAGACAAATGATGAACTATTCCATTACTTAGGACACCTTTACAAACTCTCCTTTCACATGCAGTCCCTTACCACATCTTCTGCTTCTCTATATCTGCTTTAGTCCCTGTGACACTAAGGCAAGGGTTTTTTAACTTGGCTTCATCCTTCAACTTGTGGCCATCTACAGTGTATAAAACACTCAGCAGCCAGGATTCCCATTCAAAATGAAAACTCTGTCATACTTTCCTTCTTTGTGAAAGTCCCCAGTGACTTCTACCACACCTAAAATCTAAAGTCCTTTCATGGCTACTAACCTGATATATAATCTCATCTCTAATTACTTGTTAGAATTTATCCCTACCACTTTGGCCTCTCTCACTATGTTCCAGGCATGTTAACTTGCTTTCTTTTCCTCTGTTAGTAAAAGCACTTTCCTATATATTGTTTTTTTCCTGCCTGGGGCAGACAGTGAGACTTGACACATATTTGATCACCTTTATGATTATATATATCATAAATATATATGTATACCAAAACCTATGTGTTAACAAAGACATCAAGTATAAGAGTGAAGATTTGTTTGTTATAATCATTTCTGTTTTGCATATGGGCACCCAAAACATCACGTAAGATGTAAGATGCTTCTTTTACCTTTTCACATTTAGGAAAAAAAATCACTTAAATAAGGAAACTCTGAAAGTTAGACTGTTTGACTCTTGATGGAGCTTAAGATGTTGACATCTTAGGACTCAAGTTCCCTTTACATTCCTTTCCTCTTCCCACCTTCATTTATGTTGCCTCAAAAGGACAATGATGTATTACACTTTTGCTGCCAAGGCTCATTGAAAGCCCATAAATTTGCATATACTTTCTTTGATTTGACCTAATTAAGAAGTGAGATGAATTTTGTTGAAATCTATGTTCCACAGCCTAATTCTAAGAAAATACTTTTAGCTAACTGCTGACATGTCTCACTGGAAGAATTTGCTTCCACAAACTGATGTATTGTACATTTTGACTCCATTATTCTGACTGCCCTCAATTCCATCTATAAATTTTCCTTCTCTGTTAATCAGTAGCATGTCTTACCATGATAGTTAATTATATTCTACATCCACCTCCACGAACAAATCTTCCATATATATAACTATATATTTAGATGAGTGATTCTTTAAAAATGCTGTGTTTATATCACTGGAGATAAATAAATTCACAGTATAGAAATTCAAACATTATCTTACTTTTTATTAACATTTTAATACTAGATATTTAGAACATTCTCATTCACAGTAATTCCACTCTGATACACTTAAATTTAGAAATTTCAGGTCTATTAATCTTTATAATTCAATTTCTAAGTCCCTAGGGTTTATTGTTCTACAAAAGATGTTTGTTTACTACTCTATTTTAATGTTTTATTCTAATCAGCACACAGTTCATAAATGATTCTAATTAAAATCTAGATAAACTACTAGCCTACCTCTTTATATTTGTTTTTACATGGATATAGAAAGTGACAGATTATTATGTTACCATAATGCTGATAATAAATCATAGAAAAACTCCCTCTGAACTTCAGAGAATACCAACTACTCCACTTTTTACTCATAAATTCAATAAATTCTTGTAGATTTTAGCTGTTTTATAGAGAGTTGATTATGTTGCTTTGAAATTATAGTTCAGACATAATGAATTTAATATTTTCTAATTTAATTTTCATTAATATTTAGTATTTCAAATTAACATTTACTACATATCTACCAGCAATAGGAATAGCACTAGTGCAGTTCTTAAGAGAACAATATTTGCCAATATATCGCCAACACGCATATATTTTACCTTATGATCTTTCTAAACTAATTGTAATTATGGAGATATACTGTCCAACATTAATAAATAAAATAAAAAATATACTCTGTTCCACAGTTTAGCTATTATGAATTGTGCTGCTATAAACATTGATGTGGCTGTGTCCCTGTAGTATGCTATTTTTAAGTCCTTTGGGTATAGACCAAGGAGAGGGATATCTGGGGCAAATAGTGGTTCCATTCCAAATTTTCCAAGAAATCTCCATATTGCTTTCCAGTTTGGCTGCAACAATTTGCAGTCCCATCATCAGTGCATGAGTGTACCTTTCCCCCGCATCATTGCCAACACTTATTGTTGTTTGTACATATAATAGCTGCCATTCTGACTGGAGTGAGATGAAACTTTAGAGTGGTTTTGATTTGCATTTCTCTAGTTGCTAGGGATGATGAACATTTTTTCATGTATTTGTTGATTGATTGTACATCATCTTCTGAAAAGTGTGTCTTTAGGTCCTTGGCCCATTTATTTATTGGGTTATTTATTTATTTATTTATTTATTTATTTATTTTGGTGTTTAGCCATTTTGAGTTCTTTATATACCCAACAGATTAATGCTCTACCTGATGTGTGAGGGGTAAAGATTTGTTCCCAAGATCTGGGCTCTCTATTTACCTCACAGATCGTTTCCCTTTAATAAATGAATGGATAAAAAAATGTGGCATATATATACAATGAAATATCACTCAGCAATAAAAGAGAAAAAATCATGGCATTTGCAGGTAAGTGGATGGAGTTAGAGAAGATAATGCTAAGTGAAGTTCGCCAATCCCCCAAAACCAAACGTTGAATGTTTTCTCTGATATAAGAAGGCTGATTCATAGTGGGGTAGGGAGAGGGAGCATGGGAGGAATAGACGTACTCTAGATAGAACCGAGTTGTTGGAGGGGAAAGGAGGGGGAATGGGGTTATAAATTATGCCCCAGACCAAGGGAATATGATGATCATTATTATCCAAAGTACATGTATAAAGACACGAATTGGTGTGAATATACTGTGTTTACAACCAGGGATATTAAAAATTGTGCTCTATAGGTGTAATAAGAATTGTATTGCATTCTGCTGTTATTTATAAATAATAATATATATATGTGTGTGTGTGTGTGTGTGTGTGTATACTTTCTTAATTTGCTCACCTTTTTATCTCTGACTAACCCAAAATATGTCCATTATCAGAGTAGAAAGTCGGTTCCAATCATTATAAACAGGTTTTTCTATTGAGGACTCAATGAGGCCTACTTTGAATTTGTGCTTAAAAAACCATGAATATACTCACCCCAAAATTCCTTCTGTTTTCTGAAGTAAAGATTTCACTCTGTGAGAAACCCATTCCTTACCATACTTAATTGGAAGGTATAGCAAAATGATTATTCAGAATATTTTAAATGGCTCCTTAACAAACATGTCTTTTGTAGCAGTTTCTAAAAGGAATAAATGAATATAAGCCCTTTTCAATGACAGGTTTTTGCATTTTTCAAAAGTTTGCATTCAATACAATTCACTGTGGTGTACAATTCTATAGGTTTTGATGAAGTCATAGAATTGTATATCCACCACAGTCACAATAGAGAATGGTTCTGGCATGCACAAAATTCCCCTGCTGTGCCTTTATAATCACTGGATTTCACATGCCTAGCTCCTAAATATCACTAGCTCTTCTCTGTTTCTGTAAACTTATCCTTTTTAGAATATCTAAAATAAATGAAAACCATACAATGTGCCATTTTTCCATTCACAAAAGTATTTTAGATTCATCTTTGTATGTGACAGATCTTTTTTTTTTTTTTTTTTTTTTTTAAGAGAGAGAGAATATGATATCTTTTTTTTTTTCTTTTATGTGGTGCTAAGAATCAAACCCGGGTCACGCCCGTGCTAGGGGAGCACTCCACCACTGAGCCACAATCCCAGCCCTTTGTATGTGAATCAATAGTTTGTTTTTTTGGTTTATTTGTTTCATTCCTAAATAGCATTTCACCATATAGATGTGCAGCACTTTGTTATATGCTCACCAATTTAAATATTTGTAAGTGTTTAGTTTTGGGTGGTTATGATTAAATCTTGTTTAAATATTTATGTATTTCTCTGGGTAAAAGTCCATGAGTGGGTTTTCTGGAGTGGATGTTAATATATGTTTGACTTTACATGAAACTACCAAACAACAATCTGAGGTGTTATGCCTTTCTACATTCCTCCTGGAGGGAGAATATTGTTCTAGATGCTCTGCTTCTGTCAGGATTTAATTACTTTTTACCATGTTTGTTGTTTGGTTTTGTTTCATTGTTTTTTGGTAATTTTAATTGTTGTGCTGTGGTTTCTCATTTGGGATTTAACCTCCATTTTCTTTGTGAAAAATAATGCCTACTGTATCTTTACATATTTATTTGCTATCTTCTATGATGAAGTATCAGTTCAGTTTTCTACATTTCAGTATCTATTGAGATTCCTAGTTTTTCTTATCAATAAAATATTAATCAAATTCAATAAATGTCAAAGAATTATGCCCCAGACCAAGGCCTATTTGTTCTAAGTATATGAGATTATACCCTTTGAAAATTAATTAGTACACTCATATCAACAGACCAAAGAAGAAAAATCACATGCTCATGTCAATAAATACAGAAAGCATTTCATAAATTTCAATGTCTGTTCATGATAAACTCAATAAATTAAGAATACAGGGAGCTTTCTTAACTTGATGAATATCTGTAAAATAGCTAACATCATACTTAATGGTGAAAAGCTAAGATCAGAACAAGGCAAGGATGTCTCTTTTCATCATTACTTACTGGAAATGGACCAGAAAGTCCTACTTGTTGCAATTAAAACAAGAAAAGGAAAAAAAATTCTGAATCAGAATGAAGAAATAAAATATTGCATGTTTGCTGACAGGACTGTGTATATAGAGAATCCAAAAGAATTGGATAAATACTCCTGGAACTAAAAAACAATCATGCCAATATTGTAGGACACATTATTAATACACAAAATTTTATTGATTTTCTATATTCTGTCAATAAACAGAATTTGGAATTAAAGACAATACATTTATGCCACACATTAAAAATATTGAGAAAAATCATACAAATTTGTGCAAAATGTACACAAGGAAAACTCTGAAGAAAGAAATCAAAGAATAATTAAATGGAGACACAGTTCATGTTCATGGATAGAAGATGGAATGTTATCAAGATGCCAGTTGCTTACAAACTGGATGTATAGATTCAGTTTGAATTGTAACAGTATGTTTACATAGACCCAAATAGCCAACATAATGTTGAAGGACAGGAAGAAATCTGGAGAACTGACATTACCTAACTTTGAGAGTTACTGTAAAGTTATAGTAATCAAAACAATGTGGTATTGATAAAATAAAAAAAATAGACAAATCAATGGAATAGCTCAGAAACAGACTCACATAAACAGAGTCAATTGATCTCTCACATAGGAGCAAAGGTAACAACACAATGGAACATATGTGGTCTTTTCAAAAAGTTTCAGGAAGAGCTGGACATCCAGGGGAACAATAATAAACCTATATTCAGACATTATGCCCTTCACAAAAATTAACTAAAAATGGATCACAGGTCTAAATACAAAATGTAAAGCTCTAAAACTCCTATACACTAACATAAAAGAAAATATAGATGATCTTGTGTTTGGTGATGTTATTTTAGCTATGATAACAAAGAAACAATTCATAAAAGAAAGATTTGATAAACTGAAATTCATTTAAGTTACAAATATCTACTGTACAAAAGACACTCAATAAAATAAAAAGGTAAGCCAGAGCTTGAGAGAAAATATTTGCAAATCTTAGTTGACAAAGAACTCTTATTAATACATATATCCAACATTGTATATAACATATGTACTACATTTTATATATAAAATTGTATTATATACTTAGGATATATAATATAAAATTATTATAATATATGACTTTATAACATCTTAATATTATATATCAATTGGGGCATTAAATCATTGTATTAATATAATAATATTAATATTACATAATGGCACTATAGTTATTATGTAATTAATATCATATTGTTATATATTAATATGACATTAAAATTGTTACCATTAAATTAATTAAATATCAATATGCTGATGTGACAAATATAATAATATAATTTTAATGCCCAAATAATACATAATATTAATATATCATATAGTATTATTAAAATATAACATAATGTTGATATTATAATAATACATTAATATAATAACAATAATATAATTTTTATGCCCCAATAACTCAATAATTTACAAGTTTAAAATAATAATGTAAAATATTAACATACTATATAATATAAAGTATTGTGTGTGTGTGTGTGTGTGTGTATCTCCCCTTAAAGCTGGACAATAAGAAAATAACCTACCTTAAAAATGATCCAAAGGCCTGAAGATATCTGACCAAATATGAAACATGGTGGACACGCATATGAGAATATGCTCCACATGACAGTAAATTAAAGGAAGCATAAATTAAAACAATAGTGAGATACAATGGCTATTAGAATGTTCCAAATACAAAATACCAAAAGCTGGCAATGATGTGAAGCAACAGGGATTCTCATTCATTGCTAGAGAGAATACAAAATAAGGCAGTGACATTGGAAGACAGTTTTTTAGGTTCTTCTAAACCTAAATATTCTTACCATAAGATCCAGCAATTGTACATATTAGTATTTTTCCATCCCAGTTGAAAATTTATTTCCACAGATCCTGCTCACAGATGTTTATATAAGCTTTATTCATAATTGCCCAAATTTGGAATCAACCAAAATGTCTTCAGTAGGAAAATGGATAAATAAACCATAGTACAAAAAGGAAGTGAGATATTCTTTAGTGCTAAAAATAAATGAGCTATGGAGCTATGGCAACATATGGATATTACCAAGTGAAGGAAGATAATCTAAAAAGGCTGTGCACTCTCTAATTCTAACCATATGCCATTCTACAAAAGGCAAAACTCTAGAGACCATAAGAAGAGCAGTGGCTATCAGGAGTTAGTGGAGGGAGAGGAACAGGCAGAGCAAAGAAGATTTTTAAGACTGTAGAAATATACTATATGATACAACAATGGTAGTTGTGTGTCATTGTACTCTTTCTCAAACCTGTATAATGTACAAGACCAAGAGTGAACCCTAACAAAAAATAAACTCAAGTGATAATCCTGAGTTAATGTAGGTTCATGAATTGTAGCAAATGTACCACTCAGAGGAGAATATTGATAAGGTAGAGAGCTGTGTAGATGTGAGAGGAGGAGGTCTATGGTGTATGGTATCTCTCTCTCAAATTTATTGTGAATCTAAACTTTAATTAAAAACAATGTTTTAAAAATATTTTTGTTATGGTAGAGTAATGAGCAGCATGCTGTTGGTGGTACAGTTTGGTTGTGAAATGTTCCCCAAAGGCTCATGTGTTGAAGGCTTGGTTTCCAATGCATCAATGTTCAGAGATGGAGATTTGGAGGGACTTATAATTCTATGACAAAACCTAGTGGTGGTGGAAAGTGTAGGAGGCAGGAGGGACCTAATTGGTGAAAGTGGGCATGCCTTGAAAGGGTACATTTGTCCCTGGCTCCCACCTTAATCTTTCATTCTATTCTCTCTGCTTTCTTGTGCCATGAGGTGAGCAGCTGGCTCTGCCACTTACTTCCACCATGATGGGCTGCCTCTCCACAAACCAGAATGAATGGAGCCAGCCGTCCATGGAATGGAACCTCTGAAACCGTGAGCAAGAATAAATCTTTCTTCCTCTAAGTTAGGCTATTTATTTATTTATTTATTTATTTTGGTATTTTGTCACAGTGACAAAAAAACTGACTAAAATAGGTCATATATTCTGATTTCAAGTCCTTTGTCAGAAATATCATGTGACAAAGTATCATCTGTAAGTATCTTTTCCCAACTTGTGACTTTTCATTCTCTTAGCCACATCCTTTAAAGAGCAAGAATTTAAAATTTAAGGAAGCAAATCATTAATATATTTTTTAAATTTTCTAGAGACTGTTCATATATTGGATCATAATATAGTAATTTTGTTTTACCCCATGCCACAAACATTTTTGTTATCTTAATCAACTATTTGTTTTTAATGGTTTTATATTTAAGAAAAATTTTGACAATAGTATAGTGAGATCTCAAATACTCAATACCCATATTTCTCAAAATTAATAAGCTAGGTCAGAGACATTGTTATTAACCAAAGTATATACTTAATTTGGATTCCCTTTAGTTTTTACCTAATGTCCTTTTGGAAATTCCAGGATCCCATAGATATTTTGACATTCCAAGATACCTCATTTGATACCACACTTAGTGGTCATATCTCCTTAGATTCCTCTTGGCTTTGTCAGTTTCAAAGACTCTCCCTGGGAAATACAAGATGGAGGGCTAGAGGGAGGCTGCATTCTGTGATGCTGTGTGACCTGGGATACCTTAAAAATGATCCAAAGGCCTGAAGATACCTGAGCAAAGATGAAACATGGTGGAAACACATATGAGAATATGTTTATCTGAGGGTTATTAGAGGACCTCAACAGCTGCTCCCGGACAGGAATCCTGGCTACTGTGCCAGCGCAGGTCCCCAGGCCTCAATATCAGTGCAAGACTTCCTAACCCTCACCCAAGAAGAACTCCTAGCAGATGTGCCTGAGCAGGACCACTGGCATCAGCATCAGCACAGCACCTCTGGCCGCCCACCAACACAGGAATCCTGGCCGTTGCTCCCACACAGGGCACCTGGCTGCTGCCTGTGTGCAGAACCTCTGACTGTCATTCCTGTGTTGACCCCCATCTCAACGTGGGGCTTCCCTGGTTGCCATCATCTTGGGACACTACAACCACTGACATAATCCCCTACATGTGGGAGCTGCACTGGGGGACACCAGACAGCGTCTGGAGACAGCTGCCATCCACAACGTGGCATACCACAGAGCTGCATCTCTGAACATGCCACCCAATGTCAACTCCCGACCCCACCTGACCTGACACCCCATCTCTGAAAGCAGCCGCCTCCATCTTGGGACACCTCTGTCGCCAACTTTAGTTGAGGTAACTCCCAGCTTGGGACACTGGCTGGAGCCTAGAAGCAATATCAAGATACCTATAGTTCCCAACAACCCCCTGTCACCCTCAGGTACTAACCTTGCACAGTGTTTGCAGCTACAGCAGGTCTGTAGCTTGCAAAGCTGGATCCTGAACAGACCAATACAAAACAGCTCTCAGATACAGGTGCGCAACCCCCCGGAGCATAGCCCACAAGACCTTAGGAAAGAGAAGCTCCTGATTGGGAAGTAGAAAGGGAGGAGGTGAGTGAGATACAGTTTAGAGACTAAATTAAAGACCAAATATTTTGAGGTCTACAAGCGATATAAGAGATAGACCAGGTGCCCACATCACACAAGAGGGTCCCAAGGAGATCCTTGGGGTACAGTCTCCCATCAGGGACTGACAAGTGGTATAACCCATCTCCAGGAGCTCCACCCCAAGACCAACCCTCCCACCTTAATAAACTTCACCATCCTGAGGGTGGAGATACTAGCAAATAATATAAAATCCCACCTATTGGATGAGAAGGGAAACAGGAAAGATACTGGACTTCAACAAAAACAATCCTTGTATTTTCCTTTGAAATGTTTTTCTTCTCTTCTCTTCTCTTCTCTTCTCTCTCTCTCTCTCTCTCTCTCTCTCTCTCTCTCTTTTCCTTTTCTTTCTATTTCTTCTCCTGTACTCACATCCTCAACATTTGTGAAACCAAATATTTTTTATAAATTAGGTTACTGAGGAATGGGATGTCTAAATAGTGTATTACAGTTGTGTTTTATATTCTTTTATCTTCTATTTTTACATTTTTATTTTTCTTAATATTTATGTTTGTTTTTGTATTCTCTCTCTATTGTCTTCCCACTAACTTGTCTCTCCAAAATCACTTTCTCCTGCTACTAGCCAACTTCTTTTGATTCCTCATTCACACTTCCTAAGATCTAATAAGTCTATATCCTCACCTCCTGCCTCTTTAACATCTCATCCTACACCTCATGCCAGTTCTCTCTTTGTCCAACATCAGAAACTGTAGACCCTTTTGCAAACTTACTATTTATATTGTAGATAATATTTGGACTCACCATTTCTGAAACCATAAACATCTTAATAGGAGCTATTTGGTTTAAGGCTGTATATTGTTTGTATTGGGATCTGTTAATATTGTTCTCTCCCTTAAAGAAGAGGTATTAGAACCCTGCAGGGACACTAAAAACCTATAGGGTAAAAACTGTAACACTTCAGATCTGCAGTGCTAGAAGATAAGACACATCAAAAACATGAAAAAATAAGGGAAGGAAGTGCCCCAAACAAACCAAGACACTACATTATTAGAATCCATGACCAGCACAGCACAAGAAATTACAGAGAAGGAGTTCAGAATGTACATAATTAAAATGTTCTGTGAATTAAGTGATGATATAAGAGTGCAAATACAGGCAGCAAAAAACATGGACTGGCAGATTGGATTTAAAAAAGACCCAACATATGCTGCCTTGAAGATAATCATCTCATAGGAAGAGACATCTACAGACTGAAGGCAAAGGTTGGGAAAAAAACATACTATGCACATGGACTATGGAAACAAGCAGGAGTTTCCATTCTCATATCAAATAAAGTAGACTTCAAGCCAAAGTTAATCAAAAGGGATAAAAAAGGATATTACATACTGCTTAAGGTAACCATACATCAACAAGACATAAAAATTATAAATATACATGCCCCAAATAATGGAGCATCTATGCTCATCAAACAAACTCTTCTTAATTTGAGGAGTCATATAGTCCACAACACAATAATTCTGGGTGACTTTAACACTTCTCTTTCACCACTGGATAGATCTTCCAAACAAAAGCTAACAAAGAAACCATAGAATTCAATGATACAATCAATTACTTAGACTTATTAGACTTATATAGAACATTTTATCCATCAATGAGTGAATACACTTTGTTCTAAGCAGGACATAGATCCTTCTCTAAAATAGACCATGTATTATTTCACAAAGGAACTCTTAGCAAACAGAAAAAAGTAGAGATACTACCCTGCATTCTATCAGATCATAATGAAATGAAATTAGAAATCAATGATAAAATAAAAATAGAAGCTACTCCAACATCTGGAGACTAAATAATATGTTATGAATAAATAATGGATTACAGAAGCCATCAAAGAGAAGACTAAAAATTTCTTAGAGGTAAATAAAAGCACTGATACAACATATCAAAATCTCTGAGACACTATAAAGGCAGTGCTAAGAGAAAAGTTCATTGCATGGAGCTCATTCCTGAAAAGAAGAAAAAGTCAACAAATAAATGACCTAATATTATACCTCAAAGCCGTAGAAGATGAAGAACAAATCAATACCAAAAGCAGTAGAAGACAGGAAATAATTAAAATCAGAACTTAAATCAATGAAATTGAAACAAAAGAAACAATTGACAAAATGGACAAAACAAAAAGTTGAAAAAATAAATAAAATTGACAAACCCTTAGTCATATTACTGAAAAGAAGGAGAGAGAAAATTCAAATTACTAAATCTATATGTGTATATATATATATATATATATATATATATATATATATATATACATTCATTATGGAT
>NW_025999900.1:48618771-48675471 GCF_001458135.2 Marmota marmota marmota
TATATATATATATATATATATATATATATATATATATATACATTCATTATGGATTCACACTACAGAAATACAGAAGATTATTAGAAATTACTTTGAAAACTTGTACTCCAATAAAATAGAAAATATCAAAGTCATTGACAGATTTCTAGAGTCATGTGAATTGCCCAAACTGAATCAGGATGATATACACAAGTTAAACAGATCAATTTCAAGCAATAAAATAGAAGATGCCATCAAAAGCCTACCAACCAAGAAAAGCCTAGGACCAGATGGATACACAGCTGAGTTCTACAAGACTTTCAAAGAAGAACTAATACCAATTCTCCTCAAAACTTTGTATGTAATAGAAAAACAGGGAATACTTCCAAACACATTCTATGAGGCCAATATCACCCTGATTCCAAAACCAGGCAAAGACACACCATACCAATATCTCTAATGAACATAGATTCTAAAATTCTCAATAAAATTATGGCAAGTCAAAAACAAAAACATATCAAAAAGATAGTGCAGCACCATCAAGTTGGGTTTATCCCAGGGATGCAAGATTGGTTCAATATACTGAAATCAAAAAATATAGCTCATAACATTAATAGACTTAAAAATAAGAATCATACAATCGTCTCATGAGATGCAGAGAAAGCATTTGAAGAAATACAGAACCACATCATTTTCAAAACACTAGAAAAACTAGGAATGATAAGAACATATCTCAATATTATAAAAGCTATCTATGCTAAGCCTAAGGCCATCATCATTCTAAATGGAGAAAAATTGAAAACATTTCTTCTAAAAACTGGAACAAGACAGGGATGTCCTCTTTTACCACTTCTATCTTCTATTTAACATAGTTCTTGCAACTCTAGCAAGAGCAATTAGACAGACAAAAGAAATTAAAGGAATATGGACAAGAAAAGAAGAACTCAAACTATCACTATTTTCTGATGACACGATTCTATACCTAGAGGATCCCAAAAATTCCACCAGAAAACTTCTAGAACTAACAAATGAATTCAGCAAAATAGCAGGATATAAAATCAATACCCATAAATCAAAGGAATTTCTGTACATCTGTGACAAATCCTCTGAAAGAGAAACTAGGAAAACTACCCCATTTATAATATCCTCAAACAAAAAATAAAATAATTGAGAATAAAGTTAATGAAAAAGGTATAAGACCTCTACAATGAAGACTATAGAATGCTAAAGAAAAACATTTAAAAAAGATCTTAGAATATGGTGTTCTTGGATAGGTAGAATTAATATTGTCAAAATGATAATATACCAAAAGAACTATACAGATTTAATGCAATTCCAATCAAAATCCCAATGACATTCCTTACAGAAATAGAAAAAGCAATCACAAAGTTCATCTGGAAAAATAAGAGACCCAGAATAGCCAAAGAAATACTTAGCAAGAAGAGTAAAGCAGGTGGCATCACTATACCAGACCTTAAACTATACTACAGAGCAATAGTAACAAAACCAGCATGGAATTGGGACCAAAATAGACCTGTAGAACAATGGTACAGAATAGAGGACACAGAGATAAACCCACATAAATACAGTGATCTCATACTAAACAAAGGTGCTAAAAAACATACATTGGAATAAAGGTAGCCTCTTCAACAAATGATGCTGGGAAAACTGGAAATCCATATGCAACAAAATGAAATTAAACCTCTATTCTCACCATGCACAAAACTCAATTCAACATGTATCAAGGACATAGGAATTAAATCAGAGACCCTGTGTCTATTAGAAGAAAAAGTAGGTCCTAATCTTCATCACATCTGGCTTAGACCCCGACTTCCTTAACAAGACTCCTTTAGCACAAGATATAAAATTAAAAACAATTTATTGGGATGGGTTCAAACTGAAAATCTTCTTCTAAGCAAAAGAAACAATCAGTGAGGTGATGACAGAGCCTACAGAATGGTAGCAAATTTTTGCCACACACCACAGGTAGAGCACTAATCTATAGGATCTATGAAGAACTCAAAAATCTTAACACCACAAAAACAAATAACCAAATTAATAATTGGGCTAAGGAACTGAGCAGACACTTCAGAAAATGACATATAAGAAATCAACAAATATATGAAAAATGTTCAGCATCTCCAGCAATAAGAGAAATGCAAATAAAAAAAAAACTTTAAGATTTCATCTCACTCCAGTCAGAATGGCAGCTATTATGCACACAAACAACAATGAGTGTTGGCAAGGATGTAGGGAAAAAGGTACACTCATACACTGCTGGTGGGACTGCAAATTGGTGCAACCAATATGGAAAGCACAATGGAGATTTCTTAGATAACTTGGACTGGAATCAATATTTGACCCAGCTATCACACTCCTTGGTCTATACCCAAAGGACTTAAAAATAGCATACTACAGTGACACAGCCACATTAGTGTTCATAGCAGCACAATTCACAATAGCTAAGTTGTGTAACCAACCTATATGCCCATGAATACATGAATGGATAAAGAAACTGTATTATATATACACAATGGAATATTACTCAGCATTAAAAGAGAATAAAATCATCACATTTGCAGGTAAATGGGTGGATTTGGAGAATGTCATAATAAATCCCCAAACCAAAAGGCCAAATGTTTTCTCTGATATGTGGATTCTGATGCATAGTGGGGTGAGGGTGGAGCATGGGAGGAATGAAGGAGCTTTAGATCGGCAAAGGGGAGGAAGGGGAAAGGAGGGGATATGGAGATAGAAAAGATGATGGAATGAGATTACATCATTACCCAAAGTACATGTGTGAAGACATGAATGGTGTGACTCTACTATGTGGAGAAATAAAAAATGTGCTCTATATGCGTACTATGAATTGAAATGCATTCGGCTGTCATGTATAACAAATTAGAATAAATAAATAAAATTAAAATCAACAACAAAAAAAAGAAAAAAAAGGCTCTCCTTATTTTTGATGACCTTGATAAGTGAAGAGGTACTGACCAGGAATTTTCTTGCATTAAATTATGTGATTTATCACAAGTAGACTGAAGTTACTGGGTTATTAAGAGAAAGACCACAGAGGTGATGTACGAACCTTATCATATCATATCAAGTGTAATTACTATTAATATGAATTGTCACCGGTGATGTAAATCTAGACCTTGTGGTTGAGGCAGTATTCATCAAGCATGTGTGTATATACGTGTGTGTGTGTGTGTGTTATAAAAGACTTGCCTTCTAGCACTATAAGATGTTTCAGACTTATTCTGCTATAGTCTTAGAGACAGCCCATTCTCCAAGAAGCCCTGGCTATTTTCAGTGGAGAATGGTATCATAAACAAGATCTGGGATGTATCAAGTTTTGCCCATTGGGGTGCTGATACCCTCTCAGCTGAGCAAGAGAGAGAGAGAGAGAGAGAGAGAGAGAGAGAGAGAGAGAGAATACCTCAGCACATGCCAGGTCTATATATATTTTATATCATGTTTATGTGAAAATAAATATGAGTTTATTCTGAAATTCCCAACTCTATTTGATTCATAAATGGATTGTTCTTGCCTCCTTCTCTTTCTTATTTTTGAACTCCTGCTTTTCAAATGAGAATATTGACTTCCCACTCTCTTCCATCTATTTATAAAATAGTTCAATTCAGGCATAAAGATAAAGGATTTCAAAATATTTATATTTACCCCTTTGAAAACAAATTTATCAACTAGAGTAAAGTGCTTATGTGTAATTGCCTTGCCTTCTGTCTCAGACTCCACTTGTGTCCTGAGTTATTCAAGCCAAAACTCTCCCACTCTGCTCCCTTCAGAGAGTTTGTTTCAGGGATTTTTGTATACTTACGTTATTCTGCAATGTATGTAGTGTCTACTAGATGTGTGCCTCTATGTTCTAAATGATAACTTTGTTTTTTAAAACTTTCAGGCATTAAGGATTATTCTTTTCATGCCACAAAGTTCTGTGGGTTTTAACAGATGCATAATCATTGATTCTTTCAATGTTGAATCAACTTTGAACTTTTGGAATAAATCACACTTGATTATGCTGCATTGTCCTTATCTATTGATGGATTTGACATTCTGACACAGAATTTTTGTAACTGTGTTTTTTAAGTTTAGTCCATTTCTATAGCTGTTAATATTTTTTATACATCCAAGTTTCAGCCTGGTATTATATTCTCTTTGCCTGTAGAACTTCTGCTAAACCTTTTACATTTCTTATAGTGTAACTAGCAGGTCATGAAGTCTATTTCTGTTTGTCTGGAAAAAAAGTTATACTTCTCTTTCATTTAAAAGTACATTTTGAAAGTTATAAACTTCTGGATTATCTATTTTATTTTTATTTCTTTCAGCACAATAAAGATATTACCTTATTACCTTCAGACTTGCAAAATTTCTGACAAAGAGTCGGCAGGAATCTTTAGCTGGTATGTGTAGGTGTGTGGTGTGTGTGTTCTTTTCTTTTCTTTATTTTTTTGCCCTTAATCTTTTCTGTTAGTCTTCATTTTAAACTTTTTGAGTGTAAGATGAATATATGATTGTTTGATAGTTTTCTTAGTTGTGTTGTGTTATATGGGAAATTTATCATACTCAATGTTTCTTGGCTCTATATATTTGTTATTAATTTTAGAAAATTCTCAGCCCTAACTATAAATATTTCTTCTCTCTTGTTTTTCTTTTCCCCCTTTGAGATTTATACTATACATATGCTGTGTCTGACCATTTGATATTGTACCACATCTTCTGAATGCCTTGTCTTCCTCCTGACTAGATTTTCTTTTTATGTTTAAGTTTGAAAAGTTTGTGTTTACCTATGTTCCAATTCATTGATCCTGTTTTCAGCTGTTTCAAGGCTTTTGTTGAAGCCTTAAAATTCATTTTTTAAAATTTATTACTGTGTTTTTTCTTCTGCTCAGAATTTCCAAATGTTCTTTTCTTGTATTTTCTATATCTCTATTGATATTATTCATACATATTACATATTTTATGCTTTTTTCTTCAATCTTTATTTATATTGTATTCATTTTTAATACCTTGTCATATACTTCCAACATCTATGCCATATCTGAGTATGATTCTATTGATTTGTTTACCTGTTGGTAATATATTGCCATATGCCTCTTTTAAAATTTCATCTATTCTGTAATTCCTGATATCTGAAATGATGTCTCAAATCAACAGACTAGGGCAAATCCTTTTTTTTCTTAGAAATGGGCATGACTTCTTCTGCTTGCTTTTAATTTTAATTTCAAGATTTGGGCAAATTTAGTAGACTTAAGTTTGATTGGTAATGTTTTAATCTCAGCACCATAGATTTCAAACTCCTCTAAGATACCTTGTATTTGGGGTACTTCATGGGGGAAGGGCTGATTTGTCAGAGAGTTTTCCTAAATGTTGAGTCAACCCTCTGTTAAAGGTATGTTCTTTGTGCCATGCCTCAGAAAGGTTGTACCCCTGTATTCTTGCAATTGACGTTTGTTAGCCTCATGATGGAGACTTGGAGTCGGTACTCTCTATTATTAACCATCCATCTTAGATTGGCATTGAGAATCTAGTATTTGGGATGTAAAACTCTTAGGTCTCTACCCCTGTTCCAACTTTTTGGACTTCCCTCATTTTCACTAAGTTTTCATTGTTTCCTTTTCCTAGCTGCATAGTGTTTTCACCAGTGCCTTCAAGGTGACAGCACTGTTAATGCTCCTCACCTCAAACTAAAGTATTTGTTCCGCAGATGAAATAAGGAGAAGGGTGAAGCTGAACTTCTTGCTTTTCTTGTGACTGTTACTTTCTTTATGCTAGACATACAGCAAAGTCCTTCTCAGTATTCTTACTAAGCTGTGAGCATCCAATAGTATCTAGAGAAAAGCTTAGAGAGCATGCACACTCCTGTATAGCTGTGTCTGCACCCTTTTGTCAACTCTTCTATCTGAATCCTTTTTTCCAATGTTCAGCTATGTTTACTTCTGGAAAGCAAATATAGCATTCTCCTTTCTTGTGCTAAATTTATAGCACCTATAACTTATGTTTGTTTTTAACACGAGTCCCTCTCTTCCCAGCCCTCTACATCTCAAGTAGAAACTGGAAGTCTTGGCTTATATTTTTGTGACATCTTGAATAGAGACACGTATATCAATGTCATGTTTTTTCTGGGCTATACTAGATTAGAGAGAATTGAGGACCAAGAAACTATAATAATGATAAAATAATATTCTGACATGAGATAACAGCTGGAAACCTGGACTTCTTATTGCCTTGTGAAGTGTTTCATGTTGTCCTGAAACTACTTCTTGATTTTCTCTAATATTCCCTCAGATAAAAGTGTTGGAGAAAAACAGGGAACTACATCTGCCTCTCATCATATTATGATGTTATGAGGCCAAACAACAGAAAAATTATATGTTTTCATTCTCATGCACTGTCTTGAAGTACAGTATTAATTATTATTATTATTATTATTAATTAATATTATTATTATTTTAATCACTATAGTCTTATACTAGAAACTAGAGAGAAACAGAAAAGACTAGGCTTATGATGAGGTGGGTAGAGGATGGTGGAGGTGAGATGACTATAGTTTTCATCACTTCCTAGTAGTCTACTCAAATCATGAGTCCATCAGTAGATTTATCCATCTGTTTATCCATCAATAAGATCAGAGTCCTCAGGATCCAATCACTCCCCTAAAGCCCTGGTTTGAACATTGTTACATCAGGGACCAAGCCCTCAACACATGACTCCAGGTCCAAGCCATAACAGTCATTATTTTCATTTATTCACTCAATTATTCAAAAATACTTTATAAATTCTTTCTGTGTGCCAGGTATTTTGCAGGATGCTCAGAACAAAGTACTGAACAGGCCCGGTTCCCAGACCTGAAAGAGTTCACAGTAGAAATCTGACCACTTCTCCCCACCTACAAAGTCTGAATCTGAATGAAAGATGTCATTCATTGAGTTCTTATAAGTGTAGGTCTCTTATGATCATTTTCATAATTTTCTCAGGATAATCCTCAGAGGTAGATTAAGACCTCTCTGTTACAGATGAGGAAACTGAAGATATGAATGTTTAAGTGAAACTATCTTGTACTTACTGGACATACAAGGATAGAATTACAATATTAAATCAGACAGCATCTCTTAATATATTAGCTCTATTCTCAATTACACAATAACTCTATCGCTACTGAATCTGAACTATGTAAAAATGGGCATCATTCCACATATATTTCTCTGTTGGAAGGGGTGGATTTTTTATCTATATAATGTAGATAACTACAGTTTTTATATGCACTTATATGCTTATATATTAATATATTTATTAATTTAAATATAAGAGTAAACCCATTCATTTGCAACATTGCTTAGACTGATGAAATAAGTATCAGGAAAATAACCAATGAAAACTTAACCAAATATGAAAAATAGTAAAGATGTAACTGACTGAAATACATTTTAAAAATCTTTATTACCAAAGAAAACTTGGAATTACCTATACTTGAAATAAGTTTAAAAAAAAAAACAAGAAAATGTGATAATATGTATTTGGGTACTTTTATGTGCTTGACATTAAGGTGTCAAAGGTTAAAAAAAAATCCCTGTGCATTGCTTTTCATTTTGACAGCTTTGTTTATAATGCTTATTAATAACCAATTCCAGCATTCTTACTGGTTTTAATATCTATGTATGTTTTTCTCTGTGTTTCTCTACAGATAGGCCATTTCCTAAACTTGGGTCATTCATGCATATTGCTGATATGCTTGTTCTTTTCATTGCTGTGGCTCTTTCTCTGAGAGCAAGGAATGTATTTTGCTGGGAGCCATTAGCCAAGTAGGTATGACAATTTCCTTGCCAGCGTACCCCATGTTGCTTAGTGGAAGGACTCGTGGAAATAGGACATTTTGCAGTGACATTGCATGTAGGTGACCTTGCTCAAGGACCAGGGCGGTTCCAGGTTTAGGGTGTTCCCAGTTTAGGATAATCGGGTTTAGGGTGTTCCTGGTTTAGGATAATCGGGTTTAGGGCGTTCCCAGTTTAGGGCATTCCAGGTTTAAGATTATTCCTGCTGGGAATAGGGCGTATCCTGCTGCCTGAGTTCCCCTTGAGTTCTCATGGGATTCAGACAGTATTTTTTTTGGGAGGGAGACAGAAGCCCAGTGGAGGGGGATTTGGGCAGAGAACGTGGATTTCCCCAGAACGTGATTGTAGACGGCTGGTGTGAGTTCGGGAATAAAGAGTTGCTGTTTGAATCTACAAGCTGTGTGGTGGCTGGTGATTTTGTGCCCAGCCAGACTGCGGCAGTATTTTAATAATTTCTATATGTTCAACCAGAGCTTGATAAAATCACCTTAAAACACCTTATCATGATGGTCTTCCAAGCTCTTACCTGTCAGTATTAGGAATTCAATAGGGTGAGATAAGTTGAGGCAGCCTGCAGCCATGAGAAAGGTATCAATGAGGGCCAGACTTGGTGTACATTTCAGCAGGGTTGTGTGACTAAGGGAAGTCTACTTATCTTCCACTGATGGTCCTTTGATCTTTAACACGTCAAAAATGTTTTGGGAGTAGCTGGGAAAATTTTATGTACTAAAGAAGCAGGTTAGAAGTAGAAACAAATATGCACGTCAATCAATAGAATCAAATTTGCAAACCAAAATTAGCAGAATCAAATAAGAGTTTTCACTTATAAAATGGGGGTGATAGTCTATTTTGTAGGATGATGCTCATGACATGAATAATTATATTTATAGCACAAAGGTCAAGATCTGGTCCTAAACAAATATTCATACATGGATAAAATTGTTTTGATTTTAATTATTTAAAGTTGCTCCTATTCTTCTATATACTTATAGTCTGATATGATTATTTTCAATTTTTTTTAATCATGACATTGAGTAAGAATACATACATATCACTTCCAGTATGTGGTCATCTACCTCTTTCATTTTGTTTTCATATTGAGAAAAGAATTTGATGAAGCAGTTTCATCTTCACTGTGTGTAATGAACTCTATTTTCCATCCTCTTCTATCCTGTGCTGTCCTAAGCATTCTTGCCCTATTTCATGATTCACTAAGGAGTTACAACTCATGGTTTCAAAAAATGCTAGCTTAGCAGAAGAAGTGGATGTGTAAGTATCTATAACAAATTTGGAATCAACAGTATTAGATCCATACACAATACATATTAATAGTACAGTAGAAGTAACTGACTCTATCTTGGAATCATTAAGGATAGATTTATTGGAAAAATCAACAACACATTTCAGGAGGAAATGAGAGTTTGTAAGGTAAATGAAGTGAAACCCAGGTAAGTAAATTGCTATTATACTTGGGGTATAAAACTTATGGAACTTTGGACATTTTAAAACCCTTTAATGTGTCTGGAACATTAAACCCAAGTACACAGAATAACTAATAGAAACATAAAAGACTGGAAAATAGAGATATGAAGCAGAATCATGAGTTGTAATAGTGTTTAGCTTTGTATTTATTCTATAGTTGTTTGGCAGACATTGAACACTTTTAAGCAGGGGAAGGAGACAGTCATAATTGTACCTTACAAGAATTCTATATTGGTAGCATGGAGGGTGACTGGGAGATTCTTGAGAAGATGCATTAAGGAGACAATCTGATGAAACAGTAAAAGATAATGAAAGTTTTCAGCAATATCATAATGCAAGGATAGAGAAAATGGATTGAATATAAATATACGAGAGTGATTGAAATGGTTTAAGATGTTTTCATTATGTGGGTAATGGGAAGAGAGAGATTAAAATGCACCCCCTACACACTTTATTTGATGAAGAACAAGAAGGGATGGCATCCTTTACTGGGAATGAGGACACAAGAATAAGTGGGCTACCCAGGATGGGCAACCAGATGGATAGGGAGAAGAGAGAAAAGGATTAATCTATTTTTAAAATTTTTATTTAGAGTATGTGCATGAGTGATAGAAAACTCTTAATTCTAAATTTAATTGATTTGCAAAGAAAATCCTCAGTTTTCTCATTCTAAATGTTGGTAATTCAAATAAAGAATTTGAATTTTTGTGTACTTATTATTTAATAACTATATGTAGAAAATTGTCCTATACCCAAAGGATAAAAGGAGAGATAGGGATATGGAGATGAATCCATTTGACTATAGCTCTCCAGATAAAAATAGAATAAATTTAAATTCATAAAAATAGGATAAATTTAAATTTATAAAAATAGGATAAATTTAAAATTTTTCCACTTTGTAGCTTTTCTCCATGTCCCAATGACTTTCATGTTTGCTTATAGATAGGATGGGGTGGGATGGGCTTTCAAGGAAGGAAGTCCTTTCATGACCTGTAGAAGGAGTAGGGATTTGAAGCAGGTGCATCTTTGTTGAACGTGGCTTTGAACAATTTTAGATTAGAGGATATGGAGGTATTCAGTAACATAACCTAAGTCAAAAACCAAAGGTCGAAAGTTAGACTGACAATATGTATCTGCAAAATAAGTTATTAAATTAAGTGATGAGGTGATGGGATAGAAAACCCACACAGCCTAAGAGTTGAGTATTTTCCCTTTTAGCTGAAAGAGAAGCTAGAGGCATATGAGTCACTGTGGAGTGGGAAACGTAGTGGGAGATGTCGCAATGTTTGGTGGAAGTGAGAGGCGTTAATCAGCCTGACTGTAAGCTGTGAATTTTGACCACACCCCTCCCTTTTCATAGTGAGAGTCACCAGTAAAAAAACTTGGTCTGGACTTTTTTCTTCACTTTCTGACTTTACACTTAGGCAGTTTTATTGTTTCTGTCATCCAGTCTGTCTCACTAAATGATTAGCATTATAAAAGAGGTATTATAAAATCAGTCATCTTTTGTGTTCTTCTTTTGAGAAAAAGTGAGAAAAGAAGAGACTGGGGAACCGGTGATCTCTCTGAACCAGAATTGGTGAGCAGTGGGTGCAGGTGAGGTGATAAACTCCAGGTAAACCTGGGAATGATGTCAGATGGAAAGAGGGAAGGAAATAAAGATGAAACCCAGGAGGACCCTCAGAAGCCAGAAGTGTGCTTGGGGACGGAAGATATATGATCTTCCACAAGGAAAAAAGAAAGCTCTATGGTTCAACCACGATGCTTAAAATTATGAGAGGTATTGCTCCTTTTGGACATGGATTAGGTGCCCTTATTTCCTTTCTTTTTTTTGTTATTAAGAGTTTTTATGAGGAAGTGTGTCATTACTGCTGGAAGCAACTGTTGGAATGTTTTGTGTTTAATAAAATGTGATGAAACTGAGAATCTCCCAAAGAACAGGGTAGCAATCAGCACCTACTTTGTAGCAAGAGCTGGATTCAGTTGAATCTTGGGTTTTGATGAAACAGTATAAAAAATACCACATTCTTGCCTTCATTATTGCACTATCTGATTATGCTAACATGATCTGATTTTGTGTCTGTTTCTAGCACTAACATGAGCTCTTTTAAGGTAGGAGCTATTAGCTAGGAGTTATTAGACTCCTTTGCATTCTCTGTGCCTAGCATGGTGTCTGGTACAGATTACGATAATAAAAATATTTGTGGAATTGAAAACATGCATGACCTCCTGACCGGCATGGACAGAGTATACAAAAATATCATTTATATCTTTGTGTTCATTGTATTTATTTAGATGCTGGGGATTAGGTCCCAGGAATATGAACATTCTAATCAGGTGCTCTGTCACTGAGCTATGTTCTCTGCCCTGTTTTTATTTTGTATAAACTGTAAGTATCTCATGCAGAAGGAAAAAAAAATATATCATATTTGTTGGCTTTTGCCTTGTTTTGGTAGGAAGAACACTAGATAGATATAACTTCCCCTATAAACTCAGCTCTACCTGGATCCTACACCAGTCTTGATCAGAGAGGCATTAATAATTGTACCTGCATCAATTAAAAGAGCTCATAATGACAGTTTGAGCTCAAATTGCTGTTTTGAGCGAACTTGACGCCTATATTTATCAAGAATGAGGGGAAGCTCAGGCATATAACTCAGGGGAGGAGCAACTGGCTGCCATGCAGAAGCCCTGGGTTCCATACCCAGCACCATGTGGGGGGAAAATGAAGGGGAATAGGATTCTTTTTTAAAACTTTGTATTTGAAAGGCTGTTTTTCATTACTCTAGGAATTCTCTGACATGAAAGCTTTGGGCTTTTCAGTTCATACAGGCATTTAGATTTCCTGTCATTAGAGAATTTTAAACTACACTTTTAGGATATTTTACTACTCTGTTGCTTTATTCATAGCCTTCTTTATTTTGAAACATGAACCACGTGATAGAAGCTATACGTTGGGGTATTGTGAGGGACTTAAATACACTTAAACCCTTAGAAGCAAAATGTTGTGTTGCATCCAATGTCTGTATTGTCTATTTGGTAACCAAATATTAAGTAGAAGCTGTTAAAAGGAAACAATATCCTTTAATAATGGCAAAGAGAACTAAATTGCACTTCAGTCATTAGCAGCTCATTATACTGTCATGTGCTTGTTACATATTTTATTAATCTGTGGGTGGTAAACTTGAACATGATTTGAGGCAGGATTTGAGGTAAGAGGTGGGGCAGCTGCTACCTTGTTCCTTCAGTGACACTTGCAAATGCTTTTATATAGTGACCTCTAGTTTCAATTTATGTGGCTCACTTAAATGTCAAACAAGCAAAGTGGTGCATTTCATTAATGAAAAATTAATGAAAACCTTGGGTTGGCACGTACTACTTGTTTACAATACATATAATTCATTAGGAAGACATCCGTCAAGCAAAGGCCTTGGCATGGGTCTGGTGGCATTGTAAATGGGCTTTATTTTCTTCCTTCCAGTTAATGAAAGTGCAAGGCTGGGAAAAATACACATAAAACAGATTTAATGAGTCTTTGGGGAAGTTGTACAGAATAGGGTACATGAGTCATAAATATCGCATACAAAATCCATTTGGCCCAAATTATTTAAGATTGGAAATGGCTATAATTTCATTTTATAATCAAAAAAGATCCAAGTGTTTACATCAAGAATTTAATTCCACATTTTTAAGGCTCACATTTCTGGGGGGCCGTGTAATTAATTGTATTTGATGTTGAACAAATCATTTCAGGGTATTAGAACTCCGATTTCTCCCTAAATGGAGGCAAAACTGGGGTCTTTATCCCTAGATATAGGGCATAATCTTTCATTTTCTTTAAGTCTGCAAATAGTGAATATCATATATATATATATATATATATATATATATATATATATATATATATATATACATACACACACACATTTTTAAATGATGACTTCAAAGGAATGCTTTATTTCTCCATAGGTTAGTCACTAAATATGCAAGTAACCAGGATGTCACTGGTTTTCTGTTTCTGTTTCTTTTATTTTCTTACTTCAATCTTTCTTTACCCTCACTGTTATTTCCTGGTGTGTACAGATGTTCTATTATTTGCAAGTTGGATAATATTTCCTGGTGGGAAAATGAACTATTGGTCATGTAGGCTGCATGTACTTTTGGTTTTCTTGACATATACAGAAGGACTTGTTATCTAAACAGAGCTCCAGATGAGTTTAATAAATAGCAAAGAAAAGAATGAAATAAGCATATCTTGGGCAGCTGTCCTGAGGAGTTTGTCTAGTAGAGAGATGGAATCTCACCTACAAACTTTGCTTAAGGTTAGTTACCAGGCTACCTTGGCAATTCTTTTGGCCTGGGTTATCAAAAAAGTAACTGGAAAGAGCAGGATTGGGCTTGTACCTTGGAGAATGTGATTGCTATATAATGGCTCTTTATTGCCTATGGCCTCTTTGTGGCAGAAACCCTCCCAAGTGCCTGACACAAGATAAATGCATTCACAGATAGCTCAGGAAGAAGATGTGGAGGGAGAGAAGGCAGTGGGGGCAGAGAAAGGGGGAAATTTACAGAACCCAACAAGAATTTATATTTGTGACATTAACTGAGGAAATTACAAAAGGGGAAATTTGGTTCCAGTAGAAGAAAAGGTGGAGGGGCTAGCAGGCTGGCGGTTTGTCTCTGGAGCCCGTCTTCCTTTGTTTAATGTCAGCTACTCCCATTGACCACTTTTGTAACTCTGGGCAAAGTGCTTGGTCTCACTCTGGCTCTGTTTCCTCTGTTTAAAAATGAATATTACAAAGACAACTCCCTTATAATATTGCTGAGAATATTAAATTAACATTATTTTAATTAATTAACATTGTAAAGGGCTAAGAACAATATTTTCCATAGAAGCATAGTATTCGTATTTCCTAAAAACAAATAATGAGATGAGTTTTAGACAGATCCTCAGATGAAACTCTTAAACAGAAATACTTCTAGAATTTGATGTAAAGTTGCATTTTGAGTCTCATTTTTCCCTCAATAATTGATGTGCTCAAAAGGAATAGAACAATGTTTCAATTATTTTGACTGTAGGAGGAGAGTAGATTTTGCAAGAAGGAATCCTGACATGGTGAAATATGCAGAAAATCAAATCCTGCACTAGAGGACAGAACTGGTAGCCAGAGTGCTGCACCCAACACACAGATATGTTCTGTTTTCCCCACATGATGGAATTGCAGGACATTTTTTATTTGAATTACTCAAATCATTGACAGTTGAGATAGGATGCTACTTTATATCAATTGTCAAATTCCATATTTTTATTAAAAATGAGGTAATTTGGTCCTTCACAGTAGACACTAATAAATTAGAGGTGAGCAGAAGCAGGATCTTCAGAAGGATACATGTGCACCTTTTTGCCAAATTGATTATAAGAATGATGAGGGCAAATCTTTGTCGTTTTATTCTTTCTGATATCCTTGGGTGTTCTTGACTGAGGACAATGGTGATTTTTTTTTTTTTAAGAGGGAACGAGGTGTTATGAGTTAGATCAAAGCACTATCTTTTTGCCTATTTGGATTTCACAACTGATCAAGTATCGTATCCTGCATTGTCTCATGTCTGTCTCATTTTCTTAGCAGGATGCCAAGGCTAATGTGATCTCTATGGACTAGAATTTCAATGTTATCTCCTTGCTGAGCTGAAATCAACTCTCACCATTGCTTAAGAAAAGGTCGTGTCTGTCAAAACAGTATCACTGCAAGCTAAGGACATCAGAATGGCAGCTGCCAACCTATACAGTGTCTCTCCTCATCAGGAAGCCGAGAGTCGTCCACGGACTCTGTGAAACAACAGGATCTGAGGATATCACCAGATGGGGCAATCTGTCACGCACAGGCTGTAGAGGACAGGTTGAAGTTTCTTTATATGAGCTGAGGGTGCCAAGTGCCACACACTTTCAAGAGAGAGGCCAAGGCCTGCCAATCATGACAATCGTTGTAATGCAAAAAGGTCAGATAGTCTTGTCTTTGTGTATCAGAAATGCCAACTTTGTGTCAGTGATGAGGTAAAAAATCTGTACTAGATTAAAAGCATTTGTGCCAGGAGCCTCAAACTTCCAAAAGGTCAGTGATAGTGCCAATCAAAAGTCATGTACAGAATGGAAGTTAACTTCTGCCTAAACTTAAATGAAGTATTTTCTCTATTTTATTACCTAACCAAACAACTAAGCTCACGGCTACTATCCAACTGTGCTGTCTCCTGGTTCCTGTGCAACCCAGGTGCAGATGTGATCACAAAATCTTCTAAATCATTGATTCTGAAAATTGCTTGCAGATCAGATTGGCTTGGAGGGCTTGGTAGAATACAGACAGCTGTGTACCATACCCAGGTATGTGATTCAATGAGTCTGGGATGGGGCTCAAGAATTTTCATTTCAAATAAATTCCAAAATGATGCAAACAATATCTAGGGACCATACTTTGGGAACCACTGCTCTCGGTGGTCTAGGAAGAAAAACAAAAGTTAAAGGGCTGTGCTTCCTACATGTAACTAATTGGAATGTTCACAATTGTTGGCTTTTATTTTTATTTCAACTGCTTTTTTCTTGAAGTTTTGGCTGTTTTGTTAGCATTCTTTCAGTAAACATTGTTTTATAGCCAGATGTTTTCTGTCATTAAGCTAAGGAAACTTCTGGATGGTTAAACACAGACACGAGCACAAACACTCATGTAAGCACAGGAAAGGAAATATTATTTTCCTTGGCACAGTGATATTAATGATAAATTAGTTTTAGTGATAAAACTCTGGGCCAAAAAATAAACTATGGTAAAATGATATGCTGGGTGGTCTATGGGCCACAGGCTTTTAAAATCCAGTCTCCAATTATTATTGAGCCAACCTTTCTGGTGATCTTTAGAGTAGCATATGTGATGTTTTCCTTGGGGTGAGTAGACAGATATCTCAACAGATGTGCAAGTGAATACTTGTGATCTTTTTCTCCCAACTGTGCTGTACTCATGTCTCCATGATTCTTATCTCATAGAATTTTTCAATTACATTCTTGTAATTCCTGAAAAATAGGGTCGTTTCTTGTCATTTCCATGTGTTAGTACTGATCTAAAACAAGTTCTTTTGGTTGATTCTATTTCAAAAATATATATCCTGAAGTGTGTCCATTATCTTTGCTTTCTCCAGTATCAAACAACTTTTGTTGCAATCAACAAACACCTCTACTCATGCTTACAACATTAATCATTTAAATGTGCCAACAATTTCTTTGTGTTTTGTTTTTCAATTTTTTTCAATTTTATTCTTTATTATTAATACGATGATACATTAAGGTATTGTTCTCATAAATACTTTAAACAAGTCTATGTTATGAAACATGAAAATTTTTCCCTTACTACCTTCACCTTCTCCTTTACCCCCAAAAATACTTCTGATAAATATATGGTATATGTTACTGGGCACAGTGGCTCGCACCTGTAATCTCAGCAGCTCAGGTGGCTAATGCATGAGGATCACAAGTTCAAAGGCAGGTTTAGAAATTTAGCGAGGGCCTAAGCAACTTAGTGAGACCCTGTCTCAAAATAAAAAAAGAAGAAAGGGCTGGGGATGTGGCTCAATGGTTGAGGACCACTGGGTTCAATCTCCAGTACTGAAAATGTCTTCTTATGTTAATTTCCATGAGCTAATATACGTATATATGCAGATATATTATTTGGACAAGTGTCTCCTAAGAGCCCATATATTAAAGCCAGGGTCTCCATGGTGGCAATAATGAGAGTTGCTAGGACCTTGAGGAGGTAGGGCCTAGTGATCTTTAGATCATTAGAGGTGTGCTTGAAGGGGATCATGGGAACTTAGTCTCTCATGCTTCCTCTGCTTCCTGGCTTCCAAGGTAAGTTTGTATGCTTTGCCCTGTGGTCTCATGATGTATTGCTCTTATCAGAGGCAGAAAACAATAGAACATCCTTTAGACTGGAAGATCCACAACAAGAGCCAAATAAACCTTTCTTCTTTATAAGTTCCTGGCTTCAAGTATTTCAATATAGTAACACAAAGCTAACTAAACATATGGTTTTTATCTGTATTATATTGGATGCTTCAAAATGTGTACTCTTCCGCTGATTGTTTTGATTTGTTTTCATCTACTCATTCATTTTAAAACTTGAAATAAGTGTGCTATAATACAGATACACCATTTTTATATGGTTATTATTTCATCGATAGATTTTATTTTTAATTTTCCAGAAGCAATACAATGCACCATATTTTTTATGTATGTCTCCAGGAACATAGACAAGCATTTTCTTTTTCAAACTTTAGGATAAACATAAAACTGGATCATAGAATTGTTTTGACAATAAATACAACAAGAGAAAGGTTTTTGAGTGTAAATCCAAGTTCTTTGACAAATATGACAAAATCCAAACATCTAGTGCCTGTTTCCTCTTTAATCCTAAAACAATCTCCCTTCTGCACATTCTGTTCCAACTATACTGGCTGTCCTTCAGTGACTTAAATATTCCTTGATTTTTGTTTTTATTCATGTGGTTCCAATTCTTTAGAATACTCTTTCCTGATTTTTTCCCTGGTAATTTTGTTTTTACCACAAGGTTTCCTTTACATGCTAAACCCTCAGAAATGTGAATCATATTCTGAAGACCACTGTTTCCTCTAATTAAATCATGGGCATAATTACGTGTTATAAATTATGTTTATCTTTAATAATCTTTCCCTTAAGCCTGCATCATAATTTACATAATTATTTGTTTGATATTTGCCCCTCCGCCTCACCCTGTAACCTGTAAAAATCTATGAGGACAAAAACCATATTTTACATGGGTTAGTGAGTCAATGAATATTCTCTTTGATGTTTAATGTTAAACCTGCACTGACCTGGAGCTTTTTAGCATGTATAATTCTCAGACTATTTGCTTGTTTGCTTTTTTTTTTTTATGATGCCTCCTGTGTACAGTGGTATGTGGGGTCAGGTTGCTTTAGTTCAGCCTGTTTTGTGTTGAAAAAGAGCTCAGATGAACAAAACAGAATTGATGACATTTCAAAATGCATACTGTCCTCAGCAGTCAGTGTACATCCCTTCTTTTGTTTTATGATTTGTAAAACCTGTTTTATTCCTCCTCCCCAAGGTCATCCCCCTCATAGTTCCCTACATGTGTGTTTCCACATGGGCTTTTTCTCTTCAACTTCCAGGTTAATATATATATATATATATATATATNTTTTTTTTTTTTTTTTTTTTTTTTTTTTTTTTTCATGCCTTTGTGATAGTAGTGTTATGTGTTTTTTAGATGACACAAATATTATCATGTTAGCAATTTTGTACAATTGTGTTTATGTTTTCACATCTCTATGAATAGTTTTATGTAAACAAGTTTATTTTTTTCTGATTACTACATAGTATTTTATAAAATCCATATGGCCCACTTTACTTATTTATCCTCCCTTGATGAACAACCAAGTCTCCCTTCACTTTTTTGTGATCACAGAGGACACATTACTGGACATTTTTATATATGTATCCTAATACATTTTGTACTTTTTCTAGGATGTATAACTCACAGTGGAAATAGTGGATCACAGATAGATGCTTATATGGGAGACTGTTTAGTGTTACGCAAATTACCTCCTTTTCTTCCTAGGCTCACATCTTGACTATAGTTCCCAGCTTGCTTTGCAGTTGGGAATGGCCATGTGACTTAGTGCAAACCAATGAGAGATAGTGAGAATAAGACTTATCTACCATGCCTGGCCTGTGAAGTCCTTCCCTGTGACTTCCTCCCTAATTCTTTATGGCTGGAATGGTGATGGACCTCAGAGGAATTTAGGAGCCACATGATAAAGAGAACTGAGCAAAATAACAAAACAATCCTGAGTTCTGGTAACATAGGTTATAGGAAAAGTAACTGATGGGACTGTGATAAGAAGGAGAAAGTATTCTTATAAGTGACTTGCTGACAATTTTTTTTTTCATTTATATCTAACATTATTTCAAATAGTATTGTGTTTATACTCAGTTTTCTCTAATTTCAGATTGCTCTCAATAATTACTTTCCCAATTTTAAGAAGATTCTCATTTTCCCTCATTCTGTGCAATGTTTGATAACTTTTATCTGACTTTGTAATTTTTATTCAAACTGGTAGATTTTTATTCAAACTGTAATTTTTATTCAAACTGGCAATCTCAATTCAGGATTTTTTAATTTGTACTTTTGAGAATGATGAAGTCATTTACCTCTGTATGTATATAATAACCTTATGATTTTCTCTTTATGGATTATAATTCATATCATTATTCCATTAATCCACTTGTTTTCTTTCTCTGTTCATTCTATACATAAAACCTTTATTGATTTTGAATGCAGCAAATATCTTCTCAGCCTGATACCTGCTTTATAATTATATACCATAATTATAATATAAATTTTTTATTGGACTAATATTTTAAATTTACATGAAGTTTAATCTATAAATCGTTCTTTAATGACTTGTGCTTTAAGGATAGGTTTAAGAAATCTTTCCAGGACACACATATATTCTCCTGTATTTACTTATGGTAGATTTTAAGAGTTTTCTTTTTACATTTTGACTCAGGTGTATTTATTCACCTTTTGAACAAATGTGGTAGGAATAGAATTTGATGTTCTCTACATTGAGCTAATTTTCTCAAAGCTGTTCACTAAATAATTAATTGTTCCCAAATTAACATTTACCCAGTTTCTATATAAATTATTCTTTCTATTTGTATATTTTCTACTGTGTGTTCTTGTTTTGTTTATCTGTTATTATTTCATAACTATGTAGTTTAAATTTTATGAATTTGTTAATGGCTTAATACATGCTAGGGAAAGTCTTCCCTTTTTGCTAGTGTTATCACTATATTAAACTTTTTCTTTGATTAAAAAGTTAAAATGTTTTCGTTTCTCCCCTAGCCCATAAATATAATTTTGGTTGTAACTGTATTTAATTTTATTTAGTAATTTGCACACAATTGAGAACTTTGCAATAATTAATTCCCGCTATGGCTAGGGCTCACCATGTATTTAGTTCTATTGTTCTTAATGCACCCTATCAGTTTTAATTTTTTCTCCATACAAGTTCAATACAATATTTATTTGATTAATTACTAGAAACCCTAGATAGGTAAAAAAGAAAAGAAAAAGAGAGATGGAGATATTATAAGTAGTGCTAAATATTTTTGAAATCATCTCTTCAGTAATGAGGACCTATTGAGAATTGTTATGGATAGAGCAACATATTGAGAATTACTATGGATAGAGCAACATATTGAGAATTACTATGGATAGAGCAACAATCAGATCTGTTTTGACAGGATAAGACCAATAGAATGGTGAGTGATCTACTATGGATGGAAGAAGAAGGCAATGGCAGAAGTCACAATTGCAGATAAGCCAGAAAATGTCCTTTGCATCCTCCTTTCGGGAGGTAGATGCAGGAAGACTTTGACTCATTAAAAGATAAATATGAAGTATTAGAGTTTCCTTTCTTAGGTGCTATTCCAGATGAGATTTACAAAAGGGAGAATTCATTTTGCTGGAGTTGTTCAAGTTTGGATATGTGGAAATACAATGTGAGAGAGGGTGACTATGAGACTGTAGCTCAGAAGGTTACTATAATAAGAGTGGAAGAACTTAAAGAATATTACACACAAAAAAAATCACTTTCTGGATGATAGTTGGAGTCAAGGATGTGCTTGAGGTTGCTCAGAGTGGATGAGATCTCTAAGAACAAAGTCTTAAAGGATATCAAATTTAATTTGTGGGCTGTGGATGTAGCTTAGTAGTAGAGCATTTGCTTAGCATCTGTGAAGCCTGGGGTTCCATTTCCAGCACTGAAAGGAGAAAGAAGAAGGTGGGGAGAGAGAGAGATATAGACAGACGGGAGGGAGGGAGGGAGAAAGAGAGAGAGAAGGAAAAAGAAAGAGAAGAACAAATTAATATGGGAACTGAGAAAGTAAATTGACAAGTATAGATTGAAAAGAATAGTCAAAGATATAGGTGGGAAACAAAATGGTTCATGTTGACATTAAAATAATACCCAATTTCTAAAATATTTCAGCACTTTTTCCCTATTTAAAAAAATGCTGTCACAGTTCTTGTTGTGCTAATATCTCCTCAGATGGCCCTTGCATTGTCTGGTTTCTCAGTTCCCCAATCCAGTCTGCAGGGATTATGTCTTTCAACCTATCCTTAGCCACTTATGACTATGGCCATATCATGCTGATACTTTTCAAATGTGGCTTGCACCCAGAGAATTGTTAAATGAATTCAGTGTGTTATAACCAATATTTAACAAATAAAAAAGGTAAGAAAGGAAAGGATACAGAGGATTAGATAAAACATATCAGCAGGTAGCAGATTGTGTCATGAAAATCCTGTCACAGTGAGAGTCTCTTTTTCATCCCTATACCAAGCAGATATAATCTCCCTCTCTTCTGAACTCCTGAAGCACTTTCTCTTGAAACATCTCCCATCAGGTATTGATGAGTTCTGCAGTCCTCCCACTAGAATAGAAAATCCTTGAATGTAGGAATTTTCTCTGTCTGATTCTCTGTAGTATCCTCAGAAACTAGAGCAGTTGGTGATGATTAGATTAAGAAGTTAAATACATAATGAATAAACACATTCTTCCCTGTATTGTGTCATTGTATTGTGAGCAGAGCCCACTATGACCGTAGATACAAACTAGAAATCTGATTGATATGAATTCATTTATCATTTATGTTTAGTAAATGCTTAGTAAATTTTCCTACCAAACTGATATCCTATTTTGACACTGTTTATTTTTGTTGATATTCATAACAATTGTATAATTTTTATAAAATGAGCTGGAATCATGCTTACTAAAATCAGAATTTTTAAAAAATAAAGACTCTTTTTGCTTAATCATATTATTATTTCTAAGATGGCATCCCTGACATTCTTTTTTTATATGCTTTGCTGTTTCTATATTTTTCTTGTTTTTCATTTTACAGTGTATTTTTTTTAGTGTAATGTACTCACTGTTTTTGGTTCCAATTTTTTAATATTTGAGAGCAGATGGCTCTGCTACAACAGCAATAACATATAAAGAATGGTGTGTACATGAATAAATGAACAGATTTTTGATATATTCAAATGAAACATATAAATTGAATGGGTACATGCATAATTATACATCTAATTATTTTACTGCATGATAATTCTACAGAAATGAAAGTAATACACAAAATATATAACATTGCTGTATTCAAGCAAATCAAAGGTTTTTAAAAAAATTATTACTTCCTAAATGTTTATAATCAATCCCAGTTTCAAGAACATCTCTTTTCCATATCAGATTCAGGCATGATATGTACACACACACACACACACACACACAAGGAAGTCCACTTGACAGCTTCTGTGGAACAATAGGTCTAGGTAGAAATCCACTAAGAAGAAATGATAATTGTAAGCTTGGTTTCCAACTCTAGGGTTTGTGTGCATCCTATGGCAAAAAGAAATATGAAATAAAATCATAACCCCCTACAAACCCTGCACCTCACTTTACTGTACCTGAAGTTATTTTGATTTAGTTTTCATTGGAATCAAAAGAAAACCTCTTGGCAGGAGCAGGCTCATGAGAATTGCATAGAGGAAATAACTCTGTTGTCAATATATGCTATTTGAAAATTCTGGATCTGCTCTTATGGTACTCAGAAGCAGGAAAATCAAAATAAGATTGGTGAATATTTACATTTAAATCCATGCAAAATCTTTCTTTTTAAAAAAATTCAATTTTTCTTTTTTTAAAAAAATATTCAATTAAAATCTCTTGTTTGGTGTTAATTGAATATAAAAGGAAAAATTCCCTGAAATATTGAACTATAAATATAGTTTTACTTAATTGCCAAAACTGCCGCCTTTACTTCTGAAGCAGGTTACGAGCATAAAATAATAAAGCTTGTATTAAAGGAAATTGAATTTTCAGATAATCTATAGAATGAGGGTTTTTTTTTTTAAATAGGAAATTAAAGTTGTTCTTGTTGCTTGTAAGTGAAATCATGGTTCTATAGGAAGCCATTACTCTGGAAATTAATGGATGCCCTAGTGTTTGTTTATTATAGTGGTGTGTGGGAGCACATAGTATTCACCCATAATGAGGGTATTTTTGCACAGGAAGTGCCAAATTCTTGATTTAAAAAATGTTAGAACCACTCTTTATTTCAAGTACTTGAGCAAAATCAAAGCTGAATTCAAGCAGAAAGCAGAGCATACAGTTTCACAGAAGAAAAAAATTGGCAGCATATACCTAAGACTTTATTTGGACTATAAATTTTAAGCCTGGGGGTATCTCTCTTATTTCTTTTCTAATTAATATCTGAACTAAAGATGAAGATACAAGCATCAATGTAGTTTATTTTTAATATTAAATATCTTCAGTTTCTATTCATGTATTTAATTTTCTCCTGATTTCTATCCCCCTTTTAAACTTTATTTTTTACATTGTTTTCCTCTAGATCAAGAATGTGAATTATTAGTGACATTTTTTTAACGAAATGGATAATTTGCATATTTTTAACTAGAGTCCAAACTCCTGGTTCTACCAGTCATACTTTCTCTTGGCTAGAATTGAGTTTAATTTTCTATCCTTATAGTTCTAGATTGTGCAACATTGAGAGTTAAAAGAGGTGCCATCCATTGAGGTCAGTGGCTGACCACATAGGGAATCTTGCATCATGATATTCTAGGATCTGGTTCTGAGCTTCACCATCTCTGGAAACCTGTTGCAGAGCACTTGGAGTTTAATCATATCTCTGCAACTGATTGCTAAATTCACAAAGGCTGATACATAAACTAAAATACCAACTTCGTAATTGGAACTTAAACCATGAAAGGAAGCCACGTATTTATCTCTAAAAGGAAATGGTCATTGACTGCCAAACTTTGGAGACACAAGCGTGTTTGAGGAGCATGATATTGAGGCAAGGGGAAATGGAGCTGCATAGTTTGACAGTTTGACATATTCTTCTTTTGGTTAAAGGTTTATGGGATAAGTTGAAATAGACATCTCTCCAGTAGGTCAGGATAACCCCTTTTAATCAATGCAAAAGAGACAATAATTTTTTCTCCTGCATACATTTTCTTTTTTCTAGACTCTATAAAAGCTACATTGATTATGCTGACACAATTTTTCTTAAAGCTGAAAACATGCAGTATTTAGGTTTTGGTGTAATTGCAGTAGTATTGCAAACTAGTTTCTGAAATCCATAATCTTATGCTAATTGGATTGTGGCATGCCTGGTAGTCCATAACTTCCTTTTATTTCTCATACCTATATTTACAATGATTTTTACGTTTTTTTCCAGGTTCATCTGCATGGATGTGACTTCAACTGATGAGGATGTTATCACTAATCCCATTGAAATTCCTACCACCACAATTTTTTCCAGATAATGGTTACTGAGCATAAACCAAGTATCAGTTCTCATTTAATCTTCACAACATGTTTAGGGTAAAGATAAAATTATTGTTATAATACCCATCTTACAAGTAAGGAAAGGAAACAGATTTATGGAAGTCCAAGGCTAAATAGAAAATAACAAAACTAAAATTTCAAATCAGATATAACTGAATTTAATGTAGGTTCTAACTCAGAGTAATTTTACTCTGCATTTATGATAGTGCTCTTTAATATGTAGAGACTTTGAAATGTACTAACGCATATTGAAATTATTTTTTAAGTAAGTTAGAAAAATTGAGAAGTTATGTTGGATCTTATATTTTTGTGGATAAAATATTATAAAATAGGTAGCTACTCTAATTTGTGTAGATTTAATTCACCAGAGTATAGTGATCCTGGTAAAATTGCTTGCCATTTAGAGTTGTCATTAATATTCTGTGAGAATATTTATAGAGTATGGTAAGTGTATATGAAGTTTATCAAAGCATAAAGCAGCAAAGACAAGGTGCTTGCTCCAAAGAGGTTGTGATCTAATTGAGATGTAGACAGAATCCTAGATAACTATAAAATACTAACAGAGTTGGTTGCTTGACTCGTGACCTCACTCATGGTACCATAAATCACGTGGTAACACTCTAAACATCTAATGAGCATCTGGGTAGACCATCAAGAGCATTTTTTTTTTTTTGGCTACTATGGCAGCAGCAGGTGGTTTCATTTTAAAATAAAATGGGGAATAGACAAGAAGCCAGAGGAAAAATGTAATATATGACTGTCCTTATTACATGCTATGCAATGCAGCATCCTGGAAGGGATAGAAAGTCATATTCAAAGGAGACTAAATTTCCTTTTGTTTAATGAATGCAACTTCATTTCTACACCCCAATAAGGGATATTTAGAGAGAGAGGAGGGGAGGGGAGGAGGGAGGTGGGGAGGGGGGAGGGTGGAGGATGNAAAAAAAAAAAAAAAAAAAAAAAAAAAAAAAAAAAAAAAAAAAAATAAAAAATAAAACATTTAAAGTAAGACACTTTTATCATTACTTATGTTTACTTATATGTTAACAATATGAGTACTCCCAGAAGTCAAGTATATGAAGAAATATGGGTGGCAGTCACCCAGTTACATTGAAACACAGCAGATAGAGAAGAAGATGGTGCTCTGGAATGGAGTGCTAGGGACTGTCTGCTCCTGGATGACCAGGTCTTGATTTCTATTGCTCACTGTTGGCCTCCACCACCCCTAACATACGTATAGGTATATACACACAGTTATAAAGGTGTAAAAAGCTCATTTAGACCACTTTATGGCAGAGATTTTTAGAAAGAACTGATATATATCTAACCACTGTTAGGCTTCCTCTTTTGGACCAGCCTGCTTGCTAATCCCATGCATCTCATTTTGTTGTTGTTGTTCTTTCATAGAGCAAGCTCATAAGTCAGGCTCCATCCTAGTTGAAAGTGGCCAGCCATTCTGAGTGGCCAAATAAAAATCAGTAAAAGTATCAGAAACTCTGACTTTGGCCAGATATTTAATTTGTACCAGCTATCTCAGCTTTATCAGTAATAAAACTGCCATTTTTTGCTCCATCTGTCTGATTTTGTTTTGGTCTCAGTCGATTCAAAACTTGGAAGGAAGAAGAAAGGTTGTGATTAAATTTCAAAATATATAACAAATGTCTACTGAATAATTGATTTATGTAAATTATTTATGACAAAAAAAGAAAAGAAAACTGAATAGGTTAAATTTTGTTTGTATCTTTGTTTTAAATGACTGTGCATATCATATATGTCTTCACATTTTCTGTTAGATTTTCATTTATTAGACTGTGGGTCCTTTGATGTAATGTTTATATTTTTTTTTCATCTTTGCAACAACTAGCACTTAACAGTTGCAATAATATAACAAGTGATAAGTCTATTTAGTATTAAATGGTCTTGCTGCTTCTTAGTTCTAGATTATGTATGTAATCAACCACACACACACACACACACACACAGACATTGTTAATCAACTTAAAAAAACAATTTCATATGTCACAAATTACAATCTATTATGTGGGATCACTATTTAACATTGATTTTCAGAAAAAAAGTCTACTTAAACAGTTGGATATTTGAGATATCAGTATATAAATCCCATCCCTAGTGGGAGGTATCTAATGGGTCCAAGGACAAGTATGGTATTAAAAGCTAGTTTCAGGAGATTCAATTCTGGAATAGGGAAATAAGAAGTACAGTAAACTGTCTTCCCAACAACCATGTAAATGGAGAAAACTATTCAAAAAAATATTTTAAATCTCTGGAAATTGTAGTTTCTGATTATAGCGAAAGGAGAAATATTCATTAGGTTTCGTTTCTTGAAGTTTAGGATTCAAGTGCCTTCACTTGGATATGTGGAATTAATATCATCAGAAGTTAGGGAATTCAGTGTTGAAGTGTTGCTCCTATATTTTCATATTGCATTGACATTATTTTTGCACTGATTCCTATGTCTTTTGCGTATTTTGAATTGAGTTTTGTGAAAGGTAGGGATCTATTTTCATTCTTTTACATTTGGATATACAGTTTTCCCAGCACTGTTTATTTAAAAAAGCTGTTTTTTTTTCTTTTTCTTCTTAATCTCAATGTGTGTTTGGAGACTCCATAAGGCATGTATTATTTTTTCTATCCATTTCCTCAGTCTGTGGATATCTTTGCTTATAAAGTTATTCTCTTGCAAACAATATATAGTTGGATCTTGTTTTTTTTTTTTTATCCATTCTACAAATCTATGTCATTTAATAAGAGAATTGAGAACATTTACATTCAGAATCATTGTGGAAAGATGATTATTATTTCTAGTCATTTTGGTTTCTTTTATAAATTTAATTCATTATTAATTTTTATTTGCTTAATTGCTCTTCAGAAAGCTTTATCCATTTGAGAGATCTGGGGTTTCTCTTTGTAGTTCTTATTTGTGTGGCATTTCTATAAGTATTTTGTAGTGCATGTTTAATAGTCATTAATTATTTTAGTTTATTTCTGTGCATGGAAAGCTTTTACTTCTTCTTTGTTTCTGAATAATAACTATGCTGGATTTAGCAATGTTGGCTAGCAAGTGTTTTCATTCAGAGTTTGGATTATCTCATTTCAAGTCCTTCTGGCTTCTAGAGTCTGAATTGAGAAATCTGAAATAAGTCTTACTGGTTTATCTTTAAATATATGCTGTCATTTGTCTCTTGCAGCTTTTAAGTCTATCCTTATTTTCTACATCAGGTATTCTGATTATGATGTACCTTGGAGAGATTTTTCTCTTTTTCAAAAAATGTTGTCAGTTGGGATTCTATACGACTCTTGTACATGGGTGCACATCTTGTTCTAGGGTTTGGAAATATTTTTGCTATTATTTCACTGAGAGCTTTCTTGGAGACATTGGTCTATATTTCTATGCCATCTTCTATTCTAATTACTGTTATGTTTGATCTCTTAATGTTCCAGAGTTCACATGTATTCTGATCATGGTCTTTTATTTTATTTTTCTCTATTGTCTAATTAGTGTTTCAGCTCAAATACCCTGTATTCACAGCCTGAGGTTCTGATTTCAACATAATCTACTCTGTTGGTTGTTCTTTCATGTGATTTTTAAAACTTTGGCTTATTGTTTCTTTCATTTCCAGGAGTTCTTTTTTTCCCCAGAATATTTTTTCTCCTGATTGAAATGTTTTTTCACCTCTGTAATTGCTCTTTTAATTAGTTCCTTAATTTATTCCTTAGATATTTTAGCTCATTAGTCATTTTAATAATAAATTTTCAAAAGTCTTCCTCTGGAATTTTATCCTTTTTTATGTCTGAGTATTTCTTTGATGGGGGACTCTTAACTTTTGTGGGAGACTTGTTTATCTATTACTTCATATTTTCAGAGGACACAGGCTTGCACATCTGTTGAAATGGATTCCTCTTTCTCCTTTGTGAGGATGTCCTTTGGTATGTAGTTATCTTTTTTTGTAACAATTGCTGTGCTTTGGTATCTCTTATCTTGAATATAGAGGCTCAGTGTAACTCAATTGTTACTTTAACTTCAAATGCCACTCAGTTTGCTGCTGCAGAACTAGAGATTTAATACATTCCTGTAGAGCTGCTGAAACAATGCTTTTAAGCCATTATTTTGGTATATTTATCTGATTTTGTCATATGGGTATATGTTTAAGAGTGAGATCTGATGCTTCCCTAAATTTATTCATATCTGAAACCTAGTCATTGGTTTGGGGGTTTTGTCTTTCTTATTCTATGTGTTAAAGTATTGTTGAAGCTTAAGCAGCGTTCATTTGAGTGTGAAGGAAGGTGTGCGATCATTTAACTGAGTTTAATGTCTGCAAATTCTCTACCCTGTGAAATCATAGTATTTCAGTTGCCTCCCAGCCCCTCTCATAAAATGGGGAAACAAGCAATAGCAACAGCAGTAGTGATCAATAGACAGCATTAGAATAAATGTCCAGTGCTTACTGTGACATTTACACCATTAATTGAAAGACACCTCATGTTTATGGATTAAAGAATAAATATTGTTTAGATAGTAATTTTTCTTAAATTATTTTACATTGTGGTGACTATTGTGTTCCCATCTTCTTTGATGAAAATAGCAAGCTGATTCTAAAATTTATGTGCATGTGTTGTGTGTGTAGGTTTAACCACGAGTAGTCAAAACAATCTTGAAAAATATGATCAAATTTTGACTCATACTTTTTGATTTTATACTTAGGATATATAGTTACCACAATAAAGACACTATGGTACTAACATTTGGATAGATGTATAGGTCACTAGAATAGAACTGGGAGTCCTGAAATACACCTTATCTGTACAACTTAATTTCAATTCACAAGTCAATGGAGAAAGAATAGCCTTTTCAACAAATAATCAGAGCTGGATGTCAACATGCAAATGAATGAAAGTAGACTGTGTCCTTAAGAATTTATAATTTTTTCTAAAAGTCAAAGTATGACTTTTACACACACACACACACACACACACAAATAGCTACAAACATTATCAGACCTAAATCTAAGAACTAAAAGTGTAATACTCTTGACAAAAAAAATGTTAGTAGCTCTTTGTGACCCTCAACTAGGAAAGGGCTTCTTAGATGTGATATCAAAAGCAAAAGAGACAAGTGACACAGAGGGTAAATTAGATTACATTAAAATGAAAAGCTTGTCCTACACATGATGGCATCAGGACATACAAAAGATAACTCATGGTATGGAAGAAAATTTCACAAACTTTACATGTGATAAAGGTTTTCTCTCCTCCACTCCCCACTTATATATAAACAACTCTTACAACTCAATAATTAAACCAATAAATTACACAATTACAAATGGACAAAGATTAGACATTATGTAAATACAAATGAAAATTACCATGAGATACCACTTCACTGATCTAGACACTGTAATAATAAAGAGAGATAATAATACAAGCCAATGAAGATGTTGAGAAATTGGAGCTTTCATAAATATACCCACAGGAAGGTAGAAATTTAAAATGTTGCGGCCACTTTACAAAACACTTTGGCATTTCCTAAAAATGTTCATATACAGTTATTTGATGTCCCAGTAAATCTAACCCTGGTTAGTTGCATATCCAGGAGAAATAAGACACAAGCCTACAAAAAAGCAGAAAAGGAATGTTCATAGCAGTACTATTTTTTTTATTTTTTAAATTTTTATTCTAATTTGTTCTATATGACAGCAGAATGCATTACAATTCATATTACACATAAAGAGCACAGTTTTTCATATCTCTGGTTGTATGCAAAGTATATTCACACCATTCGTGTCTTCATACATGTACTTAGGGTTATGATGTCCATCTCATTTCATCATCTTTTTTTATACCCTTTGCCTCCTCCCTTCCCCTCCCTCCTTTTTTCCCTATCTAGAGTTCATCTAATCTTCCCATGCTCCCCCCATTAACTCCACTATGAATCAGCCTCCTTATAGCAGAGAAAAAATTCAGCATTTGGTTTTTAAATGCCAAATATGCCAATTTTTGTTTGTCTTTTGCTTGCTTTATTTATTTATTTATTTTTGTTTCAACATGTCAACTTGGTGCGGCTGCAATGCCCATTCATTCATTCAGACACTGTTATAGGTGTGTCTGTGAAGGTTTTTCATAAGCCTGATTAAATTCCAAAGTTGTTGACTTTAAGTTAGGCATCTTATTTTAGATTTTCTGGGTAGGCCCGATTTGGTTAGTTGAAAGGCCTTAGAGCAGAGCTGAAGCTTTGCTAATGAAAAAATTCTGCTTTTGTGAACAATAGCTTTAGCCTTTTTCTGGGATATTCTGGAATATTCTCTGCAAAGGGGCAAAGTGTGGTCAAACTTGAACATCTGGTGTTCTATTTTATGAATCTGGCAATATTTTATTTTTGAAAAAGTTTTAAAAATATTGTACTTTTATAAAACACTTTCGAATATGATGAAAAAGCATTGAAATATTTTTACTTGATTTTTACTTGAATTAACAATCCTAAAATTGAATAGGTTCAAGCAACAAAAGAACAAAGCAGACTAAAAGCTTTTGTGTTCTTTGGCCTCCAATTTCTATTGTACTTAAAATCTCACATTCTGCATTTAGGAGTTTAAGAGTGGATATCAAGGAGTTTATATTCCAAAACCTAATCTAATAAGACATTCAGGACTTCTCAACCAGTATTTCAAGTGATGAATAAGGATCTTTATATGAAAATTGACATTGAAAACATATTGTGATGAAAATTTTCCAAATCCTAAAAAAATGATCTATATATATTTTCTGAATTTTAGCCTACATTTTTGCTTTCATCATTTCATACTATCAATTCTTTTTTTAAATTATTTCAACTTTTTGTTTTCTAATATTGATAGCAGTCAGGGTCACTATTTGGTGAGAACTTTTATTCTTGGCTTTAACAATTACTTTTGGTTTTCACCTTTGTTTTTTTAGATTCTTTCATCACGTAGGACTCCAGTCTTGGGTGAATTCAACGCTTTCACGAAGTGAGTGTTTATTTTGTAATATCAACTCAATATTGAGTTGGCATATGCCTTAACATTTAATTTGATACTGTTGTTCCTTAGCACAGAATTAGCTTCTATTGTGGCTTTGGAAGCCTTTCAGCATGAAAAATCAATATGATAGGAAAAGGCTAAAATGGTGTAAATTATATTGTTATGACCTGGCCAGAAAAGCTGTTCCATGACTTCATTCAGTTTATGTTGTGAAAACAAGTCAGATTGACAAACTGCCAAAAGCAATGCCATGTTTATTTACAAAATCATGAACCAAGGAAAATTGTAAATTGACTTACTAGAGCATAGTTCAATTTTTATAAGAGAGAAAAAAAGTCTTTACATATTTTTAACTCTCTCTTTTAAATAGAAATCCAGTTATCTTTTGTCATGCATTCAGTATGGTCTTAGAGTTCAACTATGACATATTCTATAATCAGCAAAGTACTGTGCTAAGGGTCCATACTTTGGACTTAGACATTGATTCAAATCTCATATCTACATGTTGGCATATTTGATCACACATAAATTACTTAAACCTACTACATCTTCCTCCTTACATTTTTCCCAAGGTTTGTGTGGAAGAATTAAATAAGGGCACATTTATTAAAAAGTGTCAAGCATGATATCTTATAACTAATCCATTCAAAATTTTTATATTCTCTTCCTTTTAATGTATTTTCGGGTAGTTATCCTACAATTCTGTTTCTTCTGGTTCCTCACTATGATTTACAATGAAATTAAACTGGAATGTTTTATAAAATTATGCTTTGCTTCAGCAAACAGCATTTTTTAAAAAAATTTGCTCATTGTTCCAAGTTACTTCAGGTCAAGGTGATAGATGATCCATGCCAACCCACCCCACCTGTTTTTTCTAGCACTGAGGATAAAAAGAAGGGACATGCTACCTCTGAACTACACATGCCCCCAGCACTTTTTAATTTATAATTTAACATGGGGTCTTGCTGAACTTCCCAGGCTGGTCTCAAACTTGCCATATCCCTGCATCAGCCTCCATGGGGGATTCCAGTTGTGTGCCACTGCAGCCTGTTGCTGAGTTCCTTTATGCAAGGGAGGTGACATGACAAAACACCTAAAAAACGAAAGTTAATCAGTTAAAGTTAGACTCTGTGCTCTAAATCCACTTTATCATTCAAATACATATTTTGGGGAATGTCTGTCAATTCTCTAAGTTCATAAGCAAAAAGGACTTTGTCTTGTATTAAAGCAAACACAAAAGACAATCTCAAAGAGTGATGTTCTTTGAGTTGAGTTGTCCGTTCAGTCTATACAAAAATGCCACCATGAAGTCTTTGCGATGAGCTTTATAAAATCCTGGAGTCTGGACCTGGTGAAGGCTCTTCCTGTATGCTTCATAAGTGATATCCTTAAAGACACCAGTAAAAGGAATGTAGAAGGACTCAAGAGTCCTTTATGAAGTAAATATAATTACTGAAATGAGAGATGTTGAGGCCAATTATTGGTAGAAGGATACAGGTGAGGTCTTCTAACCTGGCTTTGCTGTTTCAGAGTTCCTGAATTTTAATGGTGTGCTCACTGTAGGCTGAAGATGTATACTTCTCAGCAGTTTCAAATCAAAACTAAAAACAAAAGTGAATAAACTTTTTAAAAATTACTAAATTAATACTTTGATATAATTTTATACAATTTGCTACTAAAAGTCACATCCAACAAAAATGTGAGCATGCAATATATTTTTACATCATCAGTTTCTTGCTCTTTTAAGTAAGAAACTATTAAACTACCTTTTAAAGTTTGATGAAACATAGATTAATTTATTGTTTACATATTTTCCTACTGTTATTCTCTGAAAGATTCTCAGTCTAGGAGGATCTGATTACAATTACCATTATTACACTTTTTAATCCTTAAATCAGGAAAACAGAAGATAAGGGTCCATTTTATTTCATTACCTCACATAACAATTCCATGAAGTAAGTACTGGCTCACCTGATATAATAAGATGCTGATGAGTCTAGGGGAGTAATTCATGAACTCAGGAACTTCACTGTATAACTGAATGCTACGGTACTCAAAGGTCCCTGTGTTAAAGGCATGGTAGGTGATAGAATCCTTGAGAAATGGGACCTTGTGGGAGGACCTTAGGTCACTAGGGGGGAGGGCATATCTTTGAAGGGGATTGTGGAACCTCTGCTTCTCAGTCTTTTGCTAGCAAGCAAAATATAATATATTTGCTATATAATAACAGTTTGCTTTCCTATATACTCCTATCTTGATGTGCCACCCTCTCCAGGGACCTAAAGCAAATGGGACTACCTCATTTTAGACTAGACCCTCTGGAAAGTTGAACCAGAATAAATCTGTTCTCTTCATAAATTAATTGCCTCAGATATTTAATGATAGTCTCATGAGGCTGACTAATACAGACATTCCCATTTCAGCTTAGCAATCATATCAGAAAGCACAGGAGAATTCTACAATATTGTACCTTTCTTACAATTACATAAGTAGCTGCGCATTTAGTTATGTAACTACTAAGACTTCCTTCTTACAGTCTTCCCAAGCTTTTATGTAGAAGAAATAAAAAGGGACACATTTACAAAACATTAAACATGATACCTTATATCAAATAATCATTCAAAAAGTTTGAATTATTACTTAATTTGGGGTATTTACAATTTTAAGAGACTAGTAACCGTCAGTAATTGTTGACGGCATACTACTTGTTAGAAAAAGTGCCTATTTTAAGGGGATACACGAAGGCTACAGTGTAGTGGAATGTATTCTTGAAATATAAGAGACTCTAATTTGAAAAGAGATTTTTCATAATTTAACACCATAGTTCTGAGTATTATAAAAATGCTATTTGTGTACCAAGTTTGCAGAGAGAGACAGAAGAGACACAACTACATGCACATAAATATGTAAGAAAGGATGCAAGGGAATAAGCAATTGCTTTCTCCACTGAATTGTGACTCTTGTTTGCCATGCTCCAAGATTGTGGTAGGTGCTCAACTCACATTTGTTGGATTGATGGCAAATAGAATAAAAGAGGAGAACACTAGCTAGGGCTTATTTTTTTATTTATTTTTAAGACAACCAATTATTAGACAGGCTTCGAAGAGCAGGAACAGAATTACAAGGAGAGATAGTGGCATGTGCAAAGGCAAACAAGGGACATAAAAAGGGTTCTGCAAATATTGGCTACACTGAGCATCTCTTTCATGCATTCACTTAGCAAGCATTTATTGCATACATTCTACATGCCAGGAACAGTTAAGCTACCGGTAGTGAACAATGCACAATTTTTTTTTTTTTTTTGAGAGAGAGAGAGAGAGAGAGAGAGAGAGAGAGAGAATTTTAATATTTATTTTTTAGTTTTTCAGCAGACACAACATCTTTGTTTTGTATGTGGTGCTAAGGATCGAACCCGGGCTGCACGCATGCCAGGCAAGCGCGTTACCGCTTGAGCCACATCCTCAGCCCAGTGCACAAATTTTTATGTGTCCAAATTATAATGTTTATGGAGGGGCTGGGGATGTGGCTCATGCGGTAGTGCGCTCACCTGGCATGTGTGTGGCCCGGGTTCGATCTTCAGCACTACATACAAACAAAGATGTTGTGTCCGCCGAAAACCAAAAAAAAATAAATATATAAAAAAAATTATAATGTTTATGGAGAAAATGATAGAACATAATGTCTAGGTAATAGGTGATGCCATATTTCTTGAATGCCCAGCTAAGGAATTTGATTTAGACTGAAGGCCACATAAAGCAAACTCATGTTTAAGAAAGTAATTTGTCAGGATTCCAAAGAAAAGCTTGACGATTTTATATGCTTTTCTTTGAAAAAAAAATCCCTAAGAATTTGGAAAGTAGAAGAGCAAAATCTTTCAAGTTTTGAAAGCTAACACTGCTACATGGGAGGAAGATATGTGAGGGGAAAGTGGAACAGTGGGACTGACAAGGGCTATGAATCATTCAGTGGAGAAATGAGGAGAAACTGACATTGGCTGGTAATTAACAAGTGGGAGAAGTTCTGGACTGTTCTCTGGTAGGATTGAGGTGATCCAATGACTGGATGTACCAGGGTAATGTAGGAGTAAAGCAGGAGATGAGTCATAGGTAAATCTGAGGTTTTTCTTTTTATACACATTTGTTATGCAGTGTGGAGATATTGGCTTAGGCAGCTTGGGGGCAAACACAGATCAATTTGAGAATACAGGAACAGCAACAGCGTGAACCCTTTTGGAAATGGTGGTTTGAGTTGTGTTCAGTAGGCAGTCAGAAATACAGGTGTGGATGGCTGCAAAGGGCTGGTGCTGAAAATGTATAATTAGAATTCATTATAATAGAGATTTTTAGCTAAAGCCAGGAAAGCAGATGTGCCCACCCAGGGAGAAAGCAAAACATAAGAAAGGAAATCAGAAGTGCTTTTTCTCAAAAGTGTGGAAAGCCAACAGTTCATGGGAGAGAAGAGGGGAGCTGGAGGGAGGCTGGAAATGAGCAAGCAGAGATAGGTGGCATCCTCACTGGGGCCTCTGCATAAGACTCCTGATTACATTTGTTTACAAGCCTGGCCCAGCAATAATTAACGCTGATGAGCTGAGTTGCTTGCTGATCACAGATTTTGTTGTGCCCTTGACACTGGGAATTAGAAGGCTTCTCTGAAGATTAGAAAACAAAAAGCAGCCTTTGAGGAATTCGAAAGCCGACTTTATGAATAAAGCATTCAAGTTTGTCTGATGGAATCCAGAGGCTTGCTTTAAGTCTTCTCAAAGAGAAAACTCTTTCTCTGCTTGCTGCTAGGTGTCGACTTTCTCATCTGTGATATTTTTTTTTTATTTTGTGTGTGTGTGTGTGTGTGTGTGATTGTTGTAAAAGTTAATCTTCGCAGATTAAAATAGAATTAAGAATCGCCTTGTGGCAGCATATCAGAACAGGAGCCTGGTTATATGGGACCAGGACTGACTAGGAAAGAGGAAGTAAAGAAATTCTGTTTTAAACATTTGATCAATAAATGAAGAGGGGAAAGAGCCTATGTGTCTTAGAAAGATGAAGTTTATTGCTGTCATTTTTACCTCTGCTGCTTTCCTGTTTGTATGTGTTATAGTGATGCTTGGATTCTTTTAGGATAATGCTTATTTCAGTAATAAGATTCGGATTCACTACTGTTCTGTAAACATATATATTTTTTCTGAGTGTTTTTACATACCCATTAATTTATCTTTCTATTTGAGAAGCTATCCTACACATGGAGAAAAACTCCAAAGTCTTAAACTCTTAGATTAGGAGGCAGTGGCCTCTCATAAACCAGCACCAGGTTACTGTTGACCACTAGGAGCAGATTGGCTGCAAGCTCCTTGGGCCAATGACTCAGGGGATCAGTTCTCCTCTAATCCAACTAATCAGCCAGTGGCTGATGGTATAAATAAAGAACATCCGCAATTCAGGTTGGCATGTCTATAGGTAACTTGTGTCAAAAGGCAGAAATTACAACAAATTCAGTTGTAGACCTAAAAAGTTGGTTTTGTTTGTGATTCATGCATCAGAGTAATCTTCATTCAATAAAATAGATTTCTTACTGGGCACTGGGGGAACAGTGGGTTTTACAATGCAGAAACAGGGAAATGGGAAGATGGGTTAACACAACAGGTGATAGGTTAATACAAGCTATTTCATGTTAGTTTTTCTTTTTTTACTTCTTTCTATTTTTTCCCTTCCTCTTCCTCCTCCTCCTCCTCTTTCTTCTTCTTTCATGTTACTTTTTAATGTAAAGATGAAAGCAGAGGATTCTTCCTTATTACACACATTCAGAAACACTGGGATTTTCTGTTTTCAGGAAAAACTTGTCTGTTTGAAATCTATCTGCTTCTTAAAGTTTCAGTTTGATTATGTGACATTTAACATGAGTGACTCCATTTTGTCTTGGTATAGTTTGTTGAGTCACTCACTGTAGGATCTCAAGCTAAAATAATGATCTCCCATAATGCTTGTTTCAAAATAATTTAACTACCCTGAAAAACATTTCAATGCAGTTCAGCATAATAGTAACATATCTTGAATCCGGCACTTGAAAGTGTAGGTTTTACCATCTAATTGGTGTATAATTAAGCAAGTTATCCATTTCTGTGTTTTAGTTCTTAGTTATTGTTGTTTTCCTTTGGTTCTTAATTTGCAAAAGAGGCAAGGCAAAACATTTGTAATGAGGAAGATAACAGGACCCAGTTGTATGAATTTTAAGTAAATAAATATATTAAATGTGGCATCTGTGTCCCAGTGCCACATAGGCATATTTACACTAATGTCTTTGCTTATCCATTCACCAGCCCTTTTAGGCAATTTAACCTTAAAATATTTGAAATAATTTACTGCAAGGGTTATTATGATGGTATTTAATACCATCGTCCTTAAATTTCCTCTTAAATTCATTTTGATTATTCAAACTCTGTTTGGTTACACTAGGCCTTCACACTTTAGTTTTAACTTCTATAGTTTCTGATACATTTTTTAAAAATATTTTTTAGTTGCCAATGGATTTTTTACTTTATTTGTTTATTTGTATGTGGCGCTGAGGATTGAACCCAGGGCCTCACACATGGCAGGCAAGTGCTCTGTCAGTGAGTCACACTGATACCTTTTTAAAAGTTAGTTTTTAGAAATTTTTTTATTTATTTCATATTGATATCATTATAGATTTTAATGTTGTAAGAATGAGATATCTGGAGCCAAAGCACATGGATTTTAACCCTGGCTCCTCCATTTACATTTTCTTTGACATTAACCAAGTTACAAAAATCTCTCTGCCTGTTTCCTTATCTACAAATCAGAATAAATAATACTATACATTTTATATACTTGTGAGAGTTAAATGACTCAGTATAGACAAAAAGCTTAGAACATGCCTGGTATATACATTTTTTCTAGTAAGTTATAGAAACCCTACTAGTGATGGATTCACCAATTCAATGCTGTGTTGGTAATGAAGATGAAATCACTGCCATGCTTCATTTAGTCTAAATAATTCAGCTGTTACATTTAAAATATTCAAAGTATTTTCAATTTGTTTCTGAATGGAGGGAAAAGACTCATTTACTAACTTTATTCTAAACAATAACTTTTGGCTATTTACCTGGGTCCAAAGCCCCTAGATCTTTGGGTCACTTCAAAAATTGAAAAAAATCAGTTCATTAGTGTTAAGATAACTGATAATTGATAAAATCTGTTTGTATCAAATTTTTTAATTCCCTTAATTTCTTGTCTCAGGATATGTTCAAAATGTTTATTTGCAGAGCTATTAATTTAAAGAGAGAAAAATTCAGACTTCATTTTCTTCTTGAATATTTTTTATTTGACAGGCATTTTCTGTTTAATATATATTCTGACCTTACAGTTTTCTTAGTTCCTATCATTTTATAAAGGAAAAAAGAAATGCAGTGAATAAAGACCAAAAAAGATGAATGAATTAACATTAAATATAAGAAAGGAAATATGGAAAAAACTAGGTCAGAACTTGCCCCCACTTCATTCTTTTATAATTAAAACTTTTTCCTATAATTGAATTGTTCTACTAATTTATCATTTCCTTTGCTTCATTTATGTCTTTATTGCACATCTTTTTTTTTCCTTTCATATTGTATTTTTTGATGTAAGCAGTGATCAAGATATGCTCTTAAGGAGTCACTCAGTACTATGGAGTCTCACTCTTATTTTTAAAGCTTAGGAAACTAGCCCAGAGTGGTTTGCAATTAGACTCTCCAATCTCAACTATTCCTACAAGGTGGTGTTTCCTCTGCTAACCCACATTTTCCTTCTCAGACTCATTGAATCTTTCAATCTTTTAAATTAGGTTTTCTGTTATTTTTGATAATAATTTATTTTTATCTTTACTAATTTTCCTTCAGTCTCTGTGTAAAGCATGAAAATGATATTTAAGTTTTATTTTTTAAAATGTTGTAAGTAATTTTCTATTATTGTTAATTTTTTTGTTCTTTTTAATTATACATGAAAATAGGATGTATTTTGACATATCATACATACATGAATATAATTTCCCATCATTCTGGTTGTACATGATGTGCATTACACTGATCATGTATTCATTTATGAACATAGGAAAGTTGATTCAAATTCATTCTACTCTCTTTCCCATTCCTATACTACCAACCTTCCCCTTTTCCACCAGTCCAACCCATGAACCCCCACTTCCCCTCCATCTACTATTGTGTGATAGCATATGCATATCAGAGAGAACATTTGACCTTTGGTTTCTGGGATTGGCTTATTTCACTTGGCATAATAGTCTCTAGTTCCATGCATTTACCAGCAAATACCATAATTTCATTCTTTTCTATAACTGAGCAATATTTCATTGTGTATATATACCAAATTTTATTTGTCCATTCATCTGCTCAAGAGCAGCTGGGTTGGTTCCTTAGCTTGGCTATTGTGAATTGAGCTGTTATAAAGCACTAATGTGACTGATTCATTGTAGCATACTGATTTTAAGTCCATTGGGTATATGCTGCGGAGTAGGATAACAGGATCAAATGGTGGTTCCATTCCAAGTTTTCTGAGGAATTTCCATACTGCTTTCCAGAGTGGTTGAACCAATTTGCAGTTCCAATTTACAGCAATGTATGAGTTTACCTTTTCCCCCACATCCTTGCCAACATTTATTGGTAACATTTATTGATAATATTTATTGATATCAACATTTATTGATAATTGCCTAGAGTGAGATGAAATCTGAGTGTAGTTTTAATTTGATTTTCTCTAATCAAATGTTGAACATTTTTTCATAATTTTTTGACCATTTGCATTTCTTATTCTGTGAAGTGTCTGTTCAGTTCCTTAGACCATTTATTGAATGAGTTATTTGTTTTTATGGTGTTAAGTATTTTGAGTTCTTTGTATGTCCTGGAGATTAACATTGTATCATAGGTGGAGGTGGCAAAGAATTTCTCCCATTCTGTAGACTCTCTGTTCATGTTACCCATTGTTTCCTTGGCTGTGAATAAGCTTTTTGGTTTGATAAAATCCCATTTATAGATTCTTGATTTTATTGCGTGTACTTTAGAGTCTTGTTGAGGAAGTCCATTCCTAAGCTGACATGATAGAATTTTGGGACTACCTTTTCTTCTAGTAGGTGCAGAGTCTCTGGCCTAATGCCAAGGTCATTGATCCACTTTGAGTTTTGTGCAGGATGAGAGATAGGGGTCTAATTTCATTTTATTACATATGGATTTCCAGTTTTCCATTGAAAAATTTAGGCTATTTTCATTCAGTGCTATTATTGAGATATAATTTTTATTCCCTATCATTTTGCTTTATATCTGGTTTTTAATTTGATTAATTTCTCCATTGATTTGGTCTTCTTTTGGTGTAGTTTCTTCCTTTGTTGGTTTTCACTTTTATTTTTCATTTCCTCTTCATGAAATATCTTATTGAGCATGTTTTATAGTGTAGGCTTTCAAGTTGTGAATTCTTTTAACTTGTTTTTCATGGAAGGGTTTATTTTATCATCAGTTCTGGAGCTTAATTTTGCAGGGTATGATATTCTTGGCTGGCACCCATTTTCTTCAGAGCTTGGTATATATTATTCCAAGAATTCCTACATTTGAAGATCAGGATTGAGAGATCAGCTGAGATCTATATTAGTTTGCCTCTAAATATTATCTGTCATTTTTCTCTGGGAGTCCTGAAAATTCTATTTTTATTCTTTATGTTAGGAATTTTCATGATAATGTGCTTTGGTGTGTGTCTGTTGTAATTTTGTTTGTTTGGGGTCCTGCAAACTTCCTTTATTTGGTTTTTAATTTCCTCCTTTAAGTTTTGGAATTTTTCTGATAATGTTTTATTGAAAATATTGTGCATTACTTTTGTTTGTATCTTTGAGCCTTCATCTAACTCAATAAATCTTAAATTTAGTCTTTAAAGATTATCCCATACTGGGATAGTTCTGTTCATTGTCTCTTAACATCTTTTCTCCACCATCAATTTTTTTTTCAAGATAATATATTTTGTCCTCATTGCCTGGAACTCTGTTTTCCAAGTCATCTAGTCTCTTGGTAATGGTTTCAAATGAATTTTTTATTTTCATTTATTGATTCCTTCATTTCAAGGATTTATGCTTTTTTATATTCCTCCAGAATCTCTATCTCATTTTGAAGTGATCTTTCACTTGTTTTATTTTCTCTGATTTCACTCCTTATATCATTATTTACCTTGCAGATCAGTTTCACTATGTACATTCTAAACTCCTTCATATTCAAATATATATTTGATTTCAGCATTTGGTTCAATAATAAGCATTTCAAACCATATGTACAATCCATCTAACTGAATATACTCATTATAAGAGTTGAACAAGTTAAACTAGCATAGCAGTCAGATGATAAAAAATAATTCAAACACATACAAAACATGCATGTGACATAATATTTTCTAAGTATAGTAAAATCAAATCAGAGGTCTTATTATCAGAAATCTTTATCTAAATAAGATAAAGAGTAAGTTTACCTCTAAAATAGAGAATAATTTATTTTATCAGTAGTTTGTGAAACAGAAAAATCTTATATGAATTAGCATTACCAGGATGATGTTGTGAGCTTTTAAATTATTCTGTTTTTACTAGAGGGTAAAATCATATTTTATTCTGATTTAGACTTAATAAACACACAATGATTTTCTTGAATTATAATTTCATATTCTTTTTCCCAGTCCTAACAAAACCATATTATGTTTTGAATATAAGATGTCCCCCCAAAAGCTTATGTGTGATACAACACAAGAGGTTCAGAGGATAAATTATTAGGTTATGATAGCCTTAACCCAATAACATGAGAATCACATAATGGGATTAATTGAATGGTAACTGAAGGTAGGTAGGGTGTGGCTGGAGGAGGTGTGTCATTGGGGGCTTATCTTTGGGGTACTTAGGAAGAGGAGTCTCTTTCTACTTCGGATCATCATGTGAGTGGCTACTCTCCACCAACTCTTGCACCATGATGTTCTGCCTCATCTTGAGCCCCAGGGAATGGAGCCTGATGTCTAAGGATTGTGACCTTTGGAGCAATGAGTCTCCTGCCAATAAACTTTTTCTCTTCTAAATTTTTCTTTTCAGGTCTTTTAGTCCCAGCAATAAAAGGCTGACAAATACAAAGCACATAATGCAAATTCACAGAAAGGTAGGGGCTTCCATTTTTTCTTCTTGAAATAGATTTTAGCTTATCATTTCTAATGGAGTATTATTATTACAATCAATCCATTTTATTAGGTTGCATTGTAGTTTATAGGTACACACTTACTTGGAAAAAGTATATATGTAAAATATACCTATTAATTAACTGAACTCAAAGTAATTTACACATCCTTGAATGGGAAGTTTTGAAGTAACACCCCTTGGTTCATCTTGATAGAGTTTTTCTAGATTTCTAATGTGCTCTTCTGCATTCACATTGTAGTGATTGTCACAGGGAGTTAACTGGAATTTAAATCCTTAACACTGAAGTGGTTTTTTTTTCCTTCAATGTATACTTTCTTCATATAACATTGAGATAATGTCATAACTCACAAAATACATTGAAAAAGCAAGTGTTCAAATTTTAATTATAAGTTCTTTAAAATCCATATTTTTGTATTGGGATCATATTTTAAAAATGGTAGCAGAATGTTTACTTTCCTCATTTGAGCCCAAAGATCAAACACACACAAAATGTCTCCTGACATTCCTTCTATAATAGTGATTTTATAACTGTTTCAGTCAATTCCTGTTGGACTCAGAAACTGAAGAGCACTGAATTCTCAGAAAAATCAGGGAAGAATTATTCAGTAGAATATAACACAGTAGTGATTCTTTAAATTGATCTCATAAGAATATTTTTCATATTCTCTGGCCTCCAACTGAATTTTAATATTTTCAATTTTAGTATACCTCACTTCAGTGTACTTATATCTAATTTTGGTTTTTCATATATGCTAGGCATTTTTTTTCCTTCAAATTTTAAGATGCTTGAAGGCAGGATCTTTAACTGATATAGTAATTCTTTCCAATCCTGAAGAGAGTATACATGGCTTTTGAAATTTTTAATAATTCCAGACTGAATTGTGTATGGGTTAAAAATCATTTTAGATATCACATACTCATAATTCACAAAACCTTTAAGCATGTATTGTGTTCAGCATGACATTAAGAAGTTGATCACTGGAATTAAAAATAATGATTCTGTCATTCTTTTCTATAGGTCTTTGTGCCAGTTCCTAAACATTTCTGTGCCTCCCTTTCACAAGCTCTAAAAGGAGGACAATTTAGTTCCCCCAAGAATAATTAGGAAAGTTTAAGTTTTCATGTAATACATACATATATTACACAAAATACTACATGTAACATGTATATATTACATAAAATATGTATTTCATAAAGATCACATAATGCTAAACACAATAAATGTCATCTTCTCTGTTATGCTAATGCAGTGATGATGGTGTTTGTGATAAAGATGATGTCAGGTACTGAGGACACATGGACCATTGTCTTTTAAGAAAATGTACTGCCGAGAATGAGACTGAAATGGAAACCAGGAAAAATGATACACCATTATACACTATGATGCAGAGCTTTGCATAACCAAAGGGAAGCCTAGTAATAGACTAGCTATGCAACCTAAAGGAATCAGCAAATGCCTCTCATTACTTGCTGGGGTTATACTAAGTAGATTCCTAAATTGTTCCTAAATAAAGTAGTATGTCAAAATTCTGCAAACAAATATCAAATAAGTATTAGAGATGATAATTTTTGATTGTGAATTTGAGTCTCTGTTTAGTCTCCTACTGAGTTGTCTTATGCAACTAGAAACCTCAACTAGGTAATAACAGCAATACAATTTTTAAAAATCTGAGATTGAATAGAGAAGGAAAATACCTTGTCTCATTTTTCATAGTAGAGAATCATTAGATACTAAATATCAAATGTAAATTTAAAAATATATTAAACAAAACTTGTAATGATTTTTCTTAATTCTGTTCTTTTATAAACTTGTATTTTAATGATCACCAATTAATATATTTTTCCAAGAAATACTTATTAAGAGGCTAAGATGTTCTTCAATTTCTTTCTTTGGTTTTTTATTAGGTATGTGAAATTAAATTTGATAACTTTAACACAGCTTGAGAAGTTTAATGCAATTTTTGTATTACAGTTTTATGCAATTTTTCTTATAGTTAATATTTCTGTATTTTCATATAAAAGCACATCTGGAGTGATGTTCTTTAATTGTAAGCACTTTAAAACATTTACAAATTATTGCTATGGGTATCCTTTTACTTGAAAGATTTTTATTGCTTGTATAATTTGTGTAATAAATATATACATGATCCATATGCAATACACTTATTTAAAAAGCTGTTTTCAAGGTGGAGACAGGATTGTAAAAAAGTGGTTCCTGTAGCCTGTTTGCAGCCTCTCCTGGGCCATGAGCCTGTGTTTCTCATGTGACATCATGTCCGCCTTTCCAAGTCTCAGCAAGGGCATCAACCCTAGGCAGCTGCAAAGGCAGGTGGGTACAGATATTAGGATCCATTTATTTTCAGACTCCAAATGCTCAACAATCTTGGATTGATAGTAATGTCAACTCCCAGGACTTCCTCAGTGCTCTGTCTCTGACTGTGTTTGCAGATTGCCTCACTCCTCTTTGGCAATTATTAACTTTCAAACTGTTCCAAGCCTTCTGATTTCTTACCACATCCCATTCAGGGCCTCCTTCTATCGGGATTTCCCATCCAATTTTCAGTATGATATTTTTCTCTTTTTATTCTTTGCAGGTGGCTTTGGAGTTCTGATAACTTCACTTAGGGGACAGTTGACCATTGTGGTTAGAAACAATGAACACAAACTACAGAGGAAAGGGTGCCTTTTGCTTTTCTACCTGTTTCCACTTACATCTTCCTGTGTTGATGTTTGCCTCCATTTGGTAAAATTGTTTAGGTTCCTGTTCCCTACTATTAACCTAATATTAACCCAATAAAGAAGAACTTTCAGAATGTTTGAAGATTTATTTTTTTCTCTTCCTATCTTAAACCCATTTCTGAGTTTTAAAATGACATTCTGGTTGTGATTAAAGATAGAAACAGTTGGACATGGTGGTACACACCTATAATCCCAGCTGCTCAGGAGTTTGAGGAAGGAGGATTGCGAGTTCAAAGCCAGCCTCAGCAAAAGTGAGAACCTTTATGAAATTCATATTTTAATGTAATATATACATATTACATGTACTATTTTGTTTAATATATGTTTACATTACATGAAAGCAAGACACTATTTAGACCCTGTCTTTAAATAAAATACAAAATATGGCTGGGGATGCGCCTCAGTGGTTGATTAGCCCTGAGTACAATCCTTGGTATCTACCTCTCCCCTAAAAAAAAAAAAAAACAAAAACAATATGGACATTCATTTCTGTTTCTCTGACTCTCTGAGTTATAATAGTACCTAGGAGTCTTATACTATTTGTAAGTCACTAGAGTGTTGGGTTAGAATAAGAAATTCTACAATCAGGATACAGTAAGATAAACTTCCAATTAAAATTTTCTGAGGCATTATTGAGATTGTCAAACTGATCCATGACATGACTTTGAAAGCTTTAGGATCAACATGAGGATGAACTGATTTCCCTAAAATACACCCAGCTCCCTACCGGTTTACCAGTGAAGGACAGAAATATGTTACTTTTTCTTTAAATAAAATGTCTGTCCTGCCTCAACAGAGAGAAGGGCTCCAGGGATATATTATCTAGGCATAGACCTTGCTCTCAAGACCTCACAATCCAATAGGGCAGACAATCCGAAAATTAAAATACAGGAAGATATGAGCAACAATGAGAGGGCTCAGAACCACTGAGAAGAGCAAATCCACAAAGACTCAGGGGTCAGGGCTTTTCTTGAGAGATGGCATCTCACCTGAGTCTTAAGGCTTTCCTGAGAATAAGCCAGGTAAAATCTAATGAAATTCTCAGTGAGGAGAGGATGTTTAATCTTCCCAGTAGAACAGTTGCGAATGAGAGTGCTGCCTCTTTGCCTTTTGGAGCTTTTCTTCTCCCTGAGGCAATTATAGAGGCAAAATTTCCTGTGTAAAAAGAAATCAACAGGGACTGGTTTGCAACTTGACTGTACCATCAGAAAAACCTGCAGCCAGGCCTCCAAGATAGGAGAGTCTTCCATGGAGGTGCATGAGAGAGAACAGTGGTGGGCTCTCTGAAGACACTGTTTGTCCTTGACATAGACATAGGGAGAAAGAGGGAGAACAGCAAGCAAGACACCATATCAAAAAAATCTCTGCCCTGAACAGCAGAGATGCTGAGCAAAGTTGCTGGGTTATCAGGGCTGTGAATAGATGGTGTCAGCTTGACATTTAACTGCTGGCAGAGACAGAACACCCCTGAGGAAAGACACTGATCTTCGTTTTGTTTATTCAATTGGGGGTGATGTCTTGCCAGGTTTTGATAAATGTGTTTAGAAACGGAAAGGGATATGGTTATTGTGTGGCTTCTGCTTATTGCAGCCGAGGAGTGACCCCTCTGAATTTCAGAGTGGGTCCTGCGTGGTGCATATTCATAACAGAAACAATCAGGTCCTCATGGCTGCAGCCAGCGACTGCTAAGATATGCCTTGTGATGCCCCTCAAGCTTTCTTTGCCCATTAGCCAGGCCAGGCTGTGTTTAGATGGGATTTTAAGAAAGACACCTTATTCCCTTTAATAGCTGGTCACTGATGTATGAAATTCCTTTAAGTGAGATAAACTTTTCGTTCGGCAAGCTGCAGCAGAGGCTCCTGATGCAAATAGCCCTATGGAGATAAAGCTTTTGATTTTAATACTTTCCTGTGAGTGAGCTGAGCTAAAGCTTATCTTTCAAGAGAAAAAAAAATTAATACATGTAGGGACGTGGGGTGCTTGTGTATATGAGAGAGCAGAGCAGAGGAAGGAAGAGAGAGAGGGAAAGAGAATGAGAAAGTGACCCTTGTGAACAAGAGGGTTTGCTTTTTATGTCTCTCCATAGCATCTGTAAGTTTTGCATAGGAAAAGGTGGCATTCTGAATATATNTATATATATATATATATATATAAATCATTATGGTGTATTCATACATGGACAGCATAATTTGGCAGAGTTTGTTCCCCAGTAATCTCTTGGTCCTTCACCCTCCCACCCTCGTGATCTCCTTCTTTTGTTTTTATGATATCCCCTTCTTTATTTCTTCCCCTTCCTTCTAGATTCTGCATATGAGAGATAATATTCAACCCTTGACTTTCTGCATCTGGCTTACTTCATTAAGCATGTTATTTTCCAGTTCCATTGATTTACCAGCAAATGACATAATTTTATGCTTCTTTATAGGTGAGTAAGGCTCCATTGTGTATACATAACACATTTTCTTTATTCATTCATCTGTTGACAAACAGACTGGTTTCATAACTTAGCTATTGTGAATTGTGCACTTATGAATGATGACGTGTATATATCACAATAGTATGATGATCTTAGTTCTTTTGATAAGTACCAAGAAATGGGATAGCTGGGTCATATGATGGGCCTATTCCTAGTCAGTTTGAGAAACCTCCATACTGCTTTTCAAAGGTGGGAAGTTGGACTATAGGGAAAATTAAAAGTCAAATTTTCCATGTTGCCAGCTTAAAAATATTACTTATGATACCTTCCTCACAGTTAGCAGGCTTTATTAAAAAGGAATGTGTAAATGTTATAACTTTCTCATTTTTTATAATAAGTAGTCAACAATCACTAACAATGATTGAAACATTCATGAAAATCCGAATGCAAACATACCAAACAACAACAACAAAAAATGATTCTCATAAAATTATATGCTTTGAATTTGTTTTTTCATTTCAGACCAGTGAGTGGTACTATATGGCCTGAGAGTCAAGTCTATTTTACCACATATTTTTGTAAATAAAGTTTTATTGGAACATATTTCCATGTCTTCCTTTAGACTTATTTATGGTACTACAAATGGCAGAGTTGAATGGTTATGTTAAAACCTATGAGGAGTGTGCAAATCTAAAAATACTTACTATCTGTTCCCTCATGTGTCACTATTTTATAAGAATATTTTGGGAGGTACTATCACTTACCAAGAATTATCAAATTTTCTATCATTTTAGTTTCATTTCAGTTACATTCTTTGTTAAGGTCAAGTCATATTTTTTCAACATAACAAGTTATGAAAGTATAAAATATACATTGGATGATATGCATTAGATCTACATGAAATTTTAAAAATGAGTGTGCATCATTTTCAGAAAAAGCAGTGATATAAATTGAACTGTGGATGGGTCTAGATTCTCCTTGTCCAGGTGTGCCTTTGGTTTTCTAAAGATAAAGACTTGTAAGAAACTGGCAGTCAACTCGCTCTTGGCATTATTTATTTCCTGATTTGAAAATCTGATTATAAACTTTTTGTCTTAGCCTGGTAAGAGACTTTATAATTTTAAAAATAACCATTAAATTCTGTCTTTAAAATAATGTAGCATGATCTTCTTGGGGGTCATGTAAAGTTTTTTTTCACTTTATTTTTATTCAATCATACATTGAAGGCCAAATGTAATAGACTCAACATATAAATTTGTTATCATTTTGAATGGCTGGTTTGGGTATCCTCCAATGATCCATGTGATTGAAAGGCTGGTCCAAGTGTAGTGATGTTGAGAGGTGGTAGGACCTTTATGAGATGGGTCTAGTGGGAGATCCTTGGGTCACTAGAGTCCTGAGGAAATTTTCCTGCAATCTGTTTGTGTTATTCAGCTTTTCATTGCTGTGACAGAATACCAGAGGGAAAAAAAACAAGTTAAAGGAGAGCAAATCTATTTTGGCTCAGTTAAAGATGTTTGGTCTATGATCACTTTGCTCCAATAATTCTGGCTATGTTTAGGCAGAATATTATGGCAGGAATGGTGTGACAGAGCAAAGTTGCTCACCTTATGATGGTCAGGAAGCAAAGAGAGAAAAAAGGATTAGGAACAAGAACTTTCCAGGTTACATATCCAGTGACTCTTCCAACTGGGGCCCAAAGTTTCCAACCATCTCCCAATTGTATGATCATCTGGGAACCAAGCCTTCAACACCTGAGCCTTTGGCGAACATTCCAGATCCAAACTGTAATATCCTTGGTAGTTCTCATGAGAGGGTTTTATGAAAGGAGCAACTATGGCCCCTCATGTTCTCTTTGTTTCCTGACTCTAGCTATGATCACTTGCTCTAACATGTATTCTTGCCATGACGTAGTAGCCATCTGCTGTCAGATCTTACTAGAGTCAGAACCCATGAGTCAGAACCCTGCCTGATTTTGAACTTTGAACATCTGTAATTGTGAACTAAATCAACCTTTTTTTCTTCATAACTACCTTGTCTTAAACATTTCATTATAGTAATGAAAAGTTCACTCTTAGGATACCCATCATATGTACTTGAAATTTGGGAAATTCAATTAAAAAAGAATTTAAGCCAAGTGAATATACTCTTTCAAACTTTGTCTTGTTTTACTCATTCAATTATATCAAATTTACATGTAGATTTTTTAAATAATGAAAAATAATATTCATTATATATAAAAATATAATATGATCAATGAGAAAAAAATTAAAAATAAACTTTTTCAGCAACTCAGTGATTTATCTGTTAAAAGAAAATAGTGGACATTAGTTTTTATAATTTAAAAAATGTGTTACTTTTGTATTTGAGCACCTGTAAAATATTCTATATTTTTATGGATGAAAAATGAAGTTGTTAATCAATGCAAATAGATTATAAACAAAAAAATTTGGACTCTATGGAGATTCCTTTATTTTCAAACACATTAGAGTAACAATGCAAGCAATTTGGAGTAAATTTACTCTTTTTGTTTAATGGTACTGGGATGGTACCCAGGGCCTTGAACAAGCTGGGTAGGTACTCTACCACTGAGCTACTTCCCCAGCCCAATTAAATTTACTCTTGACAAACTTTTTCAATAATCATTAAAATGACATAATATTTAAAGATAAACAACTTTTTTTGTCTTAAGTGATCACATCTTGGGTGTTTCAATAGTATTGGAGATGAGAAATGAGATTTGGATAATGAAAATGGTTTCCTTCTATAAACACAGTTATATATTTATGTGTATTTTGTACTAGAAGATTGTGATTAAAAAGAACACAAAGTGATCTGAGTATAAGAATTTGAACAAACCTGTGATTATCTCATGACAATCTACCCTTACAGATATGGAACAGGAACAGTATTGTTAGAATAACCGTACTGGGTCCCTGTGACATTTTCTACCCAGTCCATGGGTGGCAACATTGTTGGTAGACAACAAAAATGTTCCATTTGTGCTAGTATTTTTGTTCTTTCAGGGTCACAGATACTTAACCACACAAGATGAAGCAGAAGGGTTCTGTTAGGAAACTAACCATCTGTAAAAGAATCAACATTAGAAATGTATAAAATGCTACTTGCAAGTGGTCAGATGGTTTATGTATTTACTTCCTTTTATCTTATGTAAATGAGGTGAGGAAAAAGCAGAAAATGCAGCAATTTTAAACTTTGGTTCAATGAATAGTTAATTATGCATATACTAGCTCAACGTTCTTTATAGCAATAAGATTCTATGTAATTATTGATTCTACGTTCCTAAATCTATGAGCAAGGTATATAGTACTTCCAGTACCCAAGAGGGATCCCTTGAACTTTTTTCCAAATCAATATCCTTTTAAAGGAAACGGTATTCCAACTTTACTATGAATTTTACCATGAATTTACTGTTTGTTCTTGAAATTCATGTAGATAAAAATGTATGTAATTATTCTGTGTCTGACTTCACTTCTTCATAATGCCAGTAAGATGAACAATTGCACCAATGTTCTTGCATGTTACAGTTGATTTTCTTTTTTTTTAAATTATTATTGTCATTTAAATTTATATACACATTGATTAATCCATTCTACTATGAGTGAATATTTGCATTGTTTGACATCTGGTTTATTTACATAAAGCATGAACTTTCCAGTACACATATTTTCATAAGGAAATGAATTAATACCTTGTAAGTGTTTATATAGAAGGGAAACTAGTCATCTGCCGCTTTCCATAGTCATTTCACTGCTTTACCCTGCTACCAAAAATGCAGCAGAGTTCCATAATTCATAACTACTGCATGGGCCAGGTGTCTTTTGTTGTCATTGTCATAGGATTTTTGCATTTTAACGAGTGCTTTAGTGTACATTTCTTTGATGAAATGTGCATTTCTTTGATGGGCACCTCATACATATGATTATTTGATATTTGGTGATGCTCTTTTGCAAAGCGAACTTTCAAGTGTTCTGTCCATTTGTTACTGGGTTGTTTATAATTTTCTTATTGATTACTTATGTTAAAGGGATCCACTTTATGCTTTGAATATAACCTGTGCTGTTCTGTCACTGCCACTTTTTTAAAAATGGATGTGTTTCTTTCTCTTCCTCTCTCCTTGCTCCTCCCTAATCTCTCCCACCTCTGTTAATCTCAGGGGAGACAGGATTACCCTTCTTCACCCATTTTAGGCATATTTATCTGTCCTTTAGTGCATACCCATCATAGGAATGAAGTAGTACAGACTTTGGGGATGGTACCGAAAGATCTCAGATATGACTATCTCCAAAATTAACAAATGAGTTACAACTCCAACAGAGAACACGTGGAATGTAGCCTTTGAATCACCTCTTTAAAAGCCCCCTGTTTTTGCTGATGGGCAAAATCCCAGCCTCTGGGACAGGAGTCCCCTGTGTTTCTCCTTTGCTAGCAAAGCAATAAAACTTCTTTTTCCTGTTTCTCAAAACAGTGTCATTACTAGATTGGCATAGGGGATGAGGACAGAGGTTTTTATAGCAGTTAAATTCCAAACACTTGAGGTTTTCCCCATTACCTAATGTTTATTGATTTCTAGTCCAGTTTAATTGCTATTGAATCAGACTGCTTATGTTGTAAATATTTTTATATTTCTTAATATTCGTCTTTAAAATTTTGTAACACTGGTCCACATCATGCTTTGAATATAGACCTTGTTGCTCTGCCACTTCGACTTATTTTTAAAATAGACATGTTTCTTTCTCCTTTCCTAGACTTCTCCTCCCTAATCTCCCCTCAATAATCTTGGGAAATGGGATTATTTATCCCTTTACCCCTTCCTAGGCTGTGTTATCTGTCCTTGCACACATCTATCACAGGAAGGAAGTAATTTAAATTTCAGGGATAGTGCCAGAATACCTAAGAAATCTCCCACATTAGTAAGTGAATTTTCACCCCTATCAGAGCACACCCTTGAATCACCTTTTTAAAAATTTTCTGATCCCCCTGATGGGGAGAAGCACAGACTCTGGTCCTAGAGTCTTTTTGTTACCAAAGCAATAAAATAATTTTTCCTTTTTCTTGAAACCATGTCCTTATTGGATTTGTATCAGAAACAAGGACTGACCTTTTGGTAACAAATTGTTGATGTTAACACAGCATATGACTTGTTTTATTAAATATTTTGTGTGTATTTGAAAAAAATGCATATTCTGTATTCATTGTGTTCTGAAATGCAATTCGCTGAGTTTAAATCTTCTATATTGGTATAATTTGTGTCTCCTCCTATCATTTATTAAAGAAGGTTTACAGTAAAGTATGCAGTTATCATTGTGGATTTATCATCTCACTTTGATTTTGTTAAACTTTATTTTTTATATTTTAAAGAAATACTATCAGTCAATACAAATTTCAAAGGATTAGTTTTTCTGTTTAATTTATTTTTTCGCCACCCTGAAATCTCTCTATATATTTTAAATAATATTTCTTCACTGGAGTGTTTATGCCTCACATTAATAAATCCTTTATAGCTTTCTTTGATTAGTGTTTCTATTACATAATTTTCTCCTTTGTGTCTTTGTTTCATAATGAATTTCTTGTGAAGTTTGTAGGGGTTGGTTTGATTATTTTTCATGTTTACAAGTCTAACAATATTTTCCTTTAATTAGACTACTTAGTCAATAGAATGACAGATGTTCTTGGTTTTAAGTCTTTTCTCATGCTTTTTGTTTTCTATTTGTCTCATCTCAATTCATTCCTTTATTCATCTTTTCTTTCCTTTTTTTGAATTTATCAAACATCTATGGCCTCTTTTATACCTCTGTTAATTATGGCATATCTCTTTATGTGAGCCTCTTGGTTACCTAGGAAACCTAGAAGAGCAAGAGGGCCATATCCTACAGGAAGCCTCTGTTATAAAGGCTTTAATTCTATTTATGAGGGAAGGACCCTCAAGGCTAATCACCTTGAAAATCCCCACTTCATAATAGCATCCCATTGGACATTAAATTTCAGTACTCAGATTTCAAATTTTGGAGGTGAAACATTCACAGCAGGGCAACCTCCTTTCTTACAAGGTGGATGACTTGAGTCATCATTATGAAAATCTACTAGTATTCAATATATTATTTTTAGAAGTACATCCTTTTTGGAGATGCTAGTATTAAGAGATTTCTTTACCTCTAGCGACCGTGTTATCTTGGACAAACTTTTCTTAAATCTCGGTTTTCTTTCTGTAAAATGAAGACAGTAATACTACCATGAGCAATTGTTGTAAGGAATAGAAATATTGTAGTCTCCTTTCATCTACAATTCCACTTTCTGTGGTTTCAATTATTCATGATTCCAAAACATCGATGAATGATTTTAAAAACAAGCAATTCATATACTTCAATTGCCATTCTGTGTAGTGTAATGAAATCTTGTGCTGTCCTGAGCCTTGCATTGAACAAGAATCATCCTTTTATGCAATGTATCCACACTGTATATGATACTTACTCTGTGGTAGTTGAGAGAGCGAATAAGAGAGAGGCCACAAGCACATAGCATTTATTATAGCATATTGTTATAATTGTTTTAGTTTTTAATGTTATTGTCTTACTGTTCCTAATTTATAAATTCACCTTTACCATAGATATACATGTAGGAGAAGATCAAGTATATATAGGGTTCAATACTATCAATAGCTCTAGGTATCCACTGGACGTCTTGGAAAATATGCTCTGGTGGAAAGGGAGAGATAGTGTTAATACTGGGAAATGCAAAAAAAAAAAGGCAGATTCATTGTAGATTCTAGTAAATAATGAAGGAAATGATGTGATCTGTGAAAATTACCAAGGCAGAGATGGTTTGCCATTTTTTCCCATAGTTTGAGACTTTAAATGCTTGTTTGTGTGTGTGTGTGTGTGTGTGTGTGTGTGTGAGAGAGAGAGAGAGAGAGAGAGAGAGAGAGAGAGAGAATATGTGTTTATGTACATATCAATATATATGTATGAATAATTTTAAAATTATTTTTCTCTTTCCAGACTTAATGTTGGTAATAACCTCTCCTAGATGCAGGGCACCACTTAAACAGTATCTCCTGGTCTAATTTATTATATTTAATTAACTGAAAGTTTAGAAACCCGAAAGCCCCTTAGCAATATTGTGCTTAGAAAAGGAATAAATAGGCCTTAAAGGATGGCATGGAAATAAGTCTTCTGAGTAAAGTCAATAAACTCGAATACTTTTGCCTTCCTATACTGATTTTAGTTGTTAAGGGTCATTTTTACTCCACTTTTTAAAACTACTTATGGCATTTTGAGTTAAGGAAGTTGTGAGATAGCTAGGTTTCAAATGTGATATTAAACTGTAAATATTGATATAAGAATTTCTATTTATTTCTTTAAGCAACTTCATTGGGGTTATGATTGATATGTGAAAAGCTGTACATATTTGAAGTGTACAACTTGGTGATCTGGGGTTAAGTACATACCTGTGAGACAATCATCACCCATCAAGGCCATAGATAAACCATCATCTCCTAAAGCTTCCTCCCACCCCTCTAATAATAAGACTTTTTTAAAAAAATAATAAGATCAATTAATATAAGATCCACCTTCTTGGTTAATTTCAAGCATAGTATTTATAGGGTATTTATTTTTCAGCTACTAAATACCAGTGTTGTACTGAAATTCATGCCTATAACTTACCTCATCACTTAGACCAAGAGTAGGAAATAAATTTTAAAAATCTATTCTACAGTCTTCTAATTATTTCAGACCAGTATTTCTAGAAAGTTTTATCTCTTCATATCCTGTTTTATTTCCTTCAAAGTTCAAGCCATTGAGCATTTCCAGGCAGTATATTTAGTTCACCTGGAAATGGCTGGTGAATTCTATTTCATCCTTCTCAGATCCAGCATCAGCCCCAGAACAGGGGTAATTAAGCATGGTCCCTGCCTGACCAGAAAAAGAATTTACTCACTATATACGAGCACTGGTGAAGGATGAACTACATTAATTTGTGAAGCAATGAAAAATGAAAATGAGGGGTTAGTTGCTTAAACTATGAATGATTTCAAAACAGTGTTAGGACAGTATTAGTTCAAACACCTTGCAGTTGGCCTGGGAGGAAGCACTTCCTGATGTGGCCTTGGGTGAGTGTGACTTTGCACCAGGGTTGAACCAACTTTTAGGTCTAAACTGTGTTTCTTCCTAATTACATTTTGAGCAAAGGAAAAGTGGAGGAGACAAATCTTTATTGGTCTTACCTATATGTCAGAAGCTTACCTGCATCATATTTAATTCTTACAGTACCTCTGTTTGGCCAATGTTGTGACCACATTTTTTTTTTAATTTTTTATTGTTGGTTGTTCAAAACATTACATAGTTCTTGACATATCATATTTCACACTTTGATTCAAGTGGGTTATGAACTCCCATTTTTACCCCGTATACAGATTGCAGAATCACATCAGTTACACTTCCATTGATTTACATATTGCCATACTAGTGTCTGTTGTATTCTGCTGCCTTTCCTGTCCTCTACTATCCCCACTCCC
>NW_025999900.1:48679592-48688317 GCF_001458135.2 Marmota marmota marmota
AGGTTTAAGGTTATTCCTGCTGGGAATAGGGCGTATCCTGCTGCCTGAGTTCCCCTTGAGTTCTCACGGGATTCAGACAGTATTTTTTGGGAGACAGAAGCCCAGTGGGGATGGATTTGGGCAGAGAACGTGGATTTCCCCAGAACGTGATTGTAGATGGCTGGTGTGAGTTTGGGAATAAAGAGTTGCTCGTGATTTTGTGCCCAGCCAGACTGCGGCAGGGTGACATGTCTGTCACGCCGGCAGGCCACTGAGCCTGTTCCGCTGGTCGGTCGCAGATCTGCCTACCTTTTGGGCGCGGGCGGCGGCTCTGCTCTGCCCCTACTCCAATTGGGGTGACGTGTGTACCACGCCAGCAGACCGCTAGGCCTGATCCGCCGGTCTGTCACAGGTCTGCCTACCTTGCAGGCGCGGGCGGCGGCTCTGCCCTGCCCCTCCTACCACGCCCGCGGACCGCTGGGCCTGTCCTGCTGGTCGGTCGCAGGTCTGCCTACCTTGCGGGCCCAGGTGGCGGTTCTGCTCTGCCCCTACTCCACTTGGGGTTACGTGACTACCACACCGGCGGGCCGCTGGGCCTGATCCGGGCGCGGGCGAAGGCTCTGCTCTACCTCTACTCTAGTTGGGGTGATGTGTGTACCACACTGGCAGGCCACTGGGCCTGATACACCGGTCTGTCACAGGCCTGCCTACCTTGCAGGCACGGGCGGAAGCTCTGCCCTGCCCCTCTGGCTTGATGATAAACTGAGAGAGACTTGGGTATTTGTGACTCACTTTCTTTACCAGGAGACCAACTATTTCTGTCGCCGCTGGTATCAATGAAGTTCTCTCCTCCTCCGCTTTCTGATGACATCAGATCTCTGCCATGTTGGTATCCCATGCAAATGGCAGCATTTCGTTCCCTTTGCCGGGTGACCAAAGCAATGGGTGAGTCCTGACCGGCCCTCACAAGCCCCGTCTCAGTCCTATTGCCACTGCCTATGAAGGCTCGGTTGGTATTTACCTCCACAGTATTCAGCAGGACCCGGACCGAGAAGCAGTTTCTGTGGATTCTTTAGCCCTGGGCCAGAGCAGTTCCGGGAGCTGGAATTCGGCCGCTCCGTGCTCGGTGTATGTTCTGATAGAAGCAGGCTCCAAGAAGCAGTTTCCGCGGGTTAATTAGCACTGAGCCTGAGTAAGTTGTCTTCGAGCCACAGGCGAATGGCAGCCTGAAATTACCTGTTGTATGGCTGAATGAGCTACGATCAGTCGAAAACGTGACCACATTTTTATATACATAAAAAAGAGTGTCAAGAAATGTTTTTAATTCGTCAAGTTTCTAAGTGTTTCTCTCTCTAGATCTCTGGCTTCTTCCACCACAGTCCTTTCTAGTGTGCAGCTGTTGGGCTTCTCTGTCATTTACATGTGACTCTATCTAAGAGGAAACAGAATGGAATCAGGGAGATGTTTGGATAATACTGTAAGATTCTCTCCAACTTCTTGGGTCTGAAGATTCTCAAATTTAGAACTAAAAACAAGTTGAATTCATGATCTGTATTCTAAAAATACCCAAAGAGTCAAGAGTACAGTGTTTTTCCTCTTATGTGGATTTTAGACCAAACTTAGAGGTGGGGAATCCCATGAAAATAGAAGAGAGATCAGTGGAGTGGAGGTATGGGATTGAGGGGAATAGAGGAGAGACCAGAAAAGGGAGAGACTGTGGAATGAGACTGTACATATATTAATATACCACAGTGAATTTCACCTTTGTATATATCTATAAAGCACTAAAAAACAAACAACAACAAAAAACTATCAACACATATAAGAAAGACCAGTAGAATAGAAGAAAGAACAGGGGTGTGTGTGTGTGTGTGTGTGTGTGTGTGTGTGTGGTGGGGGGACTAGGAAGTACTGGTGGCTGAACTGGAGCAAATTATATTCCATGTTTGTATAATGATCTCCAAATGAACCCCAATATGATGTATAACTATAATGGAGTAATAATATTTTAAAAATCTGTTCTTCTGAAGCTTTTATATAACTAGGCTAACTACCTCATTAAATAGCAAAGATCTATTTAGTGTTTCACACCTGAAGCTCATTAGTTACCCAGGCTTTGTGTCTATAAAAATAAAGTAGAACTTATTCACTCTTTAAAATGACTCCTAGTGGCCCCTGGGATTTCTCATTCCTAGTCTCTAAAAGCAAGAATTATATTAAAAAAAGAAAGAAAACTTTCAAAGACCCATATAATTCCAAGTAGGTATGACGCATGGCATGACCCAGGTCATTTGCAGTGACATTGAATGTAAAGTGACCTTGCTCAAGGACTAGGGCAGATGGGGATTTAGGGCGTTCCGGGTTTAGGGCGGTTCCAGGTTTAAGGTGTACCCTGGTAGGAATAGGGCGTATCCTGCTGCCTCGGGCGCGCCCGCTCCTTGAGTTCCCGTTGAGTTCTCGCGGGATTCAGAGAGTATTAGGGATTCAGAGCCCAGTGGAGTGCGTGGATTTTGCCCAGAACGTGGATTTTCCCAGAACGTGTGTGTAAAGTGCCAGTAACAGTTCGAGAATAAAGAGTTGCTGTTTGAATCTACAAGGTGTGTGGTGGCTCGTGATTTTGTGCCCAGCCAGACTGCGGCATTTGGTGGCCTGTACTCAGAACGTCTAAAGCTTGGAGGTAAGTGAAATTGCTCGCCCCTGAGGGAGAGCGAAAGAATGGGTGACCATTTCAAAAAACAATGTGTTCTTGTTTTGATTTATTTTGTTTTTATTTCAAGTTGCCTGTCCCTAGAACATTCTCAGGCAAACTGGGGAAAATGGTTGGCTCAAAGTTTGAAGTTGTTCACCCCCGAGGAAGAGAAATTGTTAGAGGAAAGAGGCACCCCAGTAAGACCAAGAACAGTTAGGGCATATGTTGATACAATACAAAAATGTAGCCCATGGCTTTTTAAAGACGAGTTATTAAGTATATCAATGGGACCATCATGGTATCCTGTAAAAGGATTTTTCTTCAACAAGAAAGAGATGGCTAGTTCTGTTTACTACATTTGTCTAAGATCTTGGTTTTTACAGACATCTGATTAATTTACAAAGCTAAAGTGTTAAAATATCAACCACTAAATATAAAATCAAGTGTTCTTTACTTATTAAGTTCCATAAGGTAACATATTTAAACATTATGTGTGTTTTCATAATTTGGTAAATGGAAAAAAAGGTTTAATATTGCTTTGGTCTTTGTCTTTGCTAAAACAAGGTTACTAAGAGTTAAGATTCTATCATGTGTAATTTATATACAAAGAGTATAAGAAGTTTTAGTTGGGTTTCAATTATAGTATTATACTACCATAAAAAAACATGAAAGTATTTCATCTTATTAAAGTGGAGTAATTTGTCTAAATCAGAAATTTTATAAGAGTTGTTTCAGAATGTGAATTTATAAAAAGGGTTAACGGTTAAAAAAGAGAGAAAAAGATTCAAGATGTGGAAATATATTTTAATATAAAAGGTTAAAGGAAAAAGAAATGTTTCTAGATGAGATAATCTCTGTGTGGTAAAGTAAAAAGTTGTAAAATGCCATTTAAAAAGATTTTGAGGAAACTAGACTTACTTTAAAAGCTTGAGAAAGGAAGAAAGAAGAAAAAGGTATTTGTACATGGCAGATTGAGACAAAGCTTCTCAATGGAGTTAAAAAAAAAAAAGCCTTTGGTTGAAGGGCAGCCATGTAAACTAACATTGAAGCGATTTAAACAAAATCTAAGCCTCGTTTAAAAGAGTGAAGTTGTAGGTGGTGAAAAAGTACATTTAAAAGTACAGTATAGATGATAATTAAAAGGCTTTAAAAGGTTAAATTGAAGGTGGTCGAGATACCTTCATGGCGGAAAAAAGATTGCTTTATTGCATCATTCGAAGCCTAGTTAATCTTAAAGGCATTACTTAAAAAATGGGAAGATAATAGGATAAAAGATATTTAGATAAAGAAGATTAAAAATTTAAAGTGAAAAACTTTAAAGACAGAAGTATAGAAAGTTAAAAAGAAAAAAGATAAAGAAGATGTAGAAAGATAGAAAAGATGTAGGAAGACAAGAATTTTAAACCCACAAAATAGGAAAAAAAAAAAAAGAGGAAAAAAGGCAACTAAGGGTAAATATACAAACCTTAGGAAAAAAACTAGAAGATAGAAATAAGATAGAAAATGGTTGAAAATGTCAAGTAAAGGTATTTCAGATAGAAAATGCAAGAAGCTAAGACAACTATTAGATACAGACATATACTTATTAAAGCAAAAAGAGGGAATTGGAAAGGGGTATATATCCCCCAAAGATAAACTTAAAATAACCCTTTTTACTCTAAACTTTTTAAATTTGGATTCATCAGGACTTAGTGCTGCGGAAAGGCATATGTATCCAAAAAATGTACATAAGCCTAAAGTACTTTGGAAAGATATTCTAACAGGACAATGGAAAGGTCCTGACCCAGTGATTGTCTGGAGTCGGGGGTCTGTTTGTGTTTTTCCACAGGGAGAACAGCAGCCCATTTGGATTCCAGAGAGATTAACTAAAACAGTTTCTACAGATCGAAAAGAAGATGATTTGACTCAAATCCATAACAGCTGATATCCAGAACTCCAGCTTGGCCATTCTTACATCTGCGACAGTGATTAACCAGGATGCTTTTTTCAATAGCTATTTTATTATTGCATTTTTCCACATCATAAGGTTCTATTTTTATTTTTTGAGCTCATACAAACCTAGGTTAATGTTTTTCTGATCAGTTTTATTTTTTGACTGTGGAGTTTTTAAACATTGCAATGGAGATTTCACCTAGGTAAAGCTACAAGGCCTTTACTATTTTCTTATGTGTTGTACGTTTGTGTACACTCTTGTGTTTTGTGTTGTATGTCTGTATGTGCGTATGTCCATATTTCTTATATGAGGAGCGCTCATGAAAAAATGGATCCGAATTATTATTATTTTTTTTTTTTCACGTGATTTAAATGGTTTAATTTAAATTAGGTAAACAGCTGTTAAGGATTGTTTTTAAAGGAGGTTAACAGATCTGTTTGTTTACTTTCACCTTTCCTTTTCATTATATTTAATAATTCTTTTCAGGATAATGTCTTTTTAGCATCATTGCCAGAATTCCTATCTTCATCCCAGTGCCGGTGAAGACAAAGATAAAACCAGACTACAGCTTCTATGATAGCTATCACAGTAAACTGTATAAACTGATGCATCAATGAATATAACTCAACAAGTAATGCTCAATCAAGGAGTTAACTTACTTTGGGAGGAAACGGATTTTGGGAGGAAATGGACATATTGATAGATTCCTCCGCTTTGAACTGCTTGCAGAACTTGCCTGGACTATGTAACTATCGTTTGGTGCAGCGAATTGTGGTAATGCTGGCATATCTTTGCTGATGGTGTCACCAGTGATGCAATTTTTATTTCCTTGCCAGCGCACCCCATGTTAATTGTGGTAGTGCTGGCATATCTTTGCTGATGGTGTCACCAGTGATGCAATTTTTCCCAAGGAGCCGTCAATTGGCTTGGTGTCGTGGCATTTCTGTATCCTCCTCCCTTCTGCTAGTGATGGTCTAAAATTTGGGGGCCAATGGCTGTATGCTGGACCGGTAGTCAGTGACGGGTATGATCCAATTGCAGTGGTATCAACCTAAGACAGGAGGCTGACGCCTAGAGGTCAGTTTTTCCCATGACGGGTAAGAACCATATGTTGAATTGGACAACCTACCAGGCATGGTCCTTAAGCCACATTGCTTGTCGTTTAATTAATCAGAAGGGGGGAGATGCTGAGGGCCATTGCTAAGTAAGAATGACGCATGGCATGACCCAGGTCATTTGCAGTGACATTGCATGTAAAGTGACCTTGCTCAAGGACTAGGGCAGATCGGGATTTAGGGTGTTCCAGGTTTAGGGCGGTTCCAGGTTTAAGGTGTACCCTGCTAGGAATAGGGCGTATCCTGCTGTCTCAGGCGCGCCCTCTCCTTGAGTTCCCATTGAGTTCTCACGGGATTCAGAGAGTATTTGGGATTCAGAGCCCGGTGGAGTGCGTGGATTTTGCCCAGAACGTGTGTGTGTGTAAAGTGCTGGTGACAGTTCGAGAATAAAGAGTTGCTGTTTGAATCTACAAGGTGTGTGGTGGCTCGTGATTTTGTGCCCAGCCAGACTGCGGCAGTGTTTCACACCTGAAGCTCATTAGTTACCCAGGCTTTGTGTCTATAAAAATAAAGTAGAACTTATTCACTCTTTAAAATGACTCCTAGTGGCCCCTGGGATTTCTCATTCCTAGTCTCTAAAAGCAAGAATTATATAAAAAAAAGAAAGAAAACTTTCAAAGACCCATATAATTCCTTAATAAGCAAATATGACAATTCATTTTTAAAAATTATTTATGAAGCTACATGAAGCAAAATCACTTTCCTTCCTCTTTGAATAGACATAGTTACTTGAGGTCATATACGTTCTAAAGAATGCTCTTGTACTACCTATTTTCAGGTGTAGGAAATTATAAAATAAAACTTAATCTGACAGAAAATTAAATTCAAATGAAAATAATTCTTAAATTCTTGTGATCAGAAGAGGAATGGAAACTATGTGATCCTTTTTCTATTTCTGACCCCCAAATATGATCATGCCAGTAAACTGATGGAATGATCTATAAAACTGAAGGGCTTGTTACTTGAACCTATGTTAACTGGTAGAAGGGAAAAATGCCTAGAAAAATAAATTTCTACCAAAGTAAATCTGAAAATTCAATCTCACAGAAGTCTTTGCACTTCACTAAGCAACCCTAACATGCATCCCTTTTTTGAAAAATTACTTGGTTGAAAAATGTGGTAAAACAGTGATTATAAATAAAATGAAACTTAAGTTTTTCTTCCTTAGAATATCACTGACACAATTCCTGATAATGAATTTAGTAGCTAAGTGTTTTTATTTGGTATAAATAGTCTGCTTTATTTACTTAGCCTTGATAAAAAAAATCATCAAATACTTTTAAGTCCATTCTTTGTCTATATATTCCTTTAGAGAAGTTACTTTCTTAATGTCCTCTTGATGGCAAACTCTATCAGAGCTTGTCAAATAACAACAACAACAACAACAAACACGAGATTGTGATCACCCAAAAGTGGCGAGGGAAATCAGAGATTAAAGAAGTATATCCCTAGGTATGAATGAGCTGTTTTAAATTGATATTTTTGTATTTTTCAGTTTGAGTTTTCAATTTTCATTTTTGATGGTGCTGGGGATTGAACCCAGGGCCTTCCACATGCCAGGCAGATACACTACCACTGAGTTACATTTCTAGCAAGTTTTCAACTCTCATTAACACAATTTTAATGTTCAATTGGGAATCAAGGAGTTGTAAATATAATAACAATGCAGCAATTGCCAGAGTATTGAGAGATTACAAATTACTGTGTCGTTTCTTTCATTCACTTATTCAACATGTATTTATTAAGAACCTACTTTTCTAGGTTCCTAGACATTAGCATAGGAGTTGGAGATAAAGAAGTGAATGAGACAGAGAAAATCACCATTTGCTTGGATCTTAGGTTCCACAGGATGAACTACAGCACATACACTAAGAAATAAGAATAAGGTCTAAGGCAATATTACACAGTTTTGCTTTCCATGAAAATAAACCAAATACTGAGCTAGAAAGTGACTTGTATTGTGTATATTTGTGGGGTGCATATGTGCTTGTGTGCTTATGTGGTTGTGTGTGTGGGGGGGTGTATGCATTTATGTGGTGTGTGTGTGGGTGTGGGAGTATGTGTGAATGCCTCTTGGAGGAGGTGACATCTGAGCTGAGACTTGAAAGATGAGAACAAGGTATTTTTATAGAAGGATAACTCACTTGATTTCTGATTTACTTGGTGCCATTGTTTGAATGTGTACCCCCAAAAGTACATGCTGGGAATTTAATCTTAGAAGGTTTAATTGAATAAGAAGTGATTGGGTGACCTTCAAGGATGGAATTAATGGATTAATGTGAGTGGGTTCATTATCACCATTACCATTAGACTTGGTTTCTTATACAAAGGGCACCTTTGGTCCTTTTCTTCTTGGCCTTACCCTGGCCCTCATCTTTTCCTTCTCTAGCCCTCTCACTTTTCTCCATGGGATGACATATCAGAAGTCCCTCTCCCAATGCCAGCACCTTGACAGTAGACTTGGCCAACAGAGCTCTGAGAAAAAGCTGTTTTAATTTATAAATTATCAGTCTGTGGTATTTTATGACAGCAGCACAAAATGGGTGAGGCCATCTGAATAGCTGTATCACAATCAAAGACTTGTAAATTTCCTTTATTCTCTAAAATCATGTTCCTGACAATTCTCATGGACTATGTAAGCTTAAAAGAAGATAACATCTAACTTTAGGGAAACTTTCATGGAAATGGAGCCACTGCCTTGCTGTACTCTGTCCTCATAAAAAAGGGAGTCATATCAACCATCTGTATCTTGGTTTGTAGCAGAAGAAATGGAATATGAGATGGATCACATTACTACGCTTTCTGCCCTGATTCCATTCAAGAGCTTTGAGGGAAGGTCGAAAAGGAGAAAGGAAGGTGAAGAAATCAACCAATCAATTATCCATCAATCCATAGGGAAATGTGTGTGGAATCCCTGCTGTGTGCCAGACATAGTAACTGAGCTTTAGAAATGAAGTCCTGTGGAGCTTCCTGATCAGAAAAAAAAAAAAAAAAAAAAAAAAAAAAAAA
>NW_025999900.1:48688338-48739603 GCF_001458135.2 Marmota marmota marmota
AAAAAAAAAAAAAAAAAAAAAAAAAAAAACTACATTCCTGAAGGTAGTTGAGAATTTTCATGGATATATGTCCCTTGGAAAAGGAGAAGTACATGTGAGAATAGGGACACTATAAAACTTATCAATTGCTTGGCAATCATATAGTCCTTCCAGGCATATATGTAGGCAAACTGAAGTGCATGTGTGATTTATACACAAACACACAATAATCAAGGCTACTTTTGCTGTGTTTTACCTCCTTAGGCACAACTCGTAACCACTGATACACTAGAGACTATTCCTACCAGCACCTAATTACATAAACTTTAGCTATTTTGTAAGGAGTTTGATATTGCATGAATAATTTGAAATTGGGCATGTATAATTACTTACAACATGATAACCTGCAGATGATACATCTCAAGGCGTGCTCCCCCCATAGTCAGTCAAAAAGTTTTACCAGCGCATCACCAGACTCTAAGTATTAGAAAGATCTCTGCTTGTTTTTCCCCCAGCACTAACCATGTTTATCCCAGCATGAAGTAGCACAAACGAGTGGCATCCACGGAGTGATCACTTTCTGATGTCAGAGTCCATCCTGGAAAGAGAAATGAGTTTGGGGAAAAGAGCAGATACTTTCAGTTTTGCACGGAAGTGCCAGTTTCTTCAAGAGTTCCCAAGAGGAGTCTCATGCCCTGAGAGTTCTTCCAGAGTGGTTGACCCTCCGGGGATGGCTCCTGGCTGATTTCCTAGGCCATGGCCTGATGCTTTCTGCTCAGAGCCCCCACTGGCACCTGGGGGAATCAAGTTGGCAAAACAGATGCTAAATGTAGGGCAGCAGCCCACGGGGAACATCACCTTCCTGCTGGTGCTGTTTCCTCAGCTCAGACTGTTTTCACTTACCAGGTGTTCTGGACAACATGTGCCTTGTGCTCTAGTTTATAGAGTCATTTGATTGGTGGCTTCTCTACCGTAATTCCTTAAGAAATTGCATGTATCTATGGTAAGAGTAGGTAGTCCTATCCTCAGAGTTCTGTCCTCAAATGACATCTTATTTCTCTTTTTCTTCCTTATTCTGCTTGCTATACTAATTCCATCATTTAACATCAGGCCTATTAATATATCTCTGAATCTCATAACTGATTTCTGCTTCAATTTTTCCACGTGCTTCTAGTGTGGATGACTTTGGAGTTTGGGGAAACAGACTGTGTTCCCAAAGTCAGCACTTTTTGGAGATGTGACTTTGGGGAAATAATTGAATGCTGCTATCTGTGCAGTGGGTGTCAACATTTATTTCCAATAGACCTCTTGAGGAAATTGTGTGAAAAAGTGAGATATTGTGAGATATTGTGTACTGCCTAACGAACAGAATGCATTTGTGCAAATAACAAGAATGCCGTTTCTTGAGATGCATGCACAGCCCCTGTCTCCCTCATGGTCTCTGCTGTACTTAAACAGCCCAGTACATCTTTTTTTTTGCCTGTTCACCAATCCTCCTAGGCCATTTGTTGCTCTTACGTGAGCTGAGTTTTCTGTTTCTTCCACTTAGCGTTGATTTCAACATTGATCTTTTTGAATCTATTGACCTCGTTACAGTATGGTACTGAGATTACAATTCAGCCTTGAAATGTTATCCTCAGGATGAGACATCAGTTCTTAACATGTGACTCCCTCTCTCCATATCACCCCACTCTCACCACCCTTCACTCCCATCTCAACATCCTTTATAAAACACCTTTCTCAAGACTCACACAAACTAAGCTGTGTGCCATCTGTATTTCCCTCCTGCCCTGTCTGCTGCTACCGTCTGCTTCACGGCTTCAGCAACTGAAACATGGAATGGGCTCTTTTTGAGGTTTTGCCAATTACATTAAAGAGGGAGGGAAGAACAAAATGGGATGAGCAGCACCTGGGGACAGGTGTGATTGCACAGCCTTTCTTGTTCATTGACAAGTTTAAATGGAAATCTCAAGCTGCTCTTTCAAGTAAATGTCTGTGTTGTTGCTTTCTGGTCTTCACGCGGCCTCTTTAGTTTCTCTCGACACTCATTACTTTGTGTATAATTTCTCTATCTCTCGTTTCCCCAACTTTTACAAGGCACAGGGAATGAATGACTTTAATAAGCACAGACTGCTGTAGGAGGGTCTGAAGCCAGCACTATTTAGTTAGAAGGATTCCCCTCTACCAGATGTCCAGCTCTCTCTCTACTTTTCGATCTGATAGCGAAACCAAATAGATAGACTTCTTTCACTTGGCCTCTTTCTTTAAGATTTCCACTTACCTTATTTGAGGAATTTATTAGGATGATCAACAATCCAGGTTAGCTGGAGACCTTCATGGGTTTCTCACTTAAAGTCCTACGTTATGGAAAAATCCCTCAGTCCTGGGAAAACTGACAAGGTAGATCATTTTACCTCTGATTGATCAGTTAGGGAATATGAATGGAATGGTACATCATATTGTGCTGCATTCAGTCTTTTAATTGAATTTGATCTTGTTCCCACCAGGTGGACAAGCCATACCCCATCAACCAAATTTATCCTTCAACCTGTTTTGGTATACTCAGTGACCTAAGAAGGTTTACATGTTAGTAAAGGGTTGTTTCCAAAAATGAATGTATGACAAAGACCAGGCAGCTTACCTAGTAAAAAGCACTATCTTCTGGTCATTTACAGAAAAGCTTAATTGATGGATGGCTCAAACACTTCTTCCTTTGCAATGCGTCAAGGTTTAGGATGTACAAACAATGTTCATTTTGCTAATGAGATGAGGAAAGAAAATTGTGATCATTAAGATTGTTGAAAAAACATTCTAGGAATGGCACCCATTTCATTTGTTAGTTGTCAACATATATATATATTTATTATGCAAGAAAGGAAAACATTTTCACCCTGAATAACACAGAATTTTATAAAGAAATTGCTTTAAATCCAAGTCTGAAGTTTAATCTCGGCACACAAGTTGCTAATAATTTTCTAGTATATATTGTGGATGATCTTCCAACAGCTGCTTGCTGCAGATGACTAGTATAAACCAACAAACATTTCCTGGTCTAGGTAACATGTGTCCAAAATTGAACCAACCAGACTAAGAATTTTCATTCCATGTACATTATCAAAGACATGTGTGTCTGCAGCCAGCACCTGTGTGAAAGTTTAAAAATTTGATAAGTCAAAGAGGTTTTGTTTTCTTCTCTATTTGTTAAATAAGCTTTTTCCCTGTGTGCAGACCAAAGAGAGAAATAAAATCTTAGGAGTTAAAATCTGTTGAGATAGTTGACTTTCTGTTGCAATTGTGGTCACTTGTAATTTTTTTTATAGTTTTGACTTCAGGATAATTCTTATTGGATCAGTTCATCTTTTATTGCCTCTTTACATGGTTTATGGGTAACTCTTAATAATTGTAATCTGAAGACAGCTCTGCATAGCCTTCCCCTAGTTAGCATAACCAGGGAACATAGAAGCTGTTGGAAGAATTAGAAAAGAGGTTATTCAACTGCAGTATCTTGATATTCTCTCCAATGAAATATATATATTTAAATCCCAAATGTTTCCAATTGCTTTGTTATAAGAACATTCTTTCAATCCTAATGAATATGGTTTTAAACAATAGAACCGTGGAGGTTGGTTTTATATATTGCTCTCTGAAATTGTGATACTTATCTCCATTTCCTTTAAAATGTTCTTTGTTCAGGCTCACATGTGACCTGGGTCCTGGCAAGGGTCAGCAGCCAGACTACCCATAAGTGACAAGTCCATTTTTCTACTTCATATTCTCATTAAAATTTTTTCCAAAATTGAAAATGGTTTTCAAACCCACTTTAATATTGTATTAGTCAGGATTCTCTAGAGGAACAGAATCAACAGGAAGTATAATTATAAAAAGAGGATTTATTAGAAGCTGGTTAGTCCACAATGGCCATCTGTAGGTTGGAGAGTTGGAAGAACCAGTAGCTGTGCAGTCCAAGAGACTGAAGCCCCAGAACAAGAAGGGTCAATAGTGCTACCCTAGTCTGAGATCAAAGGCTTCTGGGGAATCCCTGGAAGAGTCTACTTTGGAAGAGTGAAGAAGCTAGAGTCCCATATCCTCAGATGATTGCAGCAGGAAGAATTGAGCTTCTATCCACTTCTGCTTCTTTGCTCTTCCAACTTTTATTCCATCCAAGCCATCATTCTATTGAACCATGCTACTCATGCTTAGGGATGGTCTTCATTTCAGTTGGCTATCCCACATGCCAATCATTCCTAGACCACCCTCATCAACACACCAAGAAGCCTCTTAATCAATAAGAATCTGTTTTGGGGGGGAGGGGGGATACCAGGGATTGAACTCAGGGATACTCAACCACTGAGCCACATCCCCATCCCCAGCCCTATTTTGTATTTTATTTAGAGCCAGGGTCTCACTGAGTTGCTTAACACCTCATGTTTGCTGAGGCTGGCTTTGAACTCACAATCCTCCTGCTTCAGCCCCACCCTGCTAGCTGTTGGGATTACAGGCATGAGCCACCATGCCCGGCCCCCTCTGGCATCTCTTAATCCAATCGAGTTGACAAATCAAACATAGAGGCTGTTAGTCAGTGGTCAGTTGATGCCTAGTGAGTTCATAAAGAGGCTTTATGAAGTTTCTTCAAATTTCATGTAGTGGATATGTGCATTACAGGGAGGAGAGACCATACACTAATGATATTCTTTAAGCGCTGAGCTATTCATTCTTACAAATGGGTAAATTGAGACATCATGTTTATGGTATTGCTGATGATCAACTAACTAATTAGATAGTCAATACCAGACCAAAATGAAGGATATCCAACTTCTGGTCTAGGGGTCTTATCTTTTGAGGAAAAACCTTTGTGTGTGTGTATTAAGTGAGGAAGGTAAAATAGCTCTCAAACATATATTTCTTGTAATGCAATATGTCTCTTTGTAGGGTAGGCATTCCAGAAATGTGATTGATTCTTACATATGGCTTGGGAAACCAGCCTGTTCTTCCATATGCCCCAATCTAATATATGACAAAATTGGGCTCATTATTATAATGAATACATTAGCAGATGATGTCATAGCTTTAAATATTTAAAATGAAGCCTATAAAACTTAAAGTTTAGCTTAAAAATTAACTATCATATAAGTTGCCCATCTGTAGATAAGTTGAAACCTGTGCCAGTCTAATTAACAATCAGGAATATGGTAATTGTTTTTGGCATATGAATATGGAAAACTTCTCTGGAGTAAAATAGTGCCAAGTTGTGCATTTCTGTGTCTTTTTTCTTTCAGATTACAGTGTTAATATTCTAATAATATAGTATTTGTCATTATATTTGATATTTTAAATAGATTTTTTGTTTTAATTTCTTAACAGAAAAGTACTATCCTGTGTGTCTATGTATCTATCTGCCTATCTGCCTATATATCTATCATCAACCTATCTCCTTATGTGCAGAGCAGGGATTATTAACTTGAGCACAGCTAACCTTTTGAAAATGATGATTCTTTTTCATTGCAGCTGTCCTATACATTGTCGGATGCTTGCCAGCATACCTTGCCACTGCGAGATCCTGGAATCTTTTCTCTAATAATCATGAGAGTAAAAATGTCTATAGATATTACTTACAGATGAGAAAACAGTTAGTGTATCTATTCTATAACTGAGACTTCTTAAATGTATCAAAGTTATGATGAATGCTTCTAGGAAAATGGCATCTTCAAGTCCATAGAGACAAACAAACAAACTTAGGAATATGCTTAGCTCATTCACAGCTCCCATGGAGATACCAAGTTATTTCTAGAAAAAAAAAAGTTTTCATTAATGTATGCCTGCATCATATTTCCTATTTGAAGGACCAATAAATATAATTTATGCATGTATTAACTTGTTTTACTAAAAGTGTTTAACTTTTGCATAGTCATGCTTTTACCACATTTTCACAATTAAAATTTCTTTCCAAGTTTTTTTTATTAATTTATTTGTGTGTGTGTGTGTGTGTATAAACATTAGCAGTGTAATGAAGACTGTGAACTATTACATTATTGCACTGGGGAGACTTTGTTATGGTAGTAGCTATTGTGTTTAGGTGGATCCCCCAGCTATTAGAACAACCAAAAATTTGGGGTAATCTTAGATATTCACCTGGGTGAGGCTTCTGGCCTTTGCAAAGATTCTTTGTGTTACGCCAGGTTGCTAGGAAACAAAGAGGTAGGGAAGACCTTTATGAGGAGAAACAAGTACCCAGTTATACTGTTAGGCAATCTTGAAAAGCAGTCTCCACTTCTATCAAGTATTCCCTGAGAAAATGTATATTTCCATTTAGCCTTTGAGACACTTGACTTTCAAGTACATTTTCAGGAATATGTTTAGTAAGAAAGTAGAGGACATATTTTTATTTTCCTTTTATCTGTGATAAAAAAGTATTCAGTAGATGTAGATAGTTTTATTTATTTATTTATTCATTCATTTAATTTTCCCCCACATCAGCTTCTGTGTTGGCTATGTCATGGAGATAGTCAAACTTCTCTTCTATACTCAGCCTTCATATTGTGCTCCTTAATCTGATAGTGAGTTCCCCAGGACCGATTCTCAGCTGTTTGGCTATGTAAAAGACACCTCTTTGGAAAGCATTTCATCTTTCTTTGTGTCACATCATTTGAGGAGCAATGAAATACAATTATCCTCTAGGATGATATGTGAAATAACAAATGGGTTTGACATCTATTCAGCAATTCTGAAGACAGCCCATTTTTATTTCTCTTCCTATGTAGTTAAAGTCATCATAGATTTGGACTTTGATTCTCCTTTGTTACAGCTTAAGCAAGGTTGATTACCCACCCACCCCCCAAAAAAAATTGGGGTAAGAATTATCTTCATTACATTGTAGGATGAGTGGTGTTTGAACCTAAGCATTTCATAGAAAGATCAAGATAGTTAAGTAGCCCGTCCTTTTGCAGATATATTCACTTATTTATTTAACTATATTTCCTGAGCTTTGTTGTGTGAAGGTTATTTTTTCTACAGGCAATGGATAATGATGTCAGTCAGACACCCCTTCCAATGCATGAGTGATTAAAGGGCATCAAAATATAGCACACCAAAATATACCACTTGGACCTAAGGGATATTTCGAGCTAAAAGAGATTTCACAATAAACAACACAGAGATCTCTGCTCTCTTATATAAAAGGGCATGCATCTACCTCCACGAAGGCAACATAAATTTCCATTTTTAATGGTGCTCTCTTTTCCTTCCCATGAAGAGAACTATTCTTAATTACAGGAGAGGACTCTCACCACTGTCAAAAGCACAGAGGTGAGCCTGCATGCCGCGCCTTCTGAAGCAGCCCTTTGCTCTCATACACCTCCTGATCAGTGTCCCACAGTTTACCAACCCTGGAAGCCCACACCTCCCTCCTTGGATTATGTCTTTACAGTTTATCTCCCTTTGTTAAAAAATGGCATATAAGCGTTGAATCTAATGACTACTTTGTGTTTCCATCCTCTGTGTAGCTCCCATGAACATAAAATTAAAACCATCAGTTAAATCTGTGTGCCTTTACATCAATTCGTCTGCCTTTTGTCAGTCTGATTCAAGTTCCAGGTACAAAGCCCAAATGGGTAAAGGGAATATATTTTTCTCCCCTGTACCAGGATAGCATTCCCTAAAAGAAGGAGATACTAAATACAGAGCCCCTGAGTCAGAAGCAATCTTGGCAAGTTTAAAAAGAAAGACGCGCAGCACATGGGCTTGAAAAGTAGATCAGGGTAGATCTACTATTAGATCATAGATGGTTATAATCCATGGGGAAAATTTGGGTTTTTATTTAAATGTATATGCACATCTATGTACGTACTTAGGCCTAAATGTGAGAACAAACTATTGAAGAAGCAAAGCATGAAAGTGGTATGAACTTCATTTTATTTGTTTATAATTTAGTCTGTTGTGCTGGCTGTTCTGAGAAAGGTGGGTGACAGGAGGTGAAGGATGGGAGAAGGGAGAGGATTCTGAGAAGATGGCAATGGTGTCAAAACAGGTTTTTCAGTCTCTCTGACTTGCCACATATAATGGATAGAGCAAGCAACTAGATATCAAAACAAAGCAGAAAATAAAACATGGACAATATAAAATGAAGTTAGATGGCAAGGTACTATTAGAGAATAATTACTGAATGGCATTTTTCAAACATGAGATGGCATACTTTATTCAGGAATAGCAGTGGGGCCATGGGGACCATTGGATTTTGCAGTGACAATGAGAGATTGGGTCCAACTCCAAATACAGCATGGGCAAGTGGGAATTTATAGCCAAGTAACAGCATGAGGGTCCCTGGATCAAAATCCCCATGGTTTAAATTCCCCCTTCAAAACTCATGTTGAAATTTAATTGCTATTGTAACAGTATTGAAAGGTGGAAATTTTAAGAGGTGACTAGGACACCAGGGCTGGGCCTTCATGAACTGATTAATGCTGTAATCTTGGTATTAGTAGGTTGGTTAGGAGTAGGTTCCTGGTAGAAAGAATCAGTGTGGCCTGCCTCCTATCTGCCTGGTATGTGGTCACTTCTGCCATTCACCACAGGAAGATAAAGCTCAAATTCCCTACCAGATGCTGGCACCATACTCTTGGATTTCCCAACTTTCCAAACCATGAGCCAAATAAACGTCTATTATTTACAAATTATCCAGTCTATGGTGTTCGGTTATAGCAGCAGAAAACAAACTAAGACAAAGGGTAAGGGAGATTCTGGCTAATCTGACCATAAGGATTCTGGCTAAAGAAGGCCAAGGTGATCAGGCATCACCTGGGGAACATGAAAGATGAAGACCCTGATCATATATCCAAGGTGGAAGTTCTGGTTACAGAGATTCTGGCTAAACCAATCCAAAGGGATTGGTGCTAGATCTGGCTTCTACAAGCAAGTACATAGATGAGCCAAGGAGCCTAAATAGAGTTTGGTCAAGCAAAGAGTCTTTGACAGCTCTCATAAGAACCTCTGCATATAAGGGATCAGAGATAATCCACTTGGTCACCGATAGCATGTGTGTGCAGGAGGGAGTGAGTGGAGGGAAGCGATGAAGTACATCAGTTTTAGAACAGCAACTCTGAAAGGAGGGTCTTCTCTCTCCACCACTCCATCACCAGGTGAGGGTAAGAAGAAGCACGGAAGAGGCTAGAACCTATTCATGATCCTCAACTGCTTTTCTAGGGCTCCTTCCTAGGATATCCCACACTGAGGAGCAATTGCTACAGGAGCTGTAGGAGTGAAATCAAGTACTAAAGAGATAACAAAGATCTAGAAAGGAGAAGGTCTAGATCCAAGTGAGGGAGGAGATCAGCATCAGGACATCTCAGAAAGCAAAGTCCCTTTATTCTATTTTAACCATAAACAGACAACAGAAGAGGGAGGACTGTGAAGCATGAAAAGTTTTTTCTGAATCTTGCCTCTCTCATAAAGTTCAGAATCACAGATTTCAAATAAAAATATTTATGGTGGTGGAGCATTATCTTCAATGGGGCAGTGAATATGAAAAAAAGAACAGTGGAGGATATATTTGGATTAAAAAAATATGGTAATCAAAATAGTCTATAGACCACATGCCATTGTAGATAAATGCTGCTACTCTGAGAATGATAATTGACCAATTGATTTACCCACCTTGGCTCTTAGCAAGTAGCCAAGAGTAGATGCCTTGGTGGTGCCTTAGTCACCATAGCAACTGTTTTATTTAGTTATAAATTCTGTTTACCAAGAAGTCTGTGTGAGGCTTGTATAGCATTTACATTCATCTTTTATTCAAATTTAGCAATTGCTTAGCCAACCAAGTATGTATGCTCACAGGAATCCTTGGTCAAATAAGCCAGGAAAAGCCATGGTAGGCTGTTTTAATGTTTATTGTGTTAGACTTTGGGGTTTTCATCAAAGCTGAAATGTTAAGGTTTAGATATACAAACCTACACCACATGATCATTATTTGCATTTATTTTTAGGCTCTTATTTTATCCCTTTAGATAGTCCCAGCTTGAACTGGCAGTTGTAGCTTTCTTTTACAAGGAAATTAACTCTTCAACACAAGTTTACTGTTACAAAACCTGTAACATGGGTTTTCTATCAAAGTATACAACAGCCAAGTAAGCACTTTCTATGATATTGGGGGAAAAAAACGGAATGGGCAAATTTAACAGGGAAAACAACCAGGAAGACATATAAAGAAACCCTAGACGTTCTCCTAATAGTACTTGACTGTTGAGCTTTCAACTTCTATAAACAACAGCTAATTTCTGTTCTGCACACCGATGATGCTCCCAGCTGTCTTTGAGTGGAGCCCCCACCATTGCTATTGAGACACAAAGAGAGCTACAGGAGTGATGCTGATACCCAAGGAAGACAAAGACTTTGAGGTCTAGGTACCAATATATAATAAACTCTTATGAGCCATGGCCATCATTTCTATCCTAGGGATGAACCTTACTCAAACTCTCATAAGATTTGTTAGAAGCTTCTGACTCCCTAATCAATCCCACCAATATATATGAAGAGAAAAATCCGACCATATTTTCTTATGGAAGAATTGGACCCTTTATTTTTAGTGCAGAGGAAATTTATGTATATGTGGTAACTCTTTCTGATATCTCCTATTGGAATCTAGGTGTATTTTTCCACAGATATGATAACCATATTTAATGGAAAATACTTTCATTATCATACCTGTTTGAGATTCTCATCTTCTTCTCCTTGCTGTGTCTTACTAAAGCCTCCCAAGAATATAATGAGATAGGAACAGTGAGTTGGTATTTTATCCCTTTAACTGAAATACCTGATATGAAAAATTTAGAGGAGAAAAAAATTATTTTGACATGTGGATTCAGAAATTTTAGTCTGACATGGAAGAAGATGGAAGAGAAAAGCTGTTCATAGCATCTTGGAAGCAGAAAAGGTAGAGAGAGGCTGGGAACAGGTATAGTCTTCAAGAACATGCCCTCAGCAACCTAATTACCCCACCCATGCTCCACCTGCTTAGAGCCTTTATCTCCTCCAAGTAGTCCATTTAACTACCCATGAATTAATCCATCAATGAGACCAGAACCCTCACAATCTAATCATTTCCCCTGAAACCCCACTTTTGGACATAGTTGTATTAGGGACTGAATCTTCAATACACAAGCTTTTGTAAGACATTCCAGATCCAAACCATTTTAGACAGAAAAGATTACACTCACTGAATCTCATTCCACCCCTGTGCTTCATCTATTATGAATTGCGCTCACATATTGACATGGACAGTATTTTCTCTCCCCCAAGATTTTGTATATCCTGTGCCTTCTGCCTTGAAAATTTTCTATCACTTAGCCAAACATTTCTTGTTATCATTCAGAATGCAATTTTTTTGTGTGTGTTATTTCCTTTAAGTAGCCTTTCTAAACCTAATTCTAAATCTACTGGGCCATTGTATACTGGTCCAGTCTCTGCTCTATGTGTTCTTTAAACCTCATATTTGTCCTACTAATAATTATATTATAATTGCTTATTTAATTGTCTGTACCCATTAGACTGCAAATTCCTTGAGAGTAAATGCCATGTCTGTTCTGTTTATTCTTAAATTCCATGTCTACTTAATGCCTTTTAAAAATGGATGCTTATTAAATATTTGTTGAATTAATCAATTAACAATGTGTAATATAAACCTCAGTAATAACTTTGATTTATTCACCGTCCATTATTTTAGGTACTTTTAATATGTCATCTCATCTTTTTAGAATCTTCAATGTAATTATAAGTACATTGCTATTATCCATATTTTAAAATAAAGAAACAGACTTGGAGAGTAAGGTTGCCAAAGGTTTCACTATTAATACTGGGAAATGATATGGGCAAAAATATGTTGATATATTGTGTGCATGCAGGAATATATAGCAACAAATCTCACCATTGTGTATAACTAAATACACCAATAAAAATATGGAAAAAAATGAAAAATAAAATGGGGCCACTTTGCAGATTCTCTAAAGGATTTATGTGTTTTCACCCAATATGCTTCTTTTTACAAATCATTTGGCATACTATCATTGTACGGCTGTACTCTCTGTTAAGAACTCTGTAAAATCCATATTTTGTAGAAATTGAAAAGTACATTTACCAAGAGTCAATAAGCAGACCCCTCAAGTGGTTCAAACTTGAGAGGTAGACATCTGAATCTTTGAGAAACATTTAACCTTGACATTCTCCCATCTTAATTGACAAGTCTGCTGTTGGTTACATGCTGAGATAAGAAGGATTTTCAGAGTATAATATGCAGGTCATTGGTTTTAAGTTGAGTCCATTGTAATTTACCGGAGTCTTGACAGTTCTAGGTGATATAAAGAAGAAAGATTGGCTTTATTAGGTGATTTTCCCGTCTTCAGTAGGCTACTTTAATAGATAATCATGGTTAACAACTTGATGACATTTCCCTGATTTTACTTTAGCATTTGGAAGTTGATGAGTTCTGGATCTCAGTAATATTGGAATGAGCTCACAGCCCAAAATAGTGAGTCTGGGAGCTGCAAAAAGTCCATTTTTCCTAAACTTCAGCCCTCTGGCTTTAGCTCTGTGCCTCTCCAAGTACAACCTGACATTTGCATCTGATTGGTTGAGAGCTGTTAGAAGCAGTAAGAACACACTTGGATACCCATCCATAAATTCCAATTTAATATATTTCACCAGAAAGAGAAACCCAAGTGATTTTTGCCAAGTTTGGAGAAGGCTTTGGATACCGGTTGATATTTAGAACCAACTTTATATCTAAGTAGCCTGGTGACTTTGGGGGGCTTTTGACAGGGAATATTTCAGGAGCACTGGAATGGGACTTGTCCCCCAAAACTCCTATTATTTATTTTTAAACCCCAAAATTGCAACATGGGTAAAGCTATACACATTCTGATTAACAATGAGGTTGCAAATAACAAATATTAACACCTTGGCTTTCACATACGCAACTGTCAGGACAGCTAGATCTGTCCCTGCAGTCTTGGATAGGGAGAGAGTGAAAGAACTTCAGAGCCCCAGCTGTCTAAAAGCAGGGCAGGGAAAAGCTGGTGCAATGAGGAAAGATTACTGTGTTACATGTTTCCTAAGAGCTACCTCTCTTGGGTCTCATCTGTCCTCAGTGTCTTCTTCTAGTTTTGGAATCATGTGCTCTCAAACTCCCTTTTTAGAGTAGAATTTTAGAGCAAAGCTTGCTTTTCACTGGGAAGAAGATATAAGATTTACAAAATTTTAAGAAATAATTCCCCAAAAACCTTCCCCTTGAGTGATGGTAAGACATGATGACCCATCTTTCCCATGATTATATTACCTCTTATGGCTAAAGGACAATTTTCTAAATGAACCTAATATTAGTACATTAGCCCTTTAGAAGCAGGGTTTTCTCTACTTTTTGGCAAAAGTAAATTCAGAGATTCAAAGTACAAGGGGAATCAGATGCACCTTTGTTGACTTTCAAGATGGATGGGGACACATGCCAAGGAATGCTGGAGGCATCTTACAGAAGACAGTGGCTCCGAGCTGTCTTTCCTACACGTTCAAGAAACTGTGAGCTTCCAACAACCTAAATTTGCAAGTGGATTCTTTCCCAAATGTTTCAAATAAAATCCCAGTGTCATCAATCCCTTGATGTCAATGTGTAAGACCTTAAGTAGATAATCAAGTTTAGCCTACATAGATGTATTCCCTACAGAATTATGAGATAACCATTGGATATTGTTCTGCACCATCTAATTTATGGCAATTTGTTAAATATCATATATGGCATTCTCATTTCTCCTGCACACATGGAAATATTTGGTAATTCATTCTGCAGTTTAAAAAACTAGGTTATCAGCTGTTTAAAGACATAATATTATCTATATGTTTGTCACAGAGGACATTTTGTGATTTTACTGTTTTGTTCACTTTTAATCATAAATAACGTTTTTCTTCATTTATGTAAAAATTATTTTAAAGCTATTTTAATTTAAGAGTACACCTCTGTGTCAACAGAGATGGTAGGCATTAAAATGTGTTGATATTAACATTATTATTATACACAATCATTACCATCATTATGTATTTTCATAATAGATTTTCTTTTCTGATATGCAATAACTATGGGATCCTAGAGTTGGAGGCACCTTAAAGATACAGGATCCAATGTTCTTAGTCCCAGTGAGCAAAAGCACAAGTCTCACAATGGGATGTCATTTTTTAGAAAGAATTATGTAGAAGGATACATTGAAACTTCAATTAAATTTTTATAATTTATATCCTAATTTGACAAACAGCAAATATCAAATTTCCTTATGTTTTGGACATGAAAACAAATCCAGGAATATTAAGTGACTTGTACAATGTTGTACCATAGGAGTAGGACCTAAAGATCAGAGTTTCTTCTGTGTTGCACTTTGCTACCTCTGGTCTTTCTCAAGACTCCCCAATAATCTACATAGTCAGCATGTCACGAGAGCTCTTCCAGAGCAGTAGTGATTCCCCAGAATTGAATTCACCCGAGTTGTTTGTAAAAGCCATCAGCATCAGCATCAGCATCACTCTTTCTGTCTCCTTGAAGTAAAGAGGTCCTTGATGATTTAGAAAATATCCTGTCTATGCCTTTAGAAACAGAAAAGTCTCTTTTCCTGCTACCACCCAAGAATAATAAAAGACTCCTAACATTTTAATGTGAATTTGTCTTTAAATGAAAAGCATGTTTAATAAACAGGAGAAAAAAATGATAAAGTTAAGTTTCTAAGAAAGTAAATAAATGTGTCAATAGAAAAAGAATAGGGCCAGTATTACTGAAGTCAAGGGTTAATAATCACAGTATGATTAAATATGTCCTTGGATCTTCCCAGTCCAACAACACCAGGAGTGTGCTAAAATAGTGAATCTTGAACTTGAGTGTATATCAGTATTACTTGGAGTACTTGTCAAGTTACAGCTGTTGAGCTGTGCACCTTCAGTTTCTGATTCAGTGGGTTGGTGCAAGGCCAAGAGTTTGCAGTTTCTACAATTTCCCAGGAGATGCTGCTGTGGGAGTTCTGGGAACTGCACTTTGAAAACTAGAAGATACTATCTAAACTGCTCCAGCTATCTCCTGAAGACCAGCAGGCCTCTGGTAGAATTCAGACCCTTCTGGGACTTGATGAAACTTAAGGTTGTAAATACAGGCATTCCTGGGAAAAAAGGGGGCAGTGGCTTATTCATTTATTAAACATTTACTAGAGAATTTCTGTGGCCAAGCTCTGTCTGGCTTCATAAATATACAGTCATTATCTCAGAGAAAGAAGAATTCAAACAATAAAATGTAATATAATGTGGAACTATGTTATAATTCACATATACCGTATGACTATTTAAGGACTCAAGTGAAATCATTGTGGTTTAGAATGACAAAGTTGGAACTACTCACAATATTGAGGAAGGAATGGACCATGAGTCCATTGTCAATCTTCAATAAAATAGCTGATGTGTGCTTCAATGCCATGCTAAGCAAAATTCATTGCCTAATTTTCATTCCAGTCACACACATACATATGCACACAGATATGAATTTAGTTAAATGTTATGAGTTTTTGATTGTTGTACTAGATTTATCCCTGGTTACCTACTCAGGGATATGAATCAAAAGTTTCTTCAGCCTTTGCTCTATTATCAGTTTTTTTTTTCCTATTAGATTATTTCCATCAGCAGAGCTCCATCCTATTATTCTTCAGGGTGAGAAAAGAAACTTATCTTTGGGCTACACTTTAATCCCTAGTAACTTACTCAAGTCTCCCTTTTGCTCAACAGCAGCTACTTAAAAATCTATGTTGGTTTGCCAATTCTTCTTCTGAACTTTCATTAAAGATCAGGGGCCACCACTTCACCTAAGTTGTTCTAATCAGTCATTAATGATTTATACTGTGCTACATCCAATGGTCAGCTCACAGTCGTATTTGCCACGGTAGATCAATTCTGAAGATTCTGTGATGTAACTAGTACATTTCTGTCATGAAACACATTCTTCACTTGGTTTCTGGGCCATCATATAATTTCTCTCCCAACTCTTTGACTGCTTTTTCTTTGTTAATTTCTTTTAATTGTTATTATTTTAAATACCATACCACATTGATATATAACTTTTATATATTAAACTGTATTAAGTCTATAGCTAAATGAATTCTGACAAATGTATGTGGTATATGACCATCACCCAATGGAGGTAAAATGCTTCCTTCACCCTGGTTATATCCAGTAGGCTACTGAAATTACAATTGAATTGATTTCTATGACAATACCTAGTTTAGGCTGGTTTTGACCTTCATAGAACTGGAATGTATGATGTGCAGTTAACTGTCCATATCCATATGCTCTGTGTCTGTGGATCAAACAGCAATGTGTCAAAAATAATGGAAAAGTGGCTGGGGATGTGGCTCAAGTGGTAGCGTGCTCGCCTGGCATGCATGCGTCCCGGGTTCTATCCTCAGCAGCACATACAAAGATGTTGTGTCCGCCGAAAACTAAAAAATTCTCTCTCTCTCTCTCTCTCTCTCTCTCTCTCTTTAAAAAAAAATAATGGACAATATTTGCATCTGTAAAATTTACATTTTGTTCCTTGCCAGGCCCCCAAAAAACTAGAATAGCAACTATTTGCATGCTATTTACCTTGTATAAAGAATTTTAAGCAATTTAGAGATTATTTAAAAGAATCAGAGGAACTGAATAGATTATATGGAAATACTACACAATTGTATACAAAAGACCTGAAAAACTGAGGATTATGGACACCCCAGAGATATAAAGGCACAACTATAGTTTTTAAAATATATCTGATTTTTTGGCTTAAAAATATTTTTGAATCTATCCATGTTGGTGCATTATTCCTATTGTTTAATATTCCATTGTATGCAGTCTCTTCTTTACACATAGACATTTGGGTTGTGTCCTGTTTTTGACTCTCATGAATGAGGCAACTGTGAGTATTCTTGAGGAAGTTTCTGTGGGACAGTTTTTCACTTCCCTTGGGTGAATATCATGGGGTAGAATCACTGGGGTATTGGATGATTGTATGTTTGGCTTTATAAGAAGTGGCCAAACAGTTTTTCAAAGTGATTGCACCATATTAACTTGTATGAGCAAGTGTAACAGTTATTGTTCCTAGTCTTGAATTCTACTCTGATAGTAATAGCCACAACAACATTCTTTCTGCTTAGAATCTTGCTTTATTTTTAGGGTCTCCATATGCAACAAATTTTGAACCAAAAATGTACTTTGGGAGGAAAATTAGTATACCTAAGATGAAGTGAAAAACTTTGTAAAGCTCAACCAGAGCCATTCTGATATATTATAGGTCCTTAAGTAGACCAGCCATAATAGTTGAATAATCAAACTGTTAGTCTTATTATTCAGAGCTATTCTTTACCTACTAGGTGCCACCCATTATTCTAAACTTAAGGAAACAGTTGTCAGTCAAGTTCCCCTCTCTTATAGAGTTTTATTCTAGGAGATATATAAAATAGGTAGATAAATGAATAAATAAGCAAGAGAATTTTAGATAAGAGATAAAACTATAAAGAAAATCAGAATTATAATAGAAACTGATTTAGGAGGAATAGTGGTCTTCCCACTCAATGGACAGTGTTGGCTTCTTAGTTCATGTGGCTTCTATTAACTTATATTCATTTTGTGAATTAGAATGCTTATGTGTTCCTTATGGGGGTAAAAACTGTGACAAACATTTTGCAAAATAGTTTGAACATATTTTCACTGCATGATTTCATTGTGAAGATATAGTCATTTTTAAACCCTCTCCCTGCAAGGGAGATATTTTTCAATTCTTTTCTCTTCACTCTCACTGGGAATGTAACTAGATCATCACATGGAGATTCAATATTGGGCCACAGTGACAGCAACAACCATCACAGTTCTTCCACAAACTCAATAACAGATGTGATCCTTATCATGTGTCAAGCACTGTTTTAAGAGCATTAGCAAAATTGATTTATTTACTCCAGTGAAACAAAAGCAAAACCTATGCCTATTTTTCTTATAAAAGAAATGTGAAGGAACCTGCTCAAGTTTTTCATAGCCACTCGGTGATGCAACCAGGCAATCTGGCCCCTGAACCCCTAAATCCCAGCTCACAAACCACTACATGGTACTGTGTTTGTCAAAGAGGTATTGAAGGAGCAGGATGATCCTATCAAGAATCAATAAATGGGATGGATTCAAACTAAAAACTTCTTCTCGGCAAAAGAAACAATTAGTGAGGTGAATAGAGAGTCAACATCTTGGGAGAAAATTTTTACCACTCTCACATCAGATAAAACATTAATCTCTAGGGTATATAAAGAACTCAAAAAGCTAAACACCAAAAACAAAGAAACAAACAAAACAAATAGCCCAATCAATAAATGGGCCAAGAACCTGAACAGACACCTCTCAGAAGATGATATACAATCAATGAACAAATATATGAAGAAATCTTTAACATCTCTAAGATTTCATCTCACTCCAGTCAGAATGGCAGTATTAAGAACATAAACAACAATAAGTGTTGGCAAGGATGTGGGGAAAGAGGCATATTCTTACATTGCTGGTGGGTCTGCAAATTGGTGTAGTCAATATGGAAAGCAGTATGGAGATTCCTTGGCAAGTTGGGAATGAAACCACCTTTTGACCCAGCTATCCCACTCCTTGGTATATACACAAAGGACTTAAAAACAGAATACTACAGAGACACAGCCACACCAATGTTTACAGCAGTACAACTCACAATAGCTAAACTGTGAAAACAACCTAGTTGTCCTTCAATAGATGAATGAATAAAAAAATGTGGCATACATACACAATAGAATTTTACTCAGCAATAAAAGAGAATAAAATCATGGCATTTACAGGTAAGTGGATGGAGTGGGGGAATATAATGCTAAGTGAAGTTAGCCAATCCCAAAATACCAAACACCAAATGTTTTCTAGGGTATAAGGAGGCTGATTCATATTGGGCTTGAGAAGGGGAACATGAAAGGATTAGTGGAACTTTAGATAAGGCAAAGGGGTGAGAGGGAAAGGGAGGGGGTATGGGGATAAATTAGATGGTGAAATGAGATGGATATCATTACCCTAAGTACATGTATGAAGCCATGAATGGTGTGAATATACTTCATATACAACCAGAGATATGAAAAATTGTGCTCTATATGTGTAATATGAATTGTAGTGCATTCTGCTGTCATATATAACAAATTAGAATAAAAAAAGTTAAAAAGAGAGAAAGAAACAGAGGTCATAGGAGTAAATAGATCTCTTCTCAAATTCCAATAGCACCATTTAAGAAGTTGATGACATTGGAAAATCTTTTTTATATTGGTGAAATTAATTATCTCTAGTATGTGGATGAAAATAACTATTTATTTTGAGTTCTTCTGAAAGCAGAGCCTGAGACAAGAACTTGGGTGAAGATACTTTATTTGTAATTTAATCTGAGAAGGCAAAAAGAGTGTGGAAAGAATGGCACAGGAGGGAGGGAACTGTATGTTATTAAGTTATGAAGGTATGTTATTAAGCTTCTATTGTGGACACTGGGAGCTAGTTTCTCCATGACTTCCTTTCAAGAGTATGCAGAATGCCTCCCAGAACTGGTGACCCCATGTCATGAGACTGGAGCACTTAAATACTAATTCCTGTCCACAGTGGTTGAGGGAGGCTTGCCCTGGGCTGCTAACCCCTCTGAACTTGTAGGCTGTATGTGAACTCTGAGTGAAGAATTTGAGGTGCATTGTACAGTGTGTTAAGGTCATGCCAATGTTTTAAAACTTTTCCTGTAAACCACTGTTTCCTTACTTTTAAAGTTTGTCTCTTATAAAGGGAAATTTTATTTTTGTCCTTGTATTTTCATCTAGTTTGATAATCAGTTTTTAAATTAGTCTATTTGCATTTAATGTGATTTCTGATTTGATTGGCTCAAGTCTCCCATTCCGTTTTTGTCTATGTGCCCTGCCTGTTTATTCTTTTATCTCTTTTTCTGTATGTTTGAACAAATTGAGTAATTGATTTAGTACTCCATTTTATGTGTTCTGTTGGCCTTTTAGGTACCTGTTTTGCATTATTTTTATTTTTGTAATTGCTCTAGGGAAATAATGTACATTCTGAACTCATTATACTTTGTATCAATAAAATGAAACTTCGTAAACAATGTAGGATACTTACAATTACATAATTTCATTTTACCATACTTCTAACCCTTTTTCTATTTTTGTCCTATACTTGATTTTTGACTACTTTATTATTTCTTCATTTCTAATGTTGAAGAGGCCATGGAATAAAGCCTTGGATCTTTTGGCTCTTGGTTCTGTACTCCTTCTCTTAATGATTGCATGCCAATGAGCCACCAAATTATATATTTAGCCCTAATGTCTCCCATAGACTTTGGACTCATTAATGGGCATATTAATAAAATGTCTAATGGGAAACCAAATATTTTCTTCTCAAAGTGCTGTTCTCATGATATTCCTCATCTCATTTAATTGTACTTTATGCTTATAGTTTCTCAGAATCAAAAACCAATTGTCTTCAACTCTTCTCTTTATCTCCCATCAACATCTACTCCTTCAATAAATCTGTTCAGTTTGATTGTCCAGATGTACCCCCAAATCTGAAAAATTTCATCACTTCCACTGCTACAAGTCCTGGTCTGGGTCACCATTACCATAAACTTGAGGTCACACTGACCTTTGAAATGATCTCCCTCCTTGTTTTTCCACCATGCCCACTACAATTTAGTAACCATAGAGATCATGTTAGATGTATTTTGGATCAAAGCCTTCCACGAGGATCTTATCACACAAAAAGTAAAATCTCAGTCCTCACTGTGATCTAAAAGGTCCTTTGCGCCCTCGGGACATTTCTTCCCTTCCCTCTTATTCCCTTCCTGCCTTACTTCTGAGCCTGTAGCACTCATTCTCAGAGCTTGCACACTTGTTAGACAGACTCGAAATGCTATTCCCAAGATATTAGGTTGAGATCTGACACCGATTCCTTTTTCATATAGTTACTCAGATGTGTAAGTGAAGATTCTCAGTGACCTTCTTCCCTATTGCTTCTAGCCACTTATAATGCATTATTTTATGTTGAAGAGCTCTTCACTATTTGACTTACATCGTGTTGTTTGGATCTTCTACTAAAATGTAAATTCCATAAGAGTAAAGATATTTATCCATTTTATCCATTGCTATATGAACCCAGAAAATATTTTAGGGACATAAGTCAATAAAAATTAACCTTCTACATTATTATGAACGAATTGAGGCTTACGGAGGTTAAATAACTTTCCAGTGGCAATGAAATCAGTTTTATTTTTGTTTTGGTAGAATGGTTGTGAATAGGATAACTTAATGAATGTATGGGGCCAATGAAGGCATTCGTAGCAATGTGAACAATGGCAAGGAATTTGAGTAGTAGGTTTTACAAAGGATAATCTAAGCAACTTGGTGTTGATAAGGGATGAACACCTTTCCTTCCTAGGATAAGGATATGACAGAGAATTTTAAAGAGTAAGGCAAAAAGGGACCTGGTTGCAATGAGGAAAGGAAATTGACGAGTCACATTTTGAATACGTTGAATACTGTGTAACATTTAGGATTCTTTTTAGGGATTTTTTTTAGTGTTTTTTGTATTTTAATTGTTTGGGGTAAGGAATCAGTAAAGGAGGAGCACATAGAGGTTTTAGGTGATTTATGTAATTGCCTCTGTTTCTTAGAATAATAGTGATTTGTCCAAATTGTGATCACCTTGGTTATAGGAAACAGATTTTCCAAAATATCCTCATTCCTAATTTGTCTGCCAATACATCTTTCAACTATCCTAGGACAAAGAAACCTGTGCTATAAGCATCTTGCTGAATTTACAGTGCCTCAGGCTGTGTCTTGGCTCCAAAACCATGACTCTGCTCCATATTGCTAAACTTGAATCATCCTGAGTTAGTTTCCATAAAAGATAAATGTGTATGACTATGGCTGGGGCAGAGGGCTTTGTCTGCCTTTTATACAGTGATATCCATATATCCATATCTATGCTTTGGATTTTCTAGGATTCTCTCTCATACTTGCTCCAGTATTTTTTCTAATATAGAAATGGTGAGAAATTAGGGTTTTCATCAATGCTGCTGAATTCTGCTGTACTCTGATGTTCAGTCCAGTATCCAGTGTTCTTGACTTTCCCCAGTCAACGATAACTTAATTTTTTATTTTATTTAAAAAATTTAGTCCTAGAGACTTAAAGGAACTGAGGAAGTCCATCTTCCTCTTTCCAAAATCTCCAATCATCTTCTACCCCATTTATCCCGTCCTAAGCACTCCACAATAGGCATACTTCCCTTACTTATTCTGAACTTCTCGACACAAATTTTTCATTTGAGCTTATACACCCAAAGCTGAGTTATTCAGATACATTGAAAACATTGAACCATAATATGAATATTTTACATCTTTAACGAGAGTTCAGATACCCTTACCTCCACCTCCCGTATATTAGGATTTCACCTATAAGTTAAGAAAACTTTAATTTGACCGACACTTAAAACAAGAAGAAAAAGAAACCCCAAACTGAAACCTGACCATTGTTTTTAATGAGATAGTCCACCCTGACCAATTAACATTTAAATACTGCTTTATAGTTTACAAGGGGTATCTTATATATTATTTTATTTTTTCCAGCAAACAACTAAGAGAAGTAATAAGGTAGTGATTATCTAATATCCCTATTTTAAATATGAAAAAAAACATCCTGAATTTTAAGGCGGCTATGAGACTCTGACAAATGACACTTAGGCAGTAATCACAGGAGCTAAACATGAACCAGATTAGGTAGGTTGTATATTTTCTCTTGTTACTTTGTCTCAGCCTTGGGCAGTGCAAAAAGAAAACACCTGATAAAAAGTCAAGTCACAGTTAAGTGAAAATGGTTGTATGTTAGGGTTAAATCAGATGTCTTGCAGGAAGAGACAAAGGCATCTCCGGGAGCTATGGGAGCTGTAACAGGGTTTCGATGACAGCAGAGCAGGATTCGCTGCTCCCTGTATTATCAGCAGGCCACCTTGGCTGCCTGTGTTTGAGATTTGGATGGGATTTTTATAGCAATGTTTACTTCATCCCATATGTGCAACGTTTTGTGCAAGTCATTTACTTGTGCTTTGGGATTCAGCACTGTATACTGCAGGTTGCACACCTAAATTCCCCACAGCTACTCTGAAGAAAATTTCAACATGATGAAGACCCTTAAATCCCCAGGAGGTTCACCCTAGACATAAAGTCAGTGATTTGGAGCCGAATCAGGGCCATTTCCTGTCGCTACCTAACAGGGGAACAGTGTATTTTCTAGGCAGGAGACATGAATCCTTGACAATATTCTATTATGATGTTATCTTGAATTAGATAACTTGATTTGATAAATACAAATGCAGCAGATTGGTAGTTACTACATTTTATCTCTTTAAAAGGATTTTAATTTTTAAAAGGAATTCAGTTTAGGCGAATAACATCAGATTCATATCCCTTGAGTCAGAACAGCAATCTTGTGACCTTCTTATTATCCTGAATCCCAGGAATCTAGTTCTTATCCCTCATTTAAAGAAGTCTACTAAAATCTGATGTGTATCTACATAATACTTTCCCACAAATTATATCAATGGATACATAAAATAGAAGAAGTAAAACTGGATATGTGATATTCTTTAGAGTAGGACTAAAATAATCTTGTGTTCAGCTCAAAATTTCACTGTGGGCTTAATAGCAGTGGTGATATCATGCTGGAAGAAACCAACTATATATGCTCTTTAGGTTCAGATACCACAAAGGAAAGGTCTTAGCTTTGAGTCTGGGTTGGGGAATTACTAATGGAACAGACCTGTTCACTTTTTCTCTTTATTCCTTCCACTATGACAGGAAAAACATGAATGTTCAATATATTTGTCAAAATGATTCCTTTGCATTTTTAATGACTGAAAAAGTAAGTCTAGGGAAACATTTGTAAGAGAGGACTTATCATTTGATGACTAGAAGAGAACATTCTTCCTTTCATTTTGACCTTTTATCACTCAAGTGAGAAAACTAAAGCCCAAGGATATTCTATGATTTGTCCAAAAGTTCCAAAGAGACTGAGGTAGGATTGGTATTGAAGTATTTAGCCAGTTAGTTCAGGTGGTCCTGAAACCACTGGGAGAGAAAGTACGTTCTTGATTATATAATGTTCCATGTCATTCTAAAAATCTTTTGGTGGAACAAATTAAATGTGTTGGCTGCTTTCTTTGTTCTTCTTAGAATTTAAAGTTATCTAAGATTGTCCAATTATAACAAGAAACAGAATTTCCATTTCTGGATGTATTACTAATCCTAGTCTATTGTATAATTTTTGTTTTTTAAGATACTTGATATTTGAGAGGATAGAGACTAATGTGTGGTTCCCATTTTTCTTTTTCCATTCAATCACTGAAACTAAGCTTTGTTTCATTTGATTATTTTATTTTGTCTTTGGACGACTTCCGTATAATGTTTTACTGCTAATAAATAACAACACAATTAAATGCTATTTATTTTATTTTCTTAAATAAATAAAATCCTGAAGGAATAATTTCTGACAATGAAATTATTGTTTCCTTACTAGAAATGGAAATAGAATATAGTCAGGCATTCTTTGTGACCCGGGGGAAATGAAAGGGATGGGCATTATGAGTCAGAGTTAAAAGCATTACTGAAGAAGAATATCCCATTTCCACCTCATGCTAATGGCATAAATGTGTGTGTGTGATTGTGGTGATGACCATTTCTCATGAGGTTTATAGCCACAGTCTGTCTCAAAAATGACATCTTACTCACATGCCAAATTATTCCTTCTAATTCTAAGTCTCAGATACTTCAATATCCTAAATGTACAAATTTAGTCAGTTTTGTTTGGTATGAAATTAGGGAAAGTCAATATAAACCTCCAGTAAACTAAAATCCTGAAAGGATGCATAAATAGGATCCTTTTAAAAATATTTTTAAATGAAACGCTCATCTACTCCCCTTCATTGCACCCACAGGAGTTTAAAATGTGACATGTCATAGAATCAGCTGCTCAAGAAGACCTGCTTCTGACTGATGTATCCAGCCAATTTTCATCTCTACTGAAGAACAATGTGGCCACAATTGACAGTGCATAAATTAGCCCTGATTATAGGTAGAAATACTCCCTTGCAAGTTGAAAGAGTATCACCCCAAAATAACTCTGATAGCTTATAAATAAAGAAGTCTCTTTCTCTCACCCAGGACAGGAAATAAAGTACAACAGAGAGGATGAGTACTTCCAAATCTAACACTCCAAATTGCAGTTAAATTCTGGAATCATGACTTTTTTATTTGCAAACAACTGCAGATTATTTTTCTGAACTTCAGTGTTTCTCTTCTTAAATCTTTAAACTTGGATGAAATCATTTACCCTATGGTATAGTTGTAAAGTTTAAATGAGAAAACGTGTTTATCTGTGTTTGTTGTCATTGAATGTTAATTGCTCTCTCTTCCTGCACTGTATTGAGAGTATTTCATGCAGAAGCCAGATTCTGATATTGCGATAATGACTTGAAAGAAGTTAAAGATTATTCCACAAATATAACTGCTATTCACCAAGTGGTTATTTTATGCTGTGTGATAAGTAAAAATTGCTAACATGTATTCATTCTTCCCAATCATCTGTGAAAGAGTAGACCCAGTTTGAAACGAAGAACGTAGAGGGCAGAGAAAATATAGTATCTGATGAATTGTCAATTATGTATAATTTAAATTTGGTTTTTACAGATATTTATGGAGCCTAGTGTGTGCCCAACACACACAGGAATACGTGGAGAAGAAAACAGAAAATGTCAGATTCATGACATTCCTGTGGGGAAGACAAACTGCAAATGAGCTGACAAGTTGTGATAAGGACTATAAAAGATAAAAGTGAGCTGAAATGGAAGCACTTAATAAATGAGGTAACTTGGAGAAGAAAAATGGTAGAATCTGAGTTGGAACCCAGGGCCCCTAATCTCCGTGCATGGAAGAACTAGTAAGGGTAAAAGCAGGCAGAAATCCTACTATGACCCAGAGATGCTTCTGTAGGGCATGTCTGCTAAGAGGCAAAGAAGCATCTAGGAGGAGATCCAAGTCTCAGGATTTAATGTAGAAGTCGAAGGGAATGGTCATTTAGAGACAAGTAAAATGGAGGTTTTGTTGGGTAAAATGTGAGCATGCTCAAACCTGCCACAGGCACCTGAGGGAAGGGAAAAAGTCAAGGGGACTCCAGATCCTGATAGTTCTGTTTGGGCTGTAACTGAAACAGATGCACTGGGGAAGCCTGCAATCCCCAGGCCCCTCCTTTTAGAAACAGACAAAAATGTCTTTTCTATATTTCGTAAAAGATATGGGCATCATAGCGACATGCAGACATCTGGACCTGATTCACTGCTCCTTTGGCACTACTAAATCTCAAACACTCAGCCGGCAATCAATGGTGCTCATTTTCTAGAGAGCATGGATTATGGCTATTTCCATGCAAAGCAGTTTTTACACAATATATGGGAGATTTTTAGTTGGCTCTACACATTCTAATCTTTGTAGCTGCCTTCTGTTCTTGGGCCTTTTCATTTATCTTTTTCTAGGTTGCTGATCTTTGAAAAAAAAAAGGGCCTTTTCCATTTTCCTTTTCTGTGTGTGCAGACATGCCAATCAGCCAGCAGATGCTGCCCTCCTGCACAAAACCCGAGCAGAGATGGTTGTCTTGCAGCTCGAATTATCAATTCCCAGCTAAGCCAGCTGTGGAGGTTGGCAAATGCACTAATCTACACTTGAGGTTTTAAAGAACAAAGTGCTACCAAAAGAGTCTTTCAAATTCTCAGATATATTTTGACTTAAATGGCACTCCCTTGCTAGGAAATATTTAGATGGAATCTCCTTGTTAATAGAGAGTAACTGGAAGGATCCAGGATCCTCACACTGAAGGTTAACAATGAAATATAAATGAAGCAGTACATTATCAGAAGAAAAACTTCATACACATATGTCAAGTGATTCAGAGCTCAATTTCAGGAGGTCGAGAGACCTGAAATCGGGCTTTTCATTTATCTTTTCCAAAGTGGAGTTGTGTGAGACTTTGGGCAAGTTTGTTCATAGAATTATGAGAGTAAAAAGAGATTATGCATGTAGCATATTGACCTGTTAGAATTAATTAGTAAATAATTTCAGATTTCTAACATTGTTTATAGTATTAATCATAATGATTACTGTTATTAAGTACCCAGTAGCAAGAAAAATGATGACCTCAGATCATGCAGTCTTTTGATTATCCATATAGAAAGAATTTGGAGTATGTGTTTACTTTTTATAAATAAAGCATCAGAAATGATTTATAAAATTACTCATTTATTTTGCTATAAGTTTTCATCTAGCTTCTTAATTTTTATTCCAAATGTACTTATTTTTAGCATAATTTAGTGTTGTTAGATTTGTAAATAACATACAGAGACATCAAGACCTAATTTTTTTATCACTGTACCTTTTGATACTCCCAATGAAGCTGAGAAAATGGTTTGAAGTCTCATCTCTATCTGCTAATTTTTAGTAGGGTGAGGAGTTGGCCACTCTGTTTCTTACTTTCTGAGTATATATTCTGAAAATAACAATCTCTACCTACTTCTAAGATCAGGTATAAAGAGTAAAAATTTCAATGGATCTAAAATTCTGCTATACATATATATAATACTATTAATTCCATAGCCTAGGACTCAGCTTAGTTCTTGTTATGGTCCTGGCATGGTTGGAATTTGTTCCCCCCAAATCCATGTGCTGTAGATTGGTCCCAAGTGTGGTGGTGTCAGAAAGTGGAACTTGTAAGAAATGGGACTTATAGCGGGCTGGGGATGTGGCTCAAGCGGTAGTACGCTCGCCAGCTGCGGGGCGCTGGGTTCGATCCTCAGCACCACATAAAAATAAAATAAAAGATGTTGTGTCCACTGAAAAGTAAAAAATAAATATTAAAAAATTCTCTCTCCCTCTCTCTTTAAAAAAAAAAAAAGTTTGGAGCTCCAGTGGAGCAATCGGTTAGCATGCGGTAGTTATAAGAAATGGGACTTACAGAATGAAGTCTTACAAAATGAAGCCCCCATCACATATGGAAGAGATCAATGTAGTTCACATTGGTTGATTCCAATGAGAATGACATATAACCAAGACTGTTATCTCTTTGCCTTCCTGACTTGCACTGTCTCTGTTATGTTGTGAGAAAGCTGGGGTTACCCTCACCACGGGTAGAAAAACGAGGCTTCTTGATTTAGACTTTCAACTTGCAAAACTGTGATCCAAAAAAAAAAAAATCTCATTTGTTTTTGAGTATTGGTTTTAGACATTTTGTTATAGCTACAGAAAAATCAACTAATTCAGTCCCCATATCAAAAATTAATTTTTACTGTCTTCTCATTCATAAAAACAAAATGCCTACAAAGATGGAGAATACATATGTAAATAATTGGTATATAAAGGCAACCATCTATTGTTTGGAAAATGTGTACTTTTTCTTGATGGTAAATTCTATAAAATTTGGAATTTTTCTTTTAATCCCAGGGCTCTCCTAACACCTATACATTTTAATATTATTGTATTGACTAAGACATGCATAGTTGGACTGATGAAAGTTATGATTTAGTAAGGTAAGGTGTCTGCTTGGGAGATCCTATAAAGAAACCCAAATCAACAAAACGTTTCCTAGAAGGGAGTGTGCTATGTGCGTTTGTGTAATTTTACCTTAGGAAAAATTAAAATCAAAGGCTGTCTGTCTAGCATATGGAAACTTCCTTTCATGGAGGTAATTTTGAGATTATATCCATTGACATTTTAGTATGGGAAAGTTTCAGATCCTTTTATAATAGTACATTCCATTGTGGATAATTTGAGAAAAGAGGTACACCATAAAAGGATATATAGACTTCAAAATGTAAGAACAAGCTTCTTAACTTTTCCCAATAATGTAATTTTGAATGAAAGGGAAAGCACCAGTAAAAGCTGGTTAAGGCAAGGGAGCCGAATCAGACTTCAGAAAATGAATCCCAGTGTCTGAGACTTTGTCTATCAAGTCTCAAAACTCATATTTGAAAGGGAAAACTATTATATAAAATGTAGCACCATCTAAAGGCAAATCCTTTAAAATTATTTCAACTTAAACAATATTAATTTTAACCAAACTGATTTATATTTAAAATTGATGAGCCAGTGTGTCAAAGCTCATCTGAGAAGGAAAATAAGTACATGGGGGAAGAAATTAAAAGAAAGAGTATTCAAATCCTTAGGGTTATTTTCCCCCTGAACAAGATGAAAATAAATCTATTCACAAACGTTGCAGGCTTCTGAAGGTCCCATCTCCAGGGACGGTGGAGCAGTGATGGGCTGGGTAACTGCTACACCTCTAGCTTCCCATGAATGATTATCTCCGTCCTGAGTGCTTGCCAGCATGACACGTCTTCATTTCATTAAGGAAAGAAGGACAGTTTGGAATTGGCAATGGCAGAATTCATTTATCACATTTTAATGGAGAAACAGCTCAGGAAGGGTGGGTCTAATGAGGTATTTCTAAAGAAATTAGCCAGTTTCTATTAAAGGGCCGTCTCCTCTCTGTCCATGTTAATGATGGATCACAAGGGCCACAGCACAGGGAGAATTTCCATCCTCCCCTTTGCTTTGCTTTCCTAAGATGTATGATCATTTCTCCATGATCTATCTTACCAATGTTTGAATGAGTCATTGTTGCAAAATTATAGCAAATTTTAAGGTTCAGAAAAAGGGCTTGATTTGTGTTTCTGGATTTAATGTATGGAGAGAGATATACTAGGATTTGGATAATAGCACTATAACTGCTCATGCACCAAACCTGCAAAGTAAATAGAATAAATAAAATCTCTCAGTTTTGTTATTTTTTTTGTACCCATGAAGTAAGTGCAATCAAGTTCATTCTGATAGATTTCCCCTTTTGAAAACCTCTGAATATGCCCCAAATCTCTAGTTGTATTTGGATTCAAACTCAATTTACCAAAATGTAATGTGCATGGCACTTATAGCATCAAGTATCATAATCTCACATTCTATGTTCCCTCCTCTTCCATCATTGTTCCAATGTGACCAGCAATCCGAGGCTCTGAAATGCATCAAAGAAATGTGAATGAATAAATAATTGTGTGAGTGATACACCACTACTGTTCTATTACTAGAAAAGGAATAACTTAAATTTAGTAGATTCTATTTGAGCAGAGAAAGGCTCATGAATCAGCCAGTACTGAAAGCTAGAAAAGTTTCTGAGAACTCTATGTGGATAGTGGTCTGGTTAGTTCACAACCTGTTATTGGCTGCAACTTGGCTGGTAGTGATTGGGTGAAAAATACCTGGTTATTACATTCTTAAGTAAGTTTTCCTGTTTGATCATGTGCTAAGTTAGGTTGCAGTTTGTTAGGTAAGAAATCAAGATAGAGAGATGACCTCAGGTCACTGGTATCCTGATTAATACAATAAATCTTTTATATAGAACTGGTGATATGCAGGAGGAAGTTTAGAATACATACTATTTTCACAAAGAGAATTACAAAACACAATTGATGGTACTTTGTGCCAAAGAAGCACAAAAATGATTTATTTACACAATTATATTTATTTAGCATTTACTTTAGGATAGACATTGTGCAGACAATGGAAAGATATAAGTGAACAAAATTTCTTTCCTAAATAAATTTACTTTGTTATGATAGATACACACAATAAATTAATTCATACTGTGTGATGTTAGCTGACCGTAGAAACCTCACTGGATTATTTATATAATAGATATGGGGATCTCTAAAAATTACTTATATAAAGTATTGTTATTATGAACAATATTTCACCAAAAGTATTGATATGAGTAGATATTCCAAAAAATTTAGGATACAAATAAATTTAAGAAAATATATGACAAGATATTGACAAATAGATTGGCATAAAGAAAGCCAGTTCAGCACTGTTCATATTTTCAGAGACAAGAAGAAGATATTGATTCAACATACATTGAGGGGAAAAAATGGTAAAAAAATAAAGAAAAAATAAAATATCCCATATGATTCAAATGTATGATATGTCAAGAACCCTGTACTATCATGTGTAAATAAGTAAAAAAAATTAAAAAAAAACATTCTGGGGCAAGAAAATTGGAGAGACAGATATATTGGCAAAAAAGATCAGTGATCTTGGCAGAAATGTGTTGGAGAGATTCAAACAAAAAGTGAACAGCACAGCTAAGAAACAGAAGGTTATGAGAAGTACGGTTGGAAATGTGCTGGGTATGAACAACATGTTTGGCTTTTTGCCTTATCAGGTCTCCATCTGTTGTCCAAACTTTGCAGAATCTCAATTGTCCCTGAGTCTAGACATCGTTTCTGTATAAAATAATGTATTTCTCTTGAGTTACCATAAAGTCTGCAAAGACTGTCCAGTATGGTAATCACTAAGCACAAGTGACCTTAAAAAAATTATATACAAATAAAAAGAATCCCTTAGTCACACTAATAGTATTTTGAGGGCTCAGTAAATGCACATAGTCTGCATAGTGGATGGAGCAGGAATTGCAGGTCATTTCTACCATTGCAGAAAGTTCTTTTTGGCAGTACTGCTTTAGAAGGACTGAGAGTGGGGGGTTCAACGGGTATCTGTGGGATGGGTGATAAATAAATGGAATGCACACTGCTCTAACATCAGCTCCTCAGAGAACTTACCCTAAAGTCTTTTTTTGCCCCTGTTTCCTCTTCATTTTACTTATAACAGTGCGGTTAGTCATAACTTGTGTTGTTCCTATGTAATATTTGCCTGCCTCAACTAATTGCATAGACTGTAATGGCAAGAGACTATTTCTTTCTTCTTGGTGCCATTGCCCATATCTTAACACTCTGAGTTGCAAGAGTATGTAGTTTCAATGAAATAATAGAAACTGGGTTGGAAGAGGTGGTATATTATTGTGAGTTTGATTCTTACTTCACAAAATTTTAATTGCAGCCAACTATATGGCACAGAAATCCATAAGCCAATCCAGGACTACAGGATATACAGGTGGGCATCTGTTCCCTTCTGTATTAGCTGCTTGGATCTATTTTGGTGTCCTGAACTACAACTAAATTCAGGTAGTCACTGAGTAGGAACTGAATGCCCACTTTGCAGATGCTAGCCTTAGGGAATCAAGTCTGAGATAAGGAAGCACTAGCCCTGATCCACTGAGTCACCATGGCATTAGGGGCATACCATTCTGCATAGTCATAAATTATTCAGGAACAGATAATTAATCATTATTTAGTATTCCAAAGCAGTGTTATACCAAGTAGGAGAATTCTTAGATACATCTGCCAGGGTTCTTTGAGTAATGACATAATTCCTTTTTGAAGTCACAGGGAAGGAGACATGAAGACCCCATCTGCAGCAGGTCAGCACATTATGAGTTCTCAGATGCTGTTTTGAAAGAGGTCAATGTTCCCATCTGTTTGTCCAGGGAGCCTATTTAGTATAAGAGTGAAAGCTGAGTCTCTGAAAGAAAAAGATGCTACAGCAATCTTTGGGAAACTGTGTTCTTCAGGGTTGGCAGAACATCGCTGGGAATGTATTAAAATGCAAATTCTCATGACCCTGTGGGTACAAACTAATAAAGCAGGTTTCAACAAGTTCCCCAAGTGACTCTGAGTAGCACAATATTTGGAGGACCACAGACTAAAGTGAAGGGCTGCCACACCCCTACCTATATTGGCCTTGGATAGGAGTTCAGGTCACCTTCCCTACTTCTCCACATGCTAAGAGAGTATGCTAAGGTATATCCTTCAAAAGAGGCCATCTCCTAGCATCAAACTTATATTCTCCAGATACCCAGCCTTTTCAGGAGAAAAAGGAGTGCTGAATGATGAGGTTCTCCAGTGCTGGGGCAGAACCTGGCCAGGACTCAAGCTGGTGACAGACGACCTGTTAAGCTGAGAACTGAAGAATACTGCCTTCCTGTCTCCAAGAGAACCATCTCCTTCCCAAGATAAAGCAGTTTCTGCACTTAAAATCCATTAACACAAATATCTTGAAACTAGGGGGGGGGGGAAGAACCAAAACGAAACAAAATTCAGCATTAATTCACTCTAGTGGATAATTTTCTTGTATGGAAAACCACTGAAATGTTTGAATTAAAAGGAATTAATCTTTTTCTCCATATTGTTTTGTGTCTTTAAAATATCTGGCTATCAAACCTGATGATTATATTCAGAAAATAAAATTAGAGAGCTTGCCTTGGTTACACCTCTTAGTTAGGAAGTTCCTCTTGTCTATCCTAAATTCCCGACCCTAACAAATTTTATCTTTATGGTCATAACTAGAAATGAAGAAAGAAAGCAGATGCTTAGCATCTTCCACACCATTGCTACCATATTTCCACTTACTCTTGGTGACAGAGTGGTTAACCATCCACAACGGGAGAGATTTTAGAGATGGACACCATGAAAAAGACACCAAATTTTACTCAAATAAAATTCTAAGGGTAATTTTGATCAGTTCCCAATTAACAAAATGTTTCTAATCTTTTGAGAATTAGGATCAAATAGAAGGGAATTATGAACACATTCTCACAGTGAGCTCCATCTGAACATAAGCAGCCCCTTTGAGAAAAACAAGTCTGATAAGCCCACTGAAGCACCTTCCCTATCTAGATAGCTCTATGTGAGCCAAGGTAAACCATGATAGTGAAAAATTCCAACTTGCAGAGTGTGGGAAACTCAGACTATAATTCAAAGAACAGAAGACCAATTCTGATTTGACTGTGATGTCATTACTGCTTATGGGTCTGATCCAATAGATTGTTTTTTGAAACTATTGTAAGATGCAAGAAATGGTCATTGTTTCCAAGCTTCTTAAAACAAGATACTTGTAGTCAAAGCTCTAAAGTCATTAACATTTTTCTTCCTTGTTATTCTATTACATTTAATCAAAATTAATGCTAGAAAGATGATCACAGAAAAAAAGATGCTACAGCAATCAATGGGAAACCGTGTTCTTCAGGGTTGCCAGAGCATCATTGGGAATGTGTTAAAATGCAAATTCTCAGGACTATATGGGTATAATCTAATAAAGCAGGTTTCAACAAGTTCTCCAAGTGACTCAGAAAAGCACAATATTTTGAATACCACAGGCTAGAGGAAAGTGAAGGGCTGCCACACCGCTACCTACATTGGCCTTGGAGAGGAGCCCAAGTCTTCTTCTCTACTTCTACACATGCTAAGAGAATATGCTAAATATATCCTTCAAAAGAGGCCATCTCCTATAAAAGAAAGACTGAATTATTCTCATTGAACTGAATTATTAATTAACTGAACTTTAATTTTTAATTAAAGAAATACAGGATTGGCAAAGTTTTCAGAGATTGGAAATGAAAAGAGGTAAAATGAATATGATCATCAATGGTAGCTAAAATCTTACATAAAATGCTAGAGAAAAAGATAGTCATAGTTTCAAAACATAACTCCATAGATTATTCAACTGCTATTGGATAAATGGATATACCTGGCAGCCATCACTTTGCCAGTGTCACCAAAATTAATATAAATGGTAACAGAAGAATTTGACAATCAATATCCTTCAACAAAATGTAACTTGAAGATATAGGAAGTGAAAGATCAATTCAATAAAGAATTGATTCAATAAAGTTCTGGGGGGGGGGAAGCAAAAGTCCTGGAAATGAAGGATATAATAACCAAACACAAAGTTCAATAGAAAGTATCACCAAGAGACTAGGCAACTTGGAAGATAGAACCTCAGACAATGAAAATAAAATACATGATCTTGAAAACAGAGTTGACCATGGAGAGAAGATGTTAAGAAACCATGAACAGAACATCTAAGAATTATGGGATAAAATGAAAAGACCAAATTTAAGATTTATTGGAATAGATGAAGGCATGAAGTTACAAATCAAAGGAATGCACAATATTTTCAATGAAATAATGTCAGAAAATTGCCCAAACCTAAAGAATAAAATGAAAAAATCAAACACAAGAGGTTTACAGGACCACAAATGAAAAAATTCCAACAGACCCACACCAAGTCGCAGTATAAGGAAAATGCCTAACATACAGAATATGAGTAAAATTTTAAAGACTGCAAGAGAAAATTTTTTATTACTTCAAAGATCATTTTTATTGATTTTATTATTATTTTAAAATACATGACAACAGTGGGATGCATTACAATTCTTATTACACATATAGAGCACAATTTTTCATATCTCTGTATATAAAATGCCAATATACATATACTTTTTTGCATTACAATTCTTAATACACATATATACTATAGTTTTTCATATCTCTGTTTGTATATAAGGTATGTTGACACCCAATTCAAGTCTTCATACATGTACTTTGTATAATGATGACCATAACATTCCACCATCCTTGCTAATCCCCTTCCCCCTCCCTTTACCTCCCACCCCTCTTCCCTATCTAGAATTAATCTAATCCTCCCATGCTCTCCCTCTCTACCCCACTATGAGTCACCCCCCTTATATCAGATAAAACATTCTTCATTTGTTTTTTTGGGATTTTTTTGGGATTTTTTTGACCTCAAACTTGGAGGTCCTGGAATAACATATACCAAACTCTGAAAGAAAATTAATGCCACATAAGAATTCTATAACCAGCAAAATTAAGCTTCAGATCTGAAGATGAAATAAAAACCTTCCATGATAAACAGAGTTAAAAGAATTCACAACCAGAAAGCCCACACTATATAATACTCTTCCCCCAAAAAAATATTCCAAGAAGATGAAATGGGAAAAAAAATGAAAACAAACAAAGGGAGAAACAATACTAAAGGAATAGTCATCAAAAGTGAAACTAAATAAAATTCAAAACTAGAAATAAACCAAAATGACTGGGAATACAAGTCACATGTCAATAATAATCTTGAAAGTTAATAGCCTAAACTCATCAATCAAAAGACACACACCTGCATAGCATATTAAAAAAACAAAACCTAATGTATGCTGTCTCGAAGAGATTCACTTCATAGGCAAAGACATCCACAGACTGAAGGTGAAAGGATGGGAAAAAACACAATACTCGAAGACTGCATAAACAAGCAGGGAATCCTATCTTCATATTAGATAAAGTGGACTTCAATCCAGGGTTAATCAGAAGGGACAAAGAAGGACATTTCATACTCCCAAGGGGATAATACTCAAACAAGACATAACAATCGTAAATATTTATGCCTGAAACAATGCAGTGTCTACATTCAACAAGCAAACTCTTCTCAAATTCAAGAATCAAATAGACCACAGCACAATAATAATGGGTGTATTTAACACATCTTTCTAACTACTTGATAGACCCTACAAACAAAAACTAAACAAAGAAACTGTAAAACTAAATAATACGATCAGTAATTTAGACATAGCAGACACACATAGAATGTTTCCTTCTATTTGTTTATTTATTTTGGGGGGGATACCAAGGATTGAATGCAGGGTCACTGGATCAGTGAGCCATATCCCCAACCCTATTTTGTATTTTATTTAGAGACTGAGTTGCTTACTTCTTCACTTTTGCTGAGGCTGGCTTTGAACTTGAGATCCTCCTCCCTCAGCCTCCTGAGCTGCTGGGATTACTGGTGTGCACCACCATGCCCAACTAGAATATTTCATACATCAAGGAGCAAATACACTTTTTTTCTCCACAGCACATGAATCCTTCTCTAAAATAAACCATATCTTATGTCAAAAAGTAACTTTTACCAAATACAAACAAAAAAGACTGTACCCTGTCTTCTATAAAAAAATAATGGAATGAAATTAAAGATTAAAGATAGAGTAAAAAATAGAAGCTATTCTAATGTCTGGAGAGTAAATAATAATAGATAGCTGAAGAAGTCAGGAAGGAAATAAAAAAAAATACTTAGAGATAAATGAAAACACTGATAGAACATATCAAAATCTCTGGAACAATATGAAGGCATTTATTAAAAAAATAGAAAGTTGATGAACAAATGACTAACATTACAACAATAAGCCTTAGAAAAAAGGAGAACAAAGCAACAGCAAGAGCAGTAGAAGACAGGAAATAATTAACATCAGAGCTGAAATCAATGAAAATTAAATAAAAGAAATAATTCGAAAAATTGAAAAAATAGAAATCGTTTTTTTGAAAAAAATAAATAAAAATGATAAATCCTTAGTCACACTAATGAAAAGAAAGAAAATTCAAATTACTAAAATTCATGGTGGAAAAGGGAAATATCACAACAGACACTACTGAAATACAGAAGATAATTAGAAACAATTTTGAAAATTTTTACTCCAATAATATAGAAAATCTCCAAGACATCAACAAATTTCTAGAGAAATATTACCTACCTAATCTGAATCAAGATAACAAACAATGTAAACAGACCAATTTCAAGCAATGAAATAGAACAACCATCCAAATCCTACCTATTAAGAAAAGTCCAGGAACAGATGGATTCTCAGCCAGTTTTACAAGACCTTCAAAGAAGGTATGTTTAATTCACAATAAGGGGCGGGGGAAATAATGTAACTTGAAGGTCACAGAATTTCCTATAAATCATTTTTGCCTAAAGGGTTCAATCTGGATTTCCTCAAGTCTTGAGACCAAATCTGGAGAAATGTACGATTTACAAGAAGCAGCACCACAGAGAACTAACAGGTAATCCAGACTGAGTGGCAATTTTTAGCACCATGGGTATGGATTCTTCAAAGGATCTGTACCACACATACCAAGGCAGGTTGAAAAATGGTCCATCAAGAACCTAGTCCTCAGGGTTCAATCCCCAGCACCACACACACACACACACACACACACACACACACACACACAGAACCTAGTCCTCAGAACCTGTGAACATTTCCTTCTACAACAAAAGGAACTTTGCAGATATGTTTAAGGGTCCCGAGGTGGGGAGATTATTCTGGTTTACCTGAGTGGATCATAAATATAATCTCATGTGTCCTTATAAGAAGAATCCAGAGAGAGATTTGAAGACAGTAGAGAAGAAGGTGATGTGCCCACAGAAGCAGAGTTTACAGAAATATAGTTGTACATATAGCTAGTACATCCACAGGTGGAAGAGGTAAAGAATAGATTCTATCATTAACCCTCTGAAGGAGGAACCAGTTTTAATGACATCTTGATTTTATCCTTTTATGACTCATTTTGGTCTTCTGGATTCCAGAATTATAAAATCATAAGTTTGTATTTCTTTAAGCCTTGAAGTTTCTGGTAATTTGTTAGAGTGGCAACAGGAAATGAATATACACATAAGCAAAAAGCCTAATAATAAATAAATAGAGGAAGCAGTACTCTTCTGATCTAAGGGATTAAAATGACATAACAACTAGATGTAGTGCCTGGACTTTGACGAGTATTCCAGTTTATAGAAAGCAGGTATAAAGTGCAACTGTTAAAATAACTAGAGACCTTTGGTGTAAACTAGGTATTACGTAACAATAGAAAACCTTGGTAATCATTTTTTTTACATGTTAAAAGATGCTTTCTAAAGTGTTTTAGGAAAAATGTGTCATGATTACTATAACTTACTTTCAAAATTAAAAATTAAATGCATATGTACAGAGAGAATTATAATGTAAATTGACATAATGCCAATTGTTGTCAATAGGTGTTGGTATGCGGATTCCTTGCCAAATCTTTTGTTTTAGTATGTGTTTAAAACATTCTTAATAAAGAGGGAAGCATTCTACAACAAAAATGCATGTGCTAATTTTTTTTCAAAGTTCATCAGTTAAAATTGTTCATTAAATAAGATACCACAAGTTTAGTTAAAGTCAGCTAGCTGCTATAACTTGAAGCCCCTATATTTCAATAGCTGGTCTCCTGGGCATTTTCGCACAAAGTGATGTCATGGGTCCTTTTCCATCTGCTGGTGGTAGAGCAAGAGAAAGCAAACATCACAGAGGAGATTTTTTTCATGAGTCTGGCCTGAAAGTGTGAACCATAACTTCATCACTGATTTGCTCTTAGTCACCAGCTACATCTAATTGCAGAGAAGTCCAAATTTCTACCCACCAATAACTTTAAGACAAAACTTCCTGTTGACATGTAATAATCCCTGGTACAAACTCTTTCTCTTCTATGACAGGGTAGTACCACAATTTCTTCAAAGGAAATGTATTAGAGAAATCTATACTGTCCACGGCATTCTATTGACCACAAATCTAAACTAAAACAAACAAGAGAACCTGTTAAAGTTATCCCAATGGAAATGCACTTTTAGATAATACTATTTTTCCCCTAAAATCACATAAATGTAGCCACATTTGAATAGCCCCCTATAGAGCAAGTGATAAATTGCCTTGCTCCCTGTCTCTCCAAAGTCACATATTCTTCCTGGTGACTATTTTGCCATTTGAAATAGTCTCAGTTACTCATTCTTTCAAGTACTTGTTAAGAACTTGTAGCTACTCTAGTAGGAGCCCTGTGAGAACAATGTCACAGTCATCTAAAACATTGGAAGTAATATAGGCAATGAAAGTTAAGAGACAAACATTTCATAAAATTTTAAGGTGGTGTCATAGATACAAATGTCACAAGTTCAGAAGAGAAGAGTTGTCCATTCTAGAAATGAACGAAGGGCAAGACGAATTTTCCGATGGAGTGATGCTAGACAAAAGTTTTTAAAAATGAATATATATACTTTCTAAGTCTAATATGATAAAAAAAATTACTTGGCAGAGTTGTCTGTTATAGAGGTGTGCTAGTCAAATACTTTTGTAGGAAATTTTGTTTTACACAACACTTCTTTCGATAACATTTTGAGCACCATTGAAAAGTACTTATTATTCTTGTTCCCTATGAAGAAAACTAAAAAAAGAAAAAAAAGGAAGCTAAGTAAGTTTATCAAGGGCAAGTAGTTACTGTCAGAGATAGATATGGGTCATAATTTATCTTATTCCAGAAATTTCACCCTATTCCCCATGTATAGTATTGTTTTCAATGATAAACAAATTTATCATGTGACTAGAAAGAGTGTTAGGGGATTATATTTTTAATAAATGACAAGAAATGAAAAGTTGCAACTTTACATCAGTAGTTTTGTATTGCTAGCAATTTATCTTGGCAAAATAATTCCTAATGCAAGCTGATTCTTTGCTTTACAGACTCTGGAATTCCAACCTATCAATGCCACAGGAATAGTCAGGTAAGATGAACAAAAACTTGTGAAGCTATTAGGGAAATAAGTCCATATCATTGTGTTAAGAGGCAAAAAAAAAAAAATCTTGGTCCATCTAACAGGTCTTGTTTTTAATGGAGACAGGATATAAGAATAAAAACTTGGCAAAATCCTCTGATTTATCTGAACCCCAAAATATGTTCAGAAATTCAAACCCACACACGCACACCCACACACAGAGGTACATTTCTAGTTAAACTTTCTGAGGCCCAGTTTCTAGAAATGTATTATAATTCATAATAGCCTACTAAGGAAACTTGAATCTTTGAGGATCACTAAGCTCTCTTAGAATTCGTGATTTCTGATTGTGTTAATGTTTATGAGATGGCATTCATTATGTGAAACATCTATTTAATAATGACACTTTCTATTTTAATGATGTTTATGGAAACAGCTTTGCATCTGACATTTTGGAAATTCTGGCCTTGCTATAGAACTGGACCTAAAAGGACGACATGACCAATGAGGGTAATGAACCACAGGCAATGATTTTCATACTTGGCTTTCTCTTGTATACAGAAGACCATGAGGGATTGACTTGGCTGAAATCCAGCCATTTTGCTCATGAAATCTCACTTTGCTGGTTTTGTCTTTTTCTGCATCACTTGTGATCCTTGCAATTTACTATTTAAATTTAACTAAAAGATAAATATGACGAAAAAGTGGAATAAACACAAACTATGTGCATGGGTCTTGCAAAATAGGATAGGATGGATATGATTAGCATTCACATTTGTTTTCACATGAGGACTCATGTCCACAGGGACTGTTGGTACAATCTCCAACCTAGAAGAATGGGCCAGGGACTTCCCAACACCAGGTAGACAATCTGAAAATAGTGATTAAAGTCAAACATAGCTGTTTTGTTAAAGACCCACCCTTCCTTCCTTCCTTCCTTCCTTCCTTCCTTCCTTCCTTCCTTCCTGGTACCAGGGATTGAACCCAGGGCCACTTATCCATCGAGCCACTCCCAGAACCTCCTTTTTAAAATTTTGAGACAGAGTCTCATTAAGTTTCTGAGGGTCTTGCTAAATTGGTGAGGCTGACCTCAATCCTCCTGCCTCAGCCTCCCCAATTGCTCATCTTAAAGACACCTTTTAAAGGCATTAAAATCAGAAATGGAAATTTGGTCATATAACACATATAGTACCTAAAACCTTTTTAAGATTAATTTGACTTTTATGTATTTTTCAAAGTGGAATAAATATAGATATGAAGAATTAATTACTTTTGCAAAATTTTGTTTTTCCATTTAGCCATTGAACATGTAAAAAATCATGAGAATTATCTTGTAAGACTGAAATCAATTGTGTCTTCTTTGCTTTTAGCATTTTAGCTAGAAAATGTGTCACAGGGAGTTAATATGAATAAATCTGCCTTAAGTATAACAGAAATGACCATTAGTTAAAAAATGATAGAAAAATAAAGAATTAATTTATCAACCTTTCATAATGAAAATGTTTAAACAATAAATGGACAAAGGTGCAGAATGCAGAAAAAAATCTACCAATTCTTGTACAATGTTTGTGGGAATATATTGGCGTGAAAACAATGAATAACTGATGATATATATCACAGTTTTTGGAAAATTCATGTTAGAAATATATCACTTTATTTAAATCAATTTATTTATGGGTAGCTCCAGGTAAAACACACTATTATTTTCCTCATGCTCAATCTCAACTTTCAAGTTGAAAACAAGTTTACATTTTTGTAATTTATCTTTGTTTTCTCCTAAATCATTCCATTCAGCAAGAAAGTGATCCAAGTCTAAGCCTGAGAATCCACGGTCATTCTCTTTCAGCTATGCTGATTTCAGTTTGAAATACATTTTAAATCAAATTTAGTTTTTATTTCTTCAAATTTAAATTTGAAATCAAATTCAAACTTGATTTCAGCTTGAAATGAATTGGTGATGATTCATTTTGTGGATAAGAAAATTTATTTTTCTCTATACCTGACGAGTGACTCTTGAATTTAGTTTTCAAGTGTTATATTTTCCTGAAAAACTTTAGAGTCATATTTATTATACTTACAAATAATAATACATAATAATAATATCATTATACATTATTATTATAATAATACATTATTCTTGAAATCTTTAAAGGAAAAATTTCATTATTTTGTCATCTGAGCTGAATGAAGTCATTATTTAACAACAAAAAATATTTTTAGGTTTGTGAAAAATAGAGTCTTGATAATTTCACAATTAGTAATTTCTAACCTTGGACAACTCTAGCCTAAAAAGCAATGCAGAAACACCTTCTTTTCTTCTGCTTTCCTGAATAATCATACAAGGCATTTTTTTCAATGATTATAAGTAGTAGTACCTCATAAGCTATAGAAATCAAAAATATCATGATACTAGTAAAAAAAAAGTAGACATGAAAGTCAGTGGAACAAATCAGAGAGCCCAGAAATAAATCCAAACATATATGTTACCTAATTTTTGAGAAGGGTAGCAAGAGGTTACATTGGGGAGATTAAAGTCTCTTCAATAAATGTTGAGAAAATTGGATTTCCATAGACAAAGAATGAAACTTGACCTTTATTTTACACCATGAGCAAAAATCAACTCAAAATGGATTTTAAAAAACATAAAACAGAAGAGCAAAATCTATAACACTTCTAAAAGAGAACATGGCAGAAAAGCTCTTGGACACTGGTCTTGGCAATGATTTTTAGCTATCATACCCAAAACTCAGGCCACATAAACCAAAATAAATAAATGTAGCAACATCATAGCAAAGAGCTTCTACACAGCAAAAACAACCAAGAAAATGAAATGACTATGGATTGGGAAAATGTTTTGAAAACTACATATCTGATAAGAGGTCCATAGGTCTATATCCAAAATTCATAAAGAACTTCTATTATTCAATAGCAAAAACCAATAAACAAATAAACAATCCAATTTCAAAAATGGTAAATAACTCCTAATAAATATTTCTAAAGAAAAAATAGATTAAAATGGCTGACAGGTATATGAAAATGTGCTCAGTGTCATTATGAAAATGTAAGTCAAAACCACGATCACATACCACGTCACACACATTGGGGTGACTACTTAGAAAAAGTCAACAAATGCACCACTCAATATCAAAAATTTTTTGATCAAGATATATTTGAGAAACAACACATGCAAGAAACATATTATAACCTTCCCCCCCCCACCCTTACATTTGTGTGACTAAAAAACTCTTATGTTGTGGACTGAGGGTATAGCTCAGTTGGCAGAGTACTTGCCTAGCATTCAGAAGGCCCTGGGTTCAATCCCTGGCATTCCCCCCGCCAAAAAAAAAAGAAAAAAAAATGAGCAAACAAACAAGAAAACACCTCTGAAAGATATCTTTGCTTTACCAGGAGAAAAGAGCATTTTTTGATGGAGATTAATGGCCAAGATTATTCTCTACAAACCCACCTTTTTAAAAATCTCTTAACCTTAAGCCTCCCAATGTACGTTCCACAACTGCCTCTCTTTGTTCAACCTCATATCAAAGAATTTAGGATTTTTCACTTTTTGGGAACCTCATTTCCTTTCGAGGGTTCCAGTGTCATATATGAAATATACTAAGTTTGTAGGCTTTACTCCTATTATTCTGTCTCATATTAATTTAATTCTCAGGACCATCCCGGATCCTGAGAGAGTACAGATGAAGTATGGCACTCTTCTATAGTTCTCACAATATTATCCTGAACTATAATGCAAATAAACAGGAAAACTACATCTAACAACATGGATGAATTCTCTTCTACATAAATGTTAAAGAGAAGAAGTTAGATCCAAAAAAGGATATATATCTCTAACTTCACTTATCCAAAACACAATAACCAAGCTAGGCTCTCAGAAGTTGGAATAGCAGTTTTCCCTACGGAGCAAGCAATAACTAGAAAGGGGAGAATAAGTTGGGACTTCTGATGCTGGAAATGTCCTGTTTCTTAATCTGATTGCCCATTTTTCACTGTACCAAAATGTGAAAATCTATAAGTTTGCACATTCATGAAATGTACATTTTTTTTCCTGTGCTAGATTAAAAGTAGACATAAATACCCTGTAACTTCTCACATTCAGGGGCAGTTTCTATTTCCATTCCTCTTGAATATGAGCCAGTCTTGGTGATGAAATCGTTAAAATGAAGCCTACATTGACATTCGGAGACAGTTGAGGCTGAGTCATCAACAGCCTGGCAGTTTTTGTCCTGAGCCATCCCACGTGACCAGTACCCTCAGGCTGCCATGCTGTGAGGAAACCCAGGTCTCTAGGAGCCAGGGGTGGGCAAGCTGGTGGACTATTTCCTATTCATCATTACAAAGGCAAAAGACATGTGAGGGAAGCTGTTTAGATCCTCTGGACCAGACCATCTGTCAGCTAATTATCACCAGACAGCCCAGCTAATGTCACACAAAAAGAACGAATCACTCAGCTGATTCCTATGCAAAATCCTGCCCATTAGATGTCATGACATATAAAATATAACTGTGGGCTTCAGGCAGTTTGAGAGTAGTTTGTTTTTAGCAGTACATAACCAAACATATACTTTTAATAAAAAAGTTCTTTTTTGAATCTCAAGAAAGTGATTTATGATTTTTTAAATGTAAAATGTCCCCTGCCTTTTTGTGGAACTGAGGATTGATCTCAGAGTTTCACACATGTTGGGCAAGCACTCTATCACTAACCTATACCACCAGCCCTTTTTACTTTAGAGATAGGGTCTCTCTAATTTGTCCATGCAACCTTGAATTTGTGATCCTCCTGCCTCAGCCTCCCAAGTGACTGAGGTTACAGGTGTGTGCCACTATCCATGCTGTAACTTACAGAAGATTATTAGTTTGGACACTGTTAAGGAAAACAAAACAAAACAAAACAAAAATTAAATGAGGCTGGGTATAGGGCACCTAAGTGGTAGAGCACTTGCCCAACATGTACTGGGTTTGATCCCCATTACAAAAAAATAAAAATAAAATAAAATAAAGAAAGAAAAACCTTTAACTGAAAACACATGGGACCTATTGAAATGACTTTGAGACTGGGGCTTAGGTAAGTGTCATGCTTTTTCACAATATTGTATTGTCCCCAACTACAGAATATTTGAACAATATTTTTGAGAATAATTATTTAAAAAGTCAAGTTTAGTACAGTTTTAATGATATATAATAAATAACACTGATAATTAAATTAGATTTTAATAAAGGTGTTCTCATACCATAATTTATGATTGCATGATTTTGTAATAGCTGATATGGTTTTCCTGTTCTGTTTCCTTCTAAAAGACTAGATATCACTTATTTCTTCAAAATGATTCTGTTGATTTGAAAAGGTGATTTTCCAGACTTTCATTTTATAAGAAACATATAACAAACCTTAGAATTATTTTTTTTTGTCATCTGAGCTTTTAAATATTAACTTAAGTAAAACCAAAAATTTCTCTTATCTGTGAGATAGATAATAGACTCAAAAATTATATCTTATGATTTCAAAAGTGTATTTTACAAATAATTAGCTAAAAATATAAAATCTGAAGTTCAACATATTTTAAAAGAAAAAAAAGGGTAAGAAAACATGAAATTTTGTTGGATGCAATAAAGAATAGAAATCACTTCGAAGGATGAATCCAACCCTTTAGTAGACTCCGCAATGGCACAAAAAAGTGACCTTCAAGTGGAAAAAAAACCCCAAAACAAAACTAACTACTGGCTCTTACCTTGCTGTTTATTCTACATATTCCATACTTTCAGAATTGGAATTGGTACACTTGCTTCGACATTGCAACAGAATGAAACTCCAGATGCTCACAGATGGTAAGCCTACAAACTTAATTAAAACTCATGCTTTATTATCCCAAAACAAGAAAATTGAGAAAGCCTTGCCCAAAGAAAATGTTTATGTTTTCTCCCTTTCATCTCCAACCATCCAGAAAACTTTAGGGGTCATAGACTTGGAATAAAAATTTCTTTTTGTTGCCAGAAAAGAGTGTATAATAGAGTTACAAACCATTAGCCTAAATAGTGATTCAAATTCAAGTTCAACAATTATGAATTGTGTACTATGTACCTAGCACTGTACTGCTGATTTAATCAGGGTTTAATGAGAATATTAGAAAAAGAAAATAAATGTACAAGATTGTATTGACAAATATTATTGAAAACATCATATTCTTGACATTATGTATTTTTTATTATAAATGTATTATTTTTAGTTTTGAAGGCACAATTTAACTTTCTTAGGTGTATTTACATACAGACTCTTAGCAGGTTTTTTTTTTTTCTTTTTCTTTTATGTGTTTAGTATGTCTTTATTTGGCTCATATCTAATAAACAATAATAAAGATATCAAGGAGGGAGACAGAATTCAAACTACATTACACCAACTAAGCAATACTTTAACCAATATAACATTTTTATCTGGATTTCAGATTTCTTGTTATAAATACAGCTACTCTGTATAAATACTTTGATGTTTTTTAAAGAATAATTTTAAAGACTATTACATATTTGAGCCATCTTATCTACTGTTATTTTTCTATTTAGAATGATGGTTGAATTCTAAGCAGAGAAGTTTATTTTAGTTTTTTGTTCATCCCTGTGTTTTGGGAAGTTTATCAATTAGGGCATCTTATTATACAATGATGAAGGTTTTTGCCTTCACTTCTGCAATATTTATATTAGTGTCCTTGCCTAATTATATTAACTAGTATTTCCAGAAAACTATTTTTAAAAATGGCACTTCTAAATAACTTTTTGGTATCTGCTTGCTGCATCAAGAATGGATATACCACCTCACATCGAGGAACACTGATAGTATGTATTCACCAGCAATGAGTGCATGACAATCTCAAATAGACTTGTATGATGATATATATAATAAATATATTCATAAAGAATCCCAAATTGGAAATAAATTAAATATCTGTCAATGAAAGAATGGATAAATTAAACAGTGCCATATTCATAGAGTGAAAAACTACATACCACTACAAATAACAGCATGATTCAAGCAACTGTCTGCACAAATCTAAAATATGTTGCTTGAAGAAAGTTGACACAAAGGCTATATTGTATATTGTGTGATCCCATGTATATGGAATTCAGGAACAGGTAAAATTAGTCAAAGAAGACAGAGGTTAGTATGATGATTTTCTGTAGGATGGAGCATATTATTTACTGAAAGAATTCTCCAGAGACCTTCTATGATCAGAAATATTCCACATCTTAATATTTTAATCCGAGGCAGTTACACAAGTGCATACTTATGTAATAATGTATTTAGCTGTGTATTTACCACTTGTATACTCAACTGCATCTGTTTTACTTTAAAAATGGGTAAAATCAATGGACAGTACAAGAATAGAACACAGAACTTGCACTTTTAGCCAAGATACAGAAGCTTGTGATAGATAAAGCAAGAAAATAGATAGGTCACATTAAATTAGAGAAAGCAATTTGAGAACATCGATGAGCTTTCTTGGTAACTAGGACTGGAGGATCCAAGACTTATGTATCTGTGAGCCATTTTTCTTTAAACTCATGGAGCATAACAAGGGTTGGGGAAATCTAGACAGAGACCTATGGCTAAGAGGTAAGCAAGCTAGGAGAGCTTTGAGGGACTACATGATTCTGAAGAAGCCTAAATAAAAATTCAGTGCTGTCAAGACAACTAGGACTTACAAGGCCTGTATCATGGTGAGTTGATTTAAAATAATTTAGGTTTTTGAGTTTTTTTCTATCTATAAGATATTTATTTGCAGGTTATTTTTCCATGCAGTGAATTAAAGAGCTAAACAAACAGCCATTGGAAAGTATAGCAGCAGCATTTTTGATCTCAAAGAGTTGAAGAGACAAAAATTTGAGCCAATAAACAACCAAATACTAATAGCCCTAGTTATCACCCAAAACTTTCAGGTGGAAAGCATCTACTTAGTAGGGAAGGTATGTAGGCAGAACCAAGCCTTATTAATTATTATTAATAAATTATTATTAAACCAAAAGATTATTGAAATCAGTTCAATAATCTTTTGGTTTAATATAGTTTCCTATCAGAGGACTGGATAAACTTTCTCTGGTGTTAGTAAAAGCCCATCTTCCAGAACCTCCACAATTTTTCATAAATGATGGCAGACTTTTAAAAAGTAATTTGCCAGCTATATCAAAAGTAGGAATAGAAAGAAAAAGATGAATGCAGGATAAATTGACACAGAAATAACACCATTGCTAAAGTTATTAAGACAAAAATATTAATGAAGTATGATTAATATTTTGAGGAAAATAAATAACAAGATGGATTTTATCAGAGTCCTAGAAAATATAAAAAGAATATGTAATGAAATTCTAGAATTTAAAAATGGAATAATTGACATCAATATTGTTTAATGAGTTATGATATTTGTACCTTACTAATGTCAAATGAGAACAATGGGGGAACCCTCTGACTTATCTATACAACTTCTCTATAAATCAAAATCTTTTCTAAAATTAAATGTTTATTTAAAAAAAATAGAGCAACTTAATTATGAGCTCGATTACTGGGTTACAAGCAGACTTGAGAGAGAAAAATAAAGGATTTATTAAAAGAACAACAATAAACTAATATCCTTGTGTAAATGTACACACATATAAAATAGAATATGAATCATATTTTTAGTAGAGAAGGCATGTCACTTGTGATAATATGGGTGAAACTAATGAGCATTGTATTGAATGAAATAAGCCAGCCGCAGAAAAAAAAAACAAACATGTTGTGTCTTAAATGTGGAACCAATAAAAAAGTTAAATAAACAGGAACAGAATTGAAGCATGAATTCTAGAGGGTTGGGGAGAGAAAATGAGATGGGCATCAAAGGGTACAAAATTATATTATGTAGGATGAATAAATAAATCTAGAGATCTAACATACAACATAAATATAGTTAATGAGATTATATACTGTAAATATTCTGAGATTAGATTGAAATGTTCTTAAAAACCAAATTAAAAAGTTGGATATGTGAGATATGATGGATATATTAAGTTACCTACTTGTAGTTATCATTTCACTATATGTACATGTGTATCAAAATATGTTGCTCACCTTAAATTGATACAGTACAAAATGGATGATGAGTCAGTGGAAACTAAACCTGTGAAATGATAAAAAACAGCTAGATAAAAAAATTCAGAAAATAATATAACATAAATATGGAAAGAGTGAAAAATCCCAACTATTATAATTGAAGCTACAGAGGAAGTGGAGAAAGAATAAAGGCCATGAACACTATCTGATGGGATAGTGAATAAAAATTTTCCAAAACTGAAGAAAGGTGTCAAGTGACAGACTCAAAAATTCTGCACAGTGATCAGAGCAAAGATGTAGAACATGACACCTGGACACTCTGAAGTATCGCTATGGAACATCATATGAGAAAACTCAAAAGTATCCAGCAATCCAAGCCAATAAAACACATATAAATAGCTGTTTTATAACAGCTATTCAAGAACTCCACAATCCATGGAAACATCTGTAAAAGTGAAAGCAAGAGGACGTTTCCAAACAAACAAAATCTGAACCATCAAATTCCTTCCCCAAATTCAAAGAACTTCTTTAGAAGAAAAATATTACTGGCTAGAAAAATAAAAATGGAACACAATGAAAAAGGTTAATATGTGAATATCAACTTTTGTGCCTGTTTGTTAACAAATGTTTGTTGATGTGACAGAATTGGTTCTTGGACAGGTTGCTGTGTTGCATAAAACCTAGAGGACCTTGAAACCTCTAGTTGTGGTCTAAGGAACAGAGGTGGCTAGGTCACAAGATAATGTTATTCAGGATGATAGCATGAGCAGACCGATATGTTAGAGAGGTCAGTGGTCAGTACGGATGTAGTGCTTTTTTCTTTTTTAATTGATTGCTCAAAACATTACAATGATCTTGACATATCATATTCCATACATTTGATTCAAGTGGGTTATGAATTCTTATTTTTAAAAGCTTATAAATAGGGAGGAGTGGGGGAATAGTCAGGAGAAGGATACTGTTACCTATTGAGGTATCTGTTCCCTAAATTAGGATAGAGGTAGTGGGGAGGGAAGAACTGGGTTGGATTCAAATTCTATTCTGTCAAATTATATTGACTTGGTTAATTACTGGATATGAAACTATATGAAACTTGTTAACTATATTATGATGTATGTTAGATCTCTAGATTTATTTATTCATCCTACATAATACAATTTTGTACCCTTTGATGAACATCTCAATTTGTCTCCCCAACACACCCTCTAGAATTTATGCTTCAGTTCTGTTCCTGTTTATTTAACTTTTTTATTGGAACAACTTGCTAAAGTGTTGAACAATATTGAAGAACTGACTACAAGGAGTTGGTATCATTCTTATGTACATTTGGATAATTTGCATTTTCAGAATATCAGAATTTTCATCCAATTTTTCTTATGTAATAGCAAATCACTTTATTGTTTTCTAAATTTCAACTGTTTCTGAATCTATGATAATTTGTTTTTCTTCATTTTACTCCATTAACATTGTATGATAGTGTCTACTAGTTAATTTTAAAAAATCAATCTTCCCCTTATTTTCAATTCTGATTTCATTTCTACTTTAAACAAACTGATTCTTGCTTTGTACTTGCTATTTTATTTAGGTTCATTTTATTGTTCTTTTTGTAGGGTTTATGTGAGTACTTAAGTCTTTATTTTTGGTTTTCCTTAAAGCTTAAAAACTATAACTGATTTCTTTAGTTCATTCTATAACACTATATTTATTTTCTAAAAACTATATGATTACAGTGTTAGATTCTTTTTCATGACTTTTTTAAAAAGCTGATTTATTTTTTAATTAAGTGATAATTTGATTATTCTTCAGGACTAATTTTAATTATCAATTATTTTGTGAACCTAAAATAGGTATTATTGATTTGATTATACTTTATATTCCCTGTTCCATTCTCCTCACATAAAATTAAATTTATATTATATATATATATATATATATATATATATATATATATATATATATATGA
>NW_025999900.1:48739608-48786072 GCF_001458135.2 Marmota marmota marmota
CTGTTTTTTTTTTTTTTTTTTTTGTCATATGAGATTTTCTCACTTATTTTCCAAATTAAAAATGAAATTTTAGCAATATTTAATTTGCTATTCTATTTTTCAATCTTGAATAAGTCATCGAAGTGGCCGAGCTCACTCACACAACTGGACAGACATCAAGTTAGTATGGATTCTCCAGAGGAAGGAAGCAAGGATCAAAGCAAGTTCTCTAAAGGCTGACGACTATTATCCTTAAGGTGCAGGAAAACATTTGTCCAGTAGTTGGAATGGACACATTTTTTTTTCTTTCAGAGATTGTACTAGTGCTTTATCAGTTACTGGAATAAAGATTAAGGAGACAATTCACATTATTTGGTTTTATTTTTTTCCTTCAGTTTAATTCAGAAAAGCAGAAGAATAAAAGGAATGCCTAATCACTGCAATACCACTATAGAAGATACCTTTGTGAGCTGACTGGTGTGTCTGTCTTCTAAATTTACAGTGTACCCTGAAGTTCCTGGAGGGCATAAATCAACTCCTCTGTGATTTGCAGGACTTACAAGTATCACTTTGCAGTATCCCACTCCATTTTCATTAGTGGATTGCCATGCAATGTGGAGTTCAGGAATCAACATTCTGGCAAATATCCCAACACTAATCCCACTCCCGACACACTGGCCCTCTGCCTATTCTCATTCCCACAATGAAGGCTCAAAACCCAGATGTGATTGCACTGATGAAACCTCAAGGAGCCAGAGAGTTAGGTAAGTTGCTGCTACCAGAGTCACTTGTGCACTATGGTTACAATCATTGCTGGAAATGTCAAGTTTATGTCCCAGGGATGGCATTCTGTTGATTTCTATCACTGACAAAATTCTTATCCATTTCCTCCTTTTATCAGTTATTTCAGTGTGGTCTAGAAGACAAATCCTGTCATAAATTGAAGACAGATTGAAATATTCCTATTCACAAACATCCTGGGTATAGCTCTTACTCTGAGCAATCAGGGCCAAAGCATTGATATAATGTCCTGTTGTTACAGATACTCTATCTGTTGTAGAACCAAAACAAAAAAAAAAAAATTAAGTGTGTGATGATTATTTGGCACTTTTAAGCTGCATTCTTTCCACTTGAAAGGAGAACAATAAAAAGCAAACCATGCAATAAAGTGATAACTCTGACTTTGAATAAAACTCAATAACATGTCAACCAGGTGTGTTCTTCCCCCAACTTAATATATAATGGACATTTCCATCATTTCCATGAATATTTACTTTTTTTTCTAACTAGCATATTTGAAGGTTGTTTAAATTTGCAATCATGTGAAAATCTTCAAGAACAGATAAAAGTAACAAGTTTTCAGCAACAGGTCAAAGGGACATCACAGTTCTAGGAGGGCAGAGTGGTCCATTATCTAAGTGGATGATTCTAGGGGGCCCAATTCTTATAGTTACCTGTTTCCCCTCTAGCACAGAACACTCATTGCCTTACAAAGGAACTCTGATCTTGAAGAGAAAATTGTAGTCAGGAGGATTGAGTTCATTCTTATGTCTCATCTTTGAAATAATTTTAAAGGACATACATCTTTCAAATAATACTGTTGGATTTGATGGCACCAACAAGAGGTCAGTAAATTAATTATTGAAAGAAGAGACAGAAATGTATGAAAACAGAAATCCCAAATCACAGCTATAAATTTCTTCTCTTACAATGCTGAACATAAAAAAGAATGCCATCAGAGAAACTAAAATCAGCAACCCTTGGAAAGTGCTAAGTTTTACTTTGTATCTTTTTTTCCTCCCTTCTTTTTCTTTTGTATGTGTTTTGTTTTGTTTTCAGTCTAACAGAAAACTTGCTGGAAAATATTTATTGGTTTGAAGTTCCCACCAATAATCAAGTCCAATTCAGAAAGATGTTTGGAGAGTCAAGTTTGTCTGGTACTTTTGGCATCCCCATCCATGGGTGAATCAGGACCTATGAGAATCAATGAAACTTTATTGACTACTTTCCCTGCCTGCTTTCCCCCCCATGGCTCACACAATACCTCCTGTGTACTGGGACCACGCGATGGCTATGCTTGTTCAAATTGATCTGCTTATAGATGAACAGCTTCTACTACACAGAGTTCCTTAAGGGCAAGGACCATTTCTTATTCAGCTCTGTATCTCCAGCATCTAACACAGTGCTGTCCAAATGGATTTCAATACAAATTTTGAAATAAATCATTTATGAGAGCTGAAATTTTAATTTGAAGGTAGAGGGTGTTATGTTATCTCCTCTCTTCTAGTAATTCATTGAATATCTCATTTTCAATATAGAGTTTTAGAAACATGCTTGATTGGTTGATGATATCAAGAAAAGCAAGGAGATGAGAGTGGAAGTAACATAAAGGGCAGTGTTAGGAGAAAAGGAAGTGCTTTGAGGTCAACATCTAGTAACCTTATTAATATGTACCACCAAATATTCTAGATTCTGAAATTTCCTTGTAAAGATATTTCCACAGTAGGAACAAGGTGTTGGACAAGAAAATCATCAAAGAAAATGCATTCTTGAGAGGGAAGATAAACAATTAACTTCTTATCAGTACACAAAGAAGGACACTAGGTACTATGAAGAGAAGAAGAGAGGGTGAATTAGCCCACAGGCATCCCAGCTAATGTGGTCTGAAAAGTGTTTTCCCAAGAGGTGATGTGTGATTTAAGACCTGATAGATGGAAAGGAAGAGCCATATGAAGATGTGGAAAAGAGATTTTTAAAACTAAGGGAACAGTAAAGGAAGAGGTTTGATATTGGAAGGAGCCTCATATGTTCAAGGAATAGAAGGAAAATGCTACTGTGGATGAGTTTGTAGAATAAGGGGTAGCATAGGTGGAGATCTATTGGAAGAGGAAGAAAGAAAACAGGTCCTAGGAGATTTCACAGAGGGTTACTCTTCTCTGCTTACATACTTGGTACTTAAGGATGGTAGTTGTCAAAACATTGAAATATTGAACATTATTTGACAAGGAGTGGAGAACATTCTCAAAATATTTATTTAGGTGACCCCAACTCATATCTTAGGACACCGTGGTCCTCCCCATGGTTTGGCAACTAAAGGGTCAGTGAGATTCACAACAGGAGCATTTAGGGTCTCTCTCCAGCATGTCCATCTGTGCACAGCCTGGCTGATTATTGTTCATCCTGTGCCTGGTGAAAAGTAGTTTGAATATCATTTATTAAACAGTTTAGAACAATAGAGAGAGATGCGTGTAAGTGTAAATTATATCCAAATAACTATTGGAAATTTTCCACAAAGAAGAACAATGACCTGATTGAAATTTAAAAAACAAACAAACACACAAACAAACAAAAAACTACTTTGACCGCTATGAGGAAAGTGCATAACTCTGAAAATAACTAGAAATGGAATCCCAATAAGATCAGGGGATTTATGAGAAAAAAGTGATGGTGACTTAAGAGTTGAAGCTTTACAGAAAACAAATAAATTCAAGATACAATTCACCAGAATTACTATGTATGTCTTAATGTTTTGAATATGGGATTAGAAAGACAGAGAAGAGTCAAGACTGATTTTTAAATTATTTATTTGGTAAAATAAGTGTGAATAATTCATTTTATAGAGGCTGAACATACATAGGGTCTCTGGAGAAAGTTTTTAGGGGAGTAGGAATCAATAGTTACATTTAATTAATACACAAATACTGCAACCTGCCAGCAATAGAAACCAACACCAAGCCCCTCACTATGGTACTAACCCAAACAAAATGGTCATCTAAAGGCAAAGTGATTATATGTGCAAGTTCCAATAGTGCACAGGCCCTTAGCTAGTACTGTGTTCAAAGGCTTATGACACATTGTGTGCAGATGCAGGATTCCACATCATATCACAACACACTATGAACTGACACCACAGCAAAATTGGTCCACCAAAGGATCCATACCCATGGTATCAACCTGTCTTATCATGTGGTACACCAAGAAGTTGTCTTACAAGAGAACACTTGAGCATCCCACTGAATAGAATCATAGCTCCTTATTGGAAAGAATTCTTTTTAGCTATAGGGTTCTGTCCATCAGGATACAATACCTATGTTGAATCTCTCTTTATATGATGCTTTCTCCCCAGTGGGAAGAATGCATGGGTTCAAAGCTCAAATGCTCCAAATTTTTACCTGCACATATTACTCACTTGGGGAATCTGTGCTCTTTGTTCCCATAGCTCTAGACTGAACACTTCACAAGTCCTAGTCCTTAGTTGGGGGCACTTAGGACAGAGAGCATGGAAAAAGTCTTCTTGTAACCTTGACTTCTAACTGAACATTTGGGAATCTCTTTGTTCAAGGACCACCAAGAATAAAAGAGCTATCATGTTGGAGGTATTACTAAATACTGGTCATCAAAAGGAAGGTAGTACTGCTGTTAAACAACACAGATAGGGAGGGATATGTTGAATATTAAAATAACCCAATTAATTCTTTACACTGTCTTTCCCTGATAATAATGGTTAATTATGACATCAGCAATCACAACATTTAGTTCAGAGAGGGACTGAATAGCACCAGTAGCTAAACTCCTAACATAAGCAGAGTTATTCCCTGATAATACAGAGAATCTATACTGGATAATAGGGAACAGAAATAATGGGTATTTATTGTGATAATCAGAACAAAGGTGATTGGGAAGGGGCTACTGAATCTTGGCTTACTGAGTAGTAAGCCAAGAAATCCTCTATAGATTTCCCCCAGCAGAGAGGTTTATCAGAAAACTAAAGCATCTCCTCCCCAGACACATGAAAAATGGGATTGAGCAGTACAAGGGGTGGACTTGGTAGACCTGGAGAGGCTTACCTCAGCTCTTGTTGTTCCTTCTGCTGGGAATGTGATTGGCAAATGGTCCGCAGCTGTCAGCTAATTCAGGAATGACCTCGGCTGCAGGGACTGCCAATAGCCAGACCATACCCTTTTGTAGCAATCCATATTTCACATCTGCTGGAGGGAAGAATTATAAGGGCCTGAACAATTTGACTCATTGTATGACACGTCAGAAAGGGCATTTATGTTACATAACTTACCATGGTGTTGGATGAAATTACTGGGGCTCTACAAAGGCTAATATTTCTCCTTCTAACAATCCTGCATCCTTCTCTCCATCAGTGGTGAGTTGAAGGTCACCTATTAATAAACTTACTGAGCAATAAAGTCTGAGTTGGCTTTCTGGAGAACTCAAACCGAAGAATGCAAAGAATGGCATCAGTGATACAAATTGTTACTAAATCCAGTCTCTTTGAAGTTATTTCCTTAGGATTCTCTTAGTAGTGCTTCATATGAACTAACCATACTAAGCATGTTTTTTTAAAAAAAATAAGAATAAAAAATGTTTTTATATTTCTGTTTTAATATTATTACTAGAATTTATAAAGTCTTAATAAAGTTGACATGTAATGACAAAATGACAAGTTCCTAACCATTCCTAACCTAATGAATGTAAGGAAGAAACACGATTCAAAAGCACATTCATCTTTTGGAAAGAATCAAAATGGAGTTTTAAGCAACCTAATATGAAATGTATGGAACTTACTCGTTTAACTTCTAACTCAATCTAATATTTTAATACTTTATATTGCATATTAAACTATAGAAAAAGTGAGTCAAACTTTCACATTGCTTAAAAAAGTCAATTTATGTTTGAAACCAAAGATCATATTCATTTCTTCATCTGAAATCTTCACTTAATTGCATCTTAATAGTGTAGCAAAACAGTCCATATGGTGGTAACCACATAATATATTTATGAAATGGCAATTTTCCACATACAAGATGTGTCAATTTTATAAGAGCAGAGGAATTTCTTAATTACTGTGTCTGCTCCTTATCACTACTTTAGAAATTTCCTTTTTCATTCAAATCTACTGGGACATAGTTTATCTATGCAAGGAAGCAACTCTAAGCTTCAACACACATTTGAATATGTAAAGTGAAACTCATGTTTGCAAGCAATGCTATTTACATTGATCCTAGCAGTCTCATGCAAATCCATTCATAAAGCAAACTTTCACATACATTCATAGAATTGGAGGTGCATGGTAAAAGTCTGTTTTTCTCTAGAGTATCTATGAAACTATATAATAACTCTGGAAGAAGTCACTATACAAAAAAGTGTCCAGACAAAGTAACATTTATGTCAAGGCTTTGTTTAGAATGGATATGTAAAGCTGTGTCACATGTGTTGCTTAATAAATAAAGAGATGTACATATATATGTTTTCTGTCATAACTAGCAAATAATGCTCAGGCAAGCTTGAATTTGCTCAGATGGATCATGTAAACTCCATAGGTTCTGAACTCATTTTTTTCTGGTTTCAGACTTAGAAGTGTGGAGGTAGATAAAGGAAAAGGATTATGATTTTAACAATCTGAGTAAGACAAAAATAATAAACATGGGATATTTGATCTTTATGGGTATGAAGAGAGTCTATTATAGCTTCCTGCAAACCTATGTCTTGATTCCAGATAGATGCCATTGTCCAGATGTTGGAATATAAATAGTATTGAGACAAAGTGATGTCAGTCTTTTCTAAAGGAGATCAAATTTTACAATGAAAATAACAGCAATAAACACTTCTGCCGGTAGACCACCATTGAGGACACCTAGTAGTCAACCCAACCTTTTACTTTTTATGAATGAGACTCCTGCATTTGGTGATTGCAGAGCCTGTAATATTGACACTGAGACTTTTTATGGGCAATCTAATAGCATCAATGCCTCCTGACATCCAGTGTACAGTTGTTTCTCTCAGAGGTTGATTTTTTTTGAACTTGAGTAAATATTTCTCTCTTCAACTGTACACTTTTACATTCCACACAGAACTTAACAATTATTTTCAGATGCAACTGTCATGTACCGCAGATTCATTACCATCTAAGCCCCTTACAATTATGTTTCCTGGGATATCCAGATTGTGAGGCAAGTAAAATATATGATGTCAGAAAGAAATTCTGTGTATTTATCTCTTCAGTGAAAAATAATTTCTGTTGGAGAAATTCTGCTAATGTTCCCATGTGGTGGTATTTTTAGTTTCTAAGTCAGACATGTCAATGCACAAGAAAAGAAAGCAATTTACAAGTCTGCAAAGAAATACAGGCTCTTCCACTTCATTTGTGTTTCATCTTGATTATCAACACATTTGTCATCCCTCTGTAATTTATTCATTATTTTTTACCAGAGGAATATGAAGGGGAAAAAGAAGATAAGTGCACTTGTCAAAATGTGAAACAGATGCTCTAACAATGATTGGAGACAATTAATGTTCCCTGGAAGAAGCAACAGGCTGGGTTTGTGTTTAGCTTCAGATTTTTATAGCAAACAGACTTGGGGAAAATGCAAACGTGAAATAAAGGTTTTATATTTCAAGCAAAAAAAGGGGGGCAGTATTCTCTGATTACACTGTTGTACATTTGTTAGGATCTGACAGTTTAGATCTTTTCAGCTAAATCCTTAAGAACAATGGGAGCAGGGTGCAAATGGACCAACATTGAAGTGATTCAGTGACTTTTCCTTCTGAATCACCAAACTGTCCTCTGATGGGAAGGGATATGGGATAGTAGGCTGCCAAGGAGCATGAAGATTAATGTGTCTAATCATCCCTCAAGTCCTGTTGCGCACAACAAATGAGAGTGCCTAATATTTTCATTTGCTTTTCTTTGTATTGGAGTGGAGATCTTTTGGTCTCATCAGCTTCTGACTCCAGCAATTCTTTTCTGCACAGGGCTAGTCTCCTACTCTAGACCTTGATATCCCAATTTCCTCCTTTCTTATCACCTCCGAACCTTATAGCTGACTTACAAACTTGTTTGCTCATCCAATTTTATGCCCACAAGAAATTCATTATTTCTGTTATAAATACTCAATTCTCTTCTGCTTTAAGACTCCTGTGAGGATCATTCTACACTATACCCAGGGTATAGTTGTAAGTGCAAATAGCAGACATGTTCTCAATGCTAATAACCAACAAAGGTGTTAGTAGATCAGGCTGTGGGAAAAATAGGCTGTGATATACATAGTTTCACAGAATTTACATTGACTTAGTAGTCCAACATGGATCTTCTGGTCAGGTCAGGAGAGGAGTCTCTTCCGCAGGTGAATTCCAGGGGCAGAGAATTCCACTCTCTTCTGGCTTTATCGCTTCCAATGGCTTAGTCATTGAAACCAACTGGAAGAACAGACAAAAGAGGCATGGGTTGGGATCCTCTATTTCTTGTGAGTCTTGTTTGAAAACAATACATCTCTCTACCCATGTGCTAATACAGGTGTTAGAGGCTCCGTGGGTGGCCACCATATTTTGAAAGCAATCTGGAGAACATAATCTAGTTTTGTGGCCCAGAAGAAGAGGTATGTAAAGTATGGTTAAGGCTCACAGAAACTAGTTACCAACAATGGGGGAGAAAAAAAATCAGCTACCTAAAAATTAAAAGTATAATCTGGGTTATTTGACTTTGATGTGAGGGTCTTATTATAATAAGTTCAGATATTTGTAAAGACCTTTTTTTTTTGAATAAATCATCTATTTGTTTCTTTCTGAATAAATATAATGTTAGGAACACAAGCACCTCTTCATGTGATTTTCAGAATGCATTTCTAGAGGCCTGGCAAAATGCTCAGTTATGAATTTTCATGATTGTAGATATATAAGGTGAAAAAACCTTTCGTAAATCTATACTGGCTCAAGTCTACATCTTGGGAGTAATTTGAAGTGTTTATTTAAAAGATTCCCTCATAAAAATCTTCCTTTTCTTTCACTCTTTAGTGCACCAGTTTAATTTTATGGAACTCTATTTGCATTTTTCTTTTGTAAGGAAAAAAAAACACATTTGCTATATTAGTGACTGTAAAAGTAAGGCATGCCTGTAATAGAAAACATGGAAAATACAAAAGAATATTAAAAAATAATCACATTTAACCTTCCTACCTAGGCATAAGAGTTTCGAACAGTTTTGTTTATTTTCTGCTGTTATTAACTGAAATATATTTTTCCTTGGGTGTCCACAGTTCCATTTTTGTTGACTATTGTGTCTTCAAACACTATCAGAGTTCTAGATACATAGTAATGGCTCAAAAATGTACTTGTCATAGAAAATAATAGAATTCATACAATTTCTCTCAACACATTTTATATCAATAGGATTGTTCTCTATTAATAATAATGTGATACACATTTAGCATCTTTATCTCGATATCTGGATGTTTCTTAATTTATGAAAAGAGTTTGAAGACATCATATTTAATATTTACATAAGACCCCACTCATATGAATATATTAAATACTATAAAATTGAGTCCCATTTTTAATCATTTAAATGGTCTGACAATTTCCCTCTTGTACTCATCAATGGACACTGCTGTCTATCTTTCTAGATGTGCTGCTTTCCTCACTGCATACACACACCCCATCTTTAGTTCCATGCAATGGAGCTAAAATCACTTGCTTGATCAGTCAGGGACTGTGCAGCCTCTCCTTCAGGTAGGTGTTCCCAGGTGACTAACTTCTTGCCAATAAAATATGACTGGTGTCTTGTATCTCTTTCAGGACAAACCTCACATCCATATGATATAAGTAACCTGAATCCCTACACCTTGAATTGGAATAGTAATCTCTGAAGATTATAAGAAAGAGGATTCTATGTTCCTGAACTGACATTATTATTTATTCTCTTGTTAAAGTGGCTCTGTCTTTTTGGTAATGAGTATATTCACACCTCCCATCACTGAATATGTCTCAACTTGCAATGGATCATGCTTGGATCATTTGTTGTGATCTTGATCCACAAGTGTTGCTATCTAAAGCAGGAAAGCTGTTTCCAGAAATTGCTTTGCTTGTATGATTTCACATTAGAGTTTACAAGTAAATTTCCACTTGGAAATCTATGGCTGGAAAATAGATTTACTACCTGCTTTGTTGGGTTCAGGCACATTCTCCAACAATGATTCTTAAATTATGGTAGGCATCAGAATTACCTGGAAGGCTTGGGTTGCTGAGATCCGCCCAGAGTTTCTGGTACATCGATAAGAGTGAGGTATGATAACATACATTTTTAAAATAAGGCCTTTTTTTTTTGTAGTGAAGTTTGAAGTTCACAGCAAAATTGAGAAGAAGGTTCAGCCCCACAATAATATACATCTTCAATATGTTTCTAGATAATGCTGATGTTGCTGGTACCGCGATTGTATTTTCAGAACCATTGTTCTTAAGGAACACATACATTGTTCCAGAGTGACAAAGAGAGAGAGAGCCGTTTTTCCATAGTGACAGAAAATGATAGAGAGGCAGAGAGAGAGAGAGAGAGAGAGAGAGAGAGAGAGAGAGAGAGAATAATACCTTCCTCATTTCTATAGGTGAATTTTAAAGAAACTTGATAAAAGTCAGAATTTTTCTCTTTGCAACTCTAATTATTCAAGCTACAAGCTAAGTCACTTGTCTTCATTTGTCTAAGTAGGTGATAAATACTTTGAACATGGAGTCTGCTTGCTGCCTTTTGTTCTTTCCCTGAGGCAATTCTGGTGAACATGTGGAGGAACTAACGCAGCTGAAACCAAAATGATCTTCATATCTACTGGATCACTGGTCTGTGACACAGAATGCTTTTCTCCCCTGCTAGCTTGTTCCAAACATCAGATGGTTAGCTTATCGCTGATGCTTAACACTTTAAATGATCCACTTGTCTTGTAGGGCTATTAATCTTCATGGTTTAACAGAGGATTCGAGACATCAAAAAATGGAAGAGCAATCTGACCACTGAAAACTCATAGCATATTATGCTTCACACCCGCAGTTTGGATGTTTCATTGGCTTTGAGAGTTGAACTGCCTAGTTCAGCATGAGGGAAGGTATATTTAGAGACCTATCTCAAGTCTGAAAGAGAAGCTACCTACGGGGTAAGAAGCTAGATTGGGTATCACACGATTTATTGCAAGACTCCTTCTAAGACCTTTCTGAACCATGCCATGTTCCTATTAAGGAGACTACAGTGTCATCCATATTGTAGTCTGGATCAAGGTAAAATGGTTTTATTCTCCTTTGGCAAAATTGAGATTTGGTAAAGGAAAGGCTATTCCAGTCATTAAAACCAGCTAATGCTACAATGACTTAAAATGTTTATAACATATTTGTTTCAATGACACAAAATAGATATTAGTCATGTTTTCACGTCCATCTCCATTCTGTGCAGAAAATGTGTCAAAAATAAATGCAGTGATTATTGTTTATTCAATGCCACATGCTTCACAAGATAAAGTAACTTGTGAAAAACTTGCACTTTATGGTTAAGGTCCATGTCTTTTTGGTTGTGGCATTGCCAGGAAAATTGTTATCCTCTATAACATTATGTATAATAATAAGCTCTTTGATCTAGGAGGGCCAGTGTAAGACAGAAAATCCTGAGTATGGGCAACTGTGAAACTTTGGATAAATAGACTTAGAGGAGTAAATAATGGGTTTCTAATTTAGGTCCTTTAATCACACAAGTTTTACATTCAAGATCTTTATTTTTAATATAATACCATTTTATATACCTGTCCTAGAAGAGAGACAAAGTCACAACCTTCCTGCATTTCCAGGTCTTAAGAGAATTACTATAGGTCACTATTATGACCCAGACTGAAAATCTTCATAGCTTCGCTTTTAAAAAATTTAAACAGGTCACAGAAGCAGTGACAGCTATTGGCATTTTACATTTTCCCTGGAGGCATCAAAAGACTCTCTGAATGCAATGGCCTCAGGCAAAGCAGCTGACCCAGGAAATCCGGAGACCAGCTACAATGGCCCAGTAAACTTATCTGTCAATTTCTGTGTGTAATGACAAACCTCACTATGAGAGGGACCCTCACACCTATTACAATGCTATTGTGTGTGTGTGTGTATGTGTCTGCTTTGTACTGAGGATCAAATTCAAGTGTGCTGTTCCACTGAACTACATTCCTGCTTTTTGTATTCTAAGACATTAAATTGCCCAGAATGGCCTCGAATATGTGATCTTCCTCCCTCAGTCTCCTAAATATCTGGAATAATAAGAATATGCCATTGTGCTCCACTTTAATAATTCTATTTTAAATAAACATACCAAAAATATTTATTTCAAAGGGAATCCATAATAGGTATATCAGACATTTGATGTCAAATTATTTGAGTATTTTGGAAGTTCACATCTGCTGAAATTTGTATCACATCATTCTTAAAGCTTGGGTTGATTCACTCTTTGATTTCAATCCCATCTTAATAGTAAGAATGACCCCCATTATTATACTTCATTACACAGTACTTGAAGCTGTCCCATCACAAGTGATAGACAGCTTAGAAGAAGGTATCTGGGACTGGAATCTCTGTATTGCCACTTGCTAATTGTCTGTATCTGGGCAAATAAATTTATTTTCCTTGAGTTGAATACTATAATAAATGCCACTAAGTAGTGGCCAAAATTTCCGCCTTTTAACAAGGTAAATTTATTATATCTTCACAGTAAGTACATTAAATTGATCTTATTTTATCATCATTCATCCTCATTTTAGAGATAAGAAGCTGAAGCACACAAAGTTCTAGTGATTTACCCAAGATCACATAGTCAATTGTAGGGCCAACTTCAAATCGGAGTCCTCTCTGATTCTTGATGTTAACCACTCAGGTTTTTCAGACAATAATATTTCTATGTACATGTGAACTAAACATGTTGACATCAGAAAAGTGAAAATTTATTCAGTGTCATTAGAAATCTCACCTTCATTTCTAGACTCCTTTTTGTTATGTTGTGCATGTTTATTGAAATATTTGCGGAGCGCCTCTGACTAATATTATTTTTATCTCTATATTTGCTTTTCCTTATTCCTTAAACAACTTCTATAGAAAGATAGGAAATTTACTTGAGTGATAACAAACATGCATATAATCTTTAACATTATTTGTTGACTGTGCTTTCTTTAATTTTGTCTAAACTATCCTTGTTTTGTTAAATTTCTTGAGACTCAAATGTGTTTTATTTGTCTCTTACATTATCTGAACTTAAAGCCTGAAAAATACATTCAGCTGTTCTAGCACTGGAATAAATGCAGGACATATTTTATTTAAATCTCACAATAATTCACTGTGTTTGCTAGCATATTAGTCCAATTTCATAGCTTATAATCCTAAAGCTTTTAAATAGCAAAAAATAGATCAAAGCATTCTATAACGTTATTGCATATGAGATGGAGAATAGGTCAAATTTGAATACAGGTTTATGAAAAGCCAAGGACTAAACTCTTAGCCATGGTGGTAAAGAGCAAAGTCCTGGCTTTCTGGTGGGTCCAATCTGAACAATGCGTCCTTATGTGAGTTACTCAGATTCTCTGACTTAGCATGAATATATATGAATATATGCAGAATTTCATAACTTGTATAATATTAAAAAAGATGACTAAATAATTATCCATTCATTATGGTAGCTGTAAAGTGTTTGGAGACGTTGCAACTGAAGGCTACTTACTATTACAGCATCATTAGCAAAGAACACTAAACATTTGATAAAAATATACCCATATAATCTCCACAGAGAACTTCTAAGAATTCCTGCAGAAAAATTTAAGTCCTTGAATGACTCTTGAAATTAAAAATGTTCTATATAGACAAATATTAATATAAATATCATTTTCTTCCAGAAATACTCCATATCATTTATAATGTTAAACTTAGACAATTTTGGGCCAATACTTACTAGTTTTGAGTTAGTATTTTAAACAATTCTTAAAACTACCAGGTCCCTACATACAAGTAGGCTGTGTCATATAAGAATTACGAAACAAGAGAGAAAGAATTGCGTTATTTAAAAACATAGCTATTGCTTTGGCTTTAGGGAGAAAGAGGAAACAAAATAGAGTGGTATTTTCATCTGTGTTCTTGTTTGTTTTGTTCAGTTTGGAAGCTGATTTCACTTCTGATGTAAACTTGGTTTTAACCTTTGGACTTCCTTCCCTTTGAGTTCCTTATTTAATTACCAGCATGGAATCTTCTGGGCTTCATCCTCAGCCTCTTCAGCACTACTCTCATTTGACCTCACCAGCAGACTCTGAGCTCCAGTCTCTGACATTGACCTAAGGTTGGAGGGATTAGTGAAGGAGCCAGCTTCCCTGGGACTCAACATCTGTGGGTCCAGCCACACATGTGCCACCTCCTTTCTGAGCTCTTTGCTTCTGGGTCCTGTCCAATTGGGTCAGTTTCTGCATTATTTTCTCTTTACTCAAATCCCTCGTTTTTAAGTGGTCTCACATGAGGAAATATTTGTCAAACTTCATTTACTTCAGTGCTGTTTTTGTGATTGTTGGTTTTCAAGTTGCATTTGTGTGGTTACTTACACAATACATTATTTCAAATTATGTAAAATTATTCTATTTTTGCTAATTTTCTAACTCAAATGGGTTTTAAAAGCAAGCTTGATATTACTAAGCTATATGAGGAAATAATGTCCTTTATTTAAAAAAAGAATAACTTCACAAATAAATTCAATGAAGACAAAAATCACATGCTCAAACTCTCTCTAGATATTGTTGCTCTTCTGAAGTTTAGTCTCTGCTTGAAGAAAATAAAAAATGGCCCCAATAGAATGATATTACTGATCACGATGGCAATAAATTACAGTCCTCTCTTATCCTCAATAGAATGAATAAAGAAAACAGGACTGATAGAGGTGACAAAGTTAGACAGCCGCGTAGAACTTCCTAACCTTCCAATTTCTAATGCAATTTTATAATCAGTAATAAACATTAAATCTAATAATCACTAATCACTAAATGAGGGAAGGGGCATAACTCAATATAACAAATATTCCAAGCTAATGAGCCAGGGGAAATTCAGAAGACACACGGACAGAGTAAAGGGTGAAAATATTCTGCCTCCTTTTCTACCCTTGTTGTCCATAAGCCCTAGTGAGGGGGTCATACTGTTACTCCCTGACATGAACAGAAAAGCAAAAAAATATATATATATATTTAAAGAATTTCTCTATCTTTAAGGACTATTGCTAGTTTATGATTATGTACTATATAATTTTATGTAGGGTGTTCTTGGTTAGCTTTTTAACATTTCTTTTCTTGCTTTTTTTCCTTTTTGCAATGACACTACATAAAACACAAAATATAAAAATTATTAAGGTAAATCCAGGGCATAAGGAAGGTTATGTACTGAACATCTCTGTGATTAACTGAAAAGTCTTTATGCTCCAAAATGCTTGCCTATGTAGTCTCTGAAGTTCATTTTAATTTATATACCCTAAACTGTGTTCAGTTTCAGTTATGAAATTCTTTAATAAAAAGAGTTGCCAAAACTTTACACAATTAAAAAGGAAGTCCTTCCAAGCTGAAATTTTACAAAGCATATCTTATAGCTGATGATATATTAAATAAAAGGTTACTTTAATAATAATTTTTTTTGCCAGCACAGCTTCAATGCCATATAAATGTTTCCTATTCAATTACCTGCTCACATTTTTCATCTTCACTGATTTTGCAATGATCAGAATATTTCTCTTAAACCCCACTACATTAATCCATCAAAGTGCTTTTTTCATTAGGTGATGAAGTTTCCCACCTAGATTATTGCCAAGGAGGATGATGACATTTCCTATTATTCCACCTCTAGACTGCTGCTTGTGAGGATATTTTTATTCCTCTAATTTCCCATTATTCCAAAAGCATACGGGGTTCACTGTGCAGAGGGAAAGTTGGAAATCACCCAGAACAGACTCCTCAAATCCTTCAAAGGATCCTTCTCTGCCTAACCTTAGTGTCTTGCAGATTTACTTAATAAATACCTTTCTGTTCATTAATTACTTGATAGAGTTTGTCAGTGGAATGTTCATTTAATGCAGAGTCAATCTCAAAAAAAAATCTAAAGAAAAAGATAAGAAAATATGCACATTGTAGCAAATATCAGAACATCAAACAAAGAAGATATCAAAAGGTCCTTTTAGGAGGGTTGGTGACTAAAAGTGATAAACAAAATCCCTTCAAAGATGAAACTACTCAAAAAGACATCCCCTCACACTAGATAGTAGGCAGAGAATACTCAGTTCTGTGATTCAGTTTTTATGTTGTTGGTTTCTTCTTTTGTTTATTAGGTTAGCCTACTATTTGGATGACAGAGAATTAACTGGTTTGCCAGGAGCAAACCAGTATCCATAAGGTTTCATCAAAAGAAGGAACTGTAAACAATGGCAGCAAAGTGTTATGCTGGGTTGGTACTGAGAGCAATGAATGAATCCCTTTTGTGTTGAATTGAAGTCAAAATGAAAGATATCTCTGTCTCCCCCTAAGGATTTTCTTTTGCTTTCCTTTCAGAGAACCTGTATTCGTACTTTTAAAATATCTCGTTGAAGGTCTATGAGCTTTGAAGAAATGTGACAGTACCTGAGTTAGTTAGGGGCTAGGGTCAGGTCAAAACAACCTATTGTTTTGAGATAGCAAGCCGGGTGGGAGAGTAGGACCACAGAAGACCTGAAATAATGCATCATCTAAAATCTACACTATAGTGCTGCATAGTGATGTCTTGGTCAACCACAGATTACATATGCAAAAGTGGCCCACAAGTTTATAACGAACAAAAATCCTGACCTTCCAGTGAGGTTGTGGTTGTTATTAACATTGAGCACAACACATTACTCTTGTGTTTGTAGTGATACTGGTATTAACATACCTACTGAGTTGTCAGTTTTATAAAAGTAAAGCATATACAGTTACATGCAGTATTTAATATTTTTTACCTTTTTGAAATTGACAGTAATCTTATTAGTTAAAAAGATAAAAGTTTACTGTGAAACAGAATGCATGTTACCGCAGAGGCAGCCTTACATATTCAGTGTTTATCATGTTTCTTGATGGCTTCAAGAGGTCATATGGATAATAATCAAGAGAACAACCGAGTAGACAAAGAGTTTCAAAGGTCATGGAGGAGGGATGTGTAAAGGGAGCAACTATAGAATAAAATTTACTAAATAATGGTATGTGAATATATGAATGCATGACAATTAATTAAAAAATTTGTGTATGTCTATAATGCACCAATTAATAAATAATAAGAAATAAATAGAAAGAAGGCAATAGAGGAAGGGGAATGGGGAAGGGATGGAGCTTAGGAATGAACAAACTTTGTTATATGAATATATGTCAAAATGAACCCCACAGATATATATAATGCACCAATAAAAATATTAGAAATTGGCCATGTTGAGAGACCTATATGAGATAGGTTTCTGTAAACATACTCTAATCATCAAATAATGCATCTCTTAGAATGTATCCCTGCTATTCAATGATGCATGCCTGTATTTTACAATTTACCTTAGACTAATTCTGCTGATCAATTTCCTCAGCAACAGCTACTTATCAAGTTCCATATAGGGCAGTAGGCTATTATAGGAAGAAGCCCTCTCCTTATATAAAAATGCATACTACTGTGAAAATACATAAATAAATGTGAAGTGCAACATTATAAGAAAGATATTCCTTCCAATGGAGGTTTTGAAATGGGAAAATTCAACATGAGCTAAAGAACTCAGAGACATTTTCTTAGAAAAGCAATAATTCCCTAGGTCTTGAAATATAAGCAGAGTTTTTGAGTTAGGGACTGTTTTGTCAATGATGGCTGGAAGGAATATTTTTTAGTTTTGTTTTGTTTTCCTGTGTGACAAATACCTGAGAAAAACAGCTTAGAGGAGTAAAAATTTATTTTGGCTCACAGTTTCAAAGGTTTCAGTCTAGAGTTCAGCATCTCCATTGCTTTGAGCCTGAGAGGAAATAGAACATCATGGCGGAAGGATGGGATGGAGGAAGGCTACTGAATTCTGAGATACCAGCCACAAGAATGGAGAAGGAGCCAGGCACAAGATATAGTCTCTAAGGGAAAAATACCAATGACCTACTCCCTCCAACAATGTCCCACCTGCCTACAGTTTCTAGCTCCCCCCAGTTGTCCATTCAGATTATTAATCCATCAAATGGATTAATACACTGATGAAGTCCTATTGCTCAAGATCCAATCATCTCTGAATATTGTTGCACTGGGTAACAAACATTCAAACATAAGATTCTGGTGACATTTTTGATCCGAACCATAATGGAAGGCAAAAAAGAAAAAGAAAGAAAAAAAAAATCCTAGAACTCAATAATGTTTGCAAATGGAGAGAATATTTCTGGCTCTCTCTAAGTCTGTATTTAATTCCCAAAGCAAATAAAAGGAATGGAAGAAATGTTGAACTTTAGATGTTAACAAAAAAGATTAGAAACATTCTAAATTTTATTTGGGATACCATGCTCATTGAGTTAATTGAAGGTAGTTATCAATGACTTGAAGTATGAAGTCCCAAAACTTCATGCTTGAGATGGGCTAAATTTTTCATTGAAATACAGTAGATTTGTTGCTCAGAAGCTGAAACTTTCCTAAGACCTGGTACATCTGACAAATTCCATAGATCTTCTAATTTTTTTTCTCCTGTTTTCATATTTTTTCCTTCTGAAGCTTCTTTCAATACCAGAGTTTTTGTATCCAGAGCTCCTCAAGAAATTGAAAAGGAAATGTATTACTAATCATGATCTTTGATGTGAGGGAATAAATATCACAGTCAAGCAGGCATAGATCAAACACAAGACTACAGGCAGGTGCACCCACAGATATCAGGATCTCATGAGGCATGTGAAAAATGCTGAGTTTATTATAAAATACACAAAAGTGTGAGTGTGAATGTTTAATATTGGACAATCTTAACAAGATAAAGCTAAGGAGTAATCCCTCTTCTCATATTCCACATCATTTAGGCCTTAGGGAAATTTATTGTACCAAAAATTGCTCTACATTCAAAACCCAAGAAAAACAAAGTATCTGTTTTTACTGAGTTTACCCGAAGATGATAGGGAGGCAATCAATGAAATCATTTCACAGTAATGTTGCAGTGAAAGAGTAGCTGAAGGAGGTGTGCTGGAGAGAGGGAGAGGTTTGGATAGAGGGTGGCATGATGGTGGTCAAGGGGTAATGCTTTGTATTGCAAATCTGGAAAATTTCCCTGATTAGTTGAAATAATGTTAATATTTCCCAGTACCCTTTTTAAAACAATAGAACAAAGCAATTGCATTCGTTAGTAGCAACAACTTTTTGATAGATTTTTGCCATAAAAGCAATTTATAAAAGTTAGTATAATTGTATGAATTATAAAACATAGTGTGTTTTGCAAAAGGAAGCAGATTCATGATAACAATGTTATCAGGGGAATGAACTGTATCATGTAAAAGGTATGAGAAGAACAAATGAATTGCATTAAAATTTTAGAGTTTGCTTGAGAATTCAAAGATTTATGAATTGGGATTTCATCAGAACACAGGGACCTAGCAGTAGTCCAGTTACAGAGGAACAAGAAGAGAAACTTTTATAAAACATTTGTAGAAATAAGACAAGGAAAAAAAATTTAATCATGGAAAGTTTCCAGTTGGATGTTAGTTGATCATTCCTAATTGGTGCCTGTTTTAGTCAGCCTTTTCACTGCTTTGACCAAAAGACCTGACAAGAACAATTAAAGGAGGAAAAGTTTATTTTGGAGCTCATGGATTCAGAGTTCTCATTCCATTGATGGATGATCCCATCATTCAGGGCCCAGGGTGAGGCAGAACAATATGGAAACAATGTGTGATGGAGAATGTAGCTCAGGTCATTATACAGGAAGCAGGGAGAAACAGCTCTGCTCAACAAGGACAAAATATAACCTTCAAAGGCAAGCCCTCAGAGACCCACCTCCTCCAACCACCTCCTACATGCCTATGCTCACTATTAGTCAATCCATATCAGGGAATTAATGCACTGATTAGGCTAAGGATCTCCTAACCAAATCATATCATTCCAATAATTTCACCTCTAAACCTTCTTGGATTGTCTTTCATATGAGGTTTTTTAGGGTACCTGATGTTTAAACCATGACAGTGCCTTTGCTAGTGACAAGTAACTGTTTAAATTGGGATTTGGTTTGTTCAAATAGGAAATAGGAATTGAAGTGTCAGAGATGTCCCAGTCTAGTGCCTTACAAGAACTGTTTTGAAATTATAACATCTCATACATACTACACATGTATACAAAAGAAGTGGATAATCTCATTCATCATTTGCACCAATGCTTAAAACATTATCAGACACATTGAAATTAATAGCAACATTGGTTATTCTGATTGTGCGCTTTGATAAGTTATGTCTCAAAAGTAACTAATCTCTTTAGGAACAACCCAATAAACTAATTGTGCAACATTCATCAGAAAACTATGAAAATTAATAGTCCTTCACATAGAATTGTTATAAAGATAGATCTTGAACATCAAGAGTTAAAGCGGTATTTAAGTGTAGTTAGTTATATTTAATCTGACTTTTAATTGTTCACCTTGAGGCAAATTACTTCCAAGTGAAAACTGAATATCTATTTCCTCAGTCAGCTTTTGAATAAATGAATTATTTAGTTATTTTCTTTTTCCTCAACTTTAATTGTTGATTCTAAGCTCTGGACATAAATCCCCAAATTTCTAACTGGAGTATTACAGGAAGGCCTGATATTACAATCCTTCAATTTGTAAAGTTCACCAATGTGGAAAGTTTGGATAAAGTTTTGATAGAAAAGCATCAGGGAGAGTAAAAGAAGAAAGGGAATGACTTTATTTTTGAAATATAAGTGACTTTACTCCTTATAATAAAACTTACAGAAGTAAATACTATAACTTTATTTTTTAAAGCAGGCATTGAAAATGGCAGATACAAGGATGTTCACACAAACACTCAAAGAAAATCAAGTGGTGTGTTTGTTGTAGGTCAGGTTCAGAGAAAAGCTATGTATGTGAATTTCAAGGGGGCTTTATTAAGAGAGGATTCCAGAAAGTATGAGGAGGGAGGAAAGCAAGATTGGGCAGAGGTTGGAGGCATGATGCTGTTGAAATAGAGACCTAAGCCTCTTCAGGGAGCTGGCACCTGCCATGATTCTTCAAAGGCCTGTTTCCCTTTGAGGTCAAAGTTCCAAGCCCTTATGATGCTGCATCAATCAGTCACTAGACTCAGACTATGCCTCCGAGGGGTCATAATGTTGGCTCTGGTTGAAAACCACCCCTGTAGAGGGACTCCACTAGAACCACCAGCCCTCATTCTCATTAACTAAGGGAATAAAAAGCTGAGTTTTGGCAGAAGATCCAGCCAGCTTTCACAGTAGAGAATTTCATATTACTGGAAAATGATGATATTTGTAAAATCCTTTCTTTGATTTTATTTAAGGAGCTATAATAAAATATACAAATATAAATACAAAAAAATTCATGATAGGAAAGAGTTCATCTCCTAAAAATAAACCTCAAAATGTAAGTTCCTGAGGCAGATGATTTCATCTATTCAGTTTACTACTAAAATTCCTTTAAAATAGCAATGTCACTTGCAAGTGTGAGGAACATATTCATTGACATAACAAAGATGTAAGTTATCCTTGGGTTCTTTATGAAATCAATAAATACAATCTGCCATAAAAAACATGCAGATAGTCTCCATTGGTTACTTGGTTGGGGTTTTGCAATCTGCTTTCTACAGTGAATTACTTGTTCTCATTCAAAACAACCTCATGGCAATGGATGCCGTAGCAGACCTTTCAGAAGGGAAAGAAAGGAATCATCTAGAGACAATCAGGTTTTCTTTAGGCTAGAGTTTACATTTACATTGCACTGAGTCAGTTCCTGGTTTCAAACTCAGTCTCAATAATACAATATCAGTGTGACCAACAGCAATATCTCAGTCTCTCAGTCTTAGATACAAAATAAGAATGTTAATTGGAACCTTGCAGACTTGTGTAATTTTTCAATTAAATTGGTCTGCCGAGCTAAAAGAATATTTGGGAAAATTTTTAAATAATTACATCAAAGTAATAGAGAAAGCACACAATGTAGGCATCATAAAGCAAAAGTTTGCAGAGCTTAAATTTACAAAACAAAAAAAAATATTTGCAACATTAGAAGGAAGGCTAATATTTTAAATGTATCAAAGCATTTTATAAAATATTGAAGACAGAGTCAAGAGCCAATTAAAACATGGAAAAAGAATATACAGATATAGTTCCAAGAACACTAAAGTGAATATGAACTGCTGCAGTCTGGCTGGGCACAATTCATGAGCCACTTATCAAGCAGAAACGAACTTTATTTTTAGAACACACACACCACACGAGCTCTTCCGGAATTCCCTCAGAGCCCAACTGCCACCACCAGCTTCCCACAAGCCTCTCAACCCCCCCACTCCTCCTGCTCTTGAGGCCGATTGGCTGGGTCGCATGGGTGGAGCCAAAAAAAGTCCCCCAATGAGCAGCTCTGTGGTCTGAAAGGGTGGGGAAACAGCCCAAGGAGCATCACCACAGAGGAGCCAATCAGCTGGCAGCTAGAAGTTTGCTGGGGCTGCTGTGAGCCAATCATCAGCTGACAGCTGAAAGTTTGCTGGCAGCTGGAAGTTTGCTGGCAGCTGAAAGTTTGCTGGGACCCCTTCGGCTGTGGCTCTCAACATCTCCCCCTCTCTGTTTAAACAACAAGCATGTGACTTAGGGACTGAACCTGCCTTAGGTTGTCCAATATTACATATGGTCCTTACCCGTTATCGGAGGAGCTGACCTCAAGGCGTCAGCCTCCTGTCTTAGGTTGGTACCATTGCAATTGGATCTTACCTGTCATTGACTACCAGTCCAGCATACAGCCACACCTGTGGATAGGTCTTTGTACCAGCGGGGGGGTGAGGTTCTTTGCCTAACCTCTGTTGGTCCCCAAATTTTAGCTGAACGACCATCACTGTTATAGTTAAAGCTTCGTCCCAGGGTTTCATAAACTGACTTCCAGACCACTCATGTATAATCGAATCAAGCCTTTATTGAAGCACACCGGTGGCCGCTGACCAGAACATAAAGCTGTTCCCCTGATCAGCCTCGAACAATTGCAAGGGCACTCCTTATAAGCCTGAAAACCGCAAAAGGGATGTTTGGGGGGTCTGGCCAATGCAAGCAAGCCAGGTTACAGAAGCGGGACAGTGCAGTCAAGCGGAGGGAAGCCTAACCAATCACAGTTAGCCCAGTCACCCCAGTTACAGAAACAGAGCCCCGTTACCCTAGTTACAGAAACAATGCCCCATTAGGTAGTTCCAGTTCTTAAAGGTTTCTATAGCAAAAGGAAAAGAACATCTTGCCCCAGTCATGACTCTTCTACTTGGCATGGTTGTTTTACAGGATGAAGTCACAAAACAAAATGGAGTCACATTTGCTCTTACAATCACATCACAAGCAGAAGGGAGGAGGATACACCAAGCCAATTGCCAGTTCCTTTTGGAAAAATTGTACCACCGATGACACCATCAGCAAAAATACTCCAACATTACCACAAGTCGCTGCACCAACAGATAGTTCACAATACATACAAGTGATTTCACAATGCATACAAGTGATACATAGTCCAGGCAAGTTCTGCAAGCAGTTCAGTGATAGCTATTGCAGAAGCTGCAGATTGGTTTTATCTTTGTCTTCACCAGCACTGGGATGAAGATAGGAATTCTGGCAATAATGGCTAAAGAAAAAATTATGTAACATTCCAGAAGGCACTAAAAGAAAACAATTTTCTGAACACTTTACATTATCTTGAACAGATTATTAAACATAATGAAAAGGAAAGGTGAAAGTAAACAAACAGATCTGTTAACCTCCTTTTTTGTTCACATATTAAAACAATCCTCAACAGCTGTTTACCCAATTTAAATTAAACCATTTAAATCACGTGAATAAAAAAAATATTTGGATCCATTTTTTCATGAGCGCTCATCATATATGATATATGGACATACATACATTCAAACATATAACACAAAACACAAGTGTGCACACATAATATAATACATACAACACATAACATTATAGTAAAGGCCTTATAACTTTTTACAGGTGAAATCTCCATTGCAATGTTTAAAAACTCTATAGTCAAAAAATAGAACTGATCAGCAAAACATTAACCTAGGTCTGTATGAGCTCAAAAAACAAAATAGAACTTCATGATATGGCAAAGGGCAATAATAAAATAGATATTGAAAAAAGCATCCTGGTTCTGTTGCAGATGTAAGAATAGCCAAACTGGAGTTTTGGATATCAGTTGTTATGGATTTGAGCCAAATCATCTTCTTTTTGGTCTGTAGAAATCGCTTTAGTTAATCTTTCTGGAATCCAAATCGGCTGCTGTTCTCCCTGTGGAAACACATAAACAGACCCCCGACTCCAGACAATCACTGGGTCAGGACCTTGGTTAATCTCTCTGGAATCCAAATCGGCTGCTGTTCTCCCTGTGGAAACACACAAACAGACCCCCGACTCCAGACAATTACTGGGTCAGGACCTTTCCATTGTCCTGTTAGAATATCCTTCCAAAGTACCTTGGGCTTATGTACATTTTTTGGACACATATGCCTTTCCGCAGCACTAAGTCCTGATGAATCCAAATTTAAAAAGTTTAGAGTAAAAAGGGTTATTTTAAGTTTATCTTTGGGGAATATATACCCCTTCCCAATTCCTTCTTTTTGCTTTAATAAGTACATTTTAATAGTTTGATGAGCTCTTTCAACTATGCCTTGTCCCTGTGGATTGTATGGGATTCCTGTTATATGAGTAATGCCAAATGTTGAGCAAAATTGTTTAAAAGAGGTAGAAGTATAACCAGGGGCATTATCTGTTTTTAACTGTTTTGGAACACCCACAGTGGCAAAATTTTGTAAGCAATGAGCTATAACATCTTTAGTTTTTTCTCCGGCATGAAGGGAGCCCATCAAAAATCCAGAAGAAGTATCAACTGTAACATGCAAATATTTTAATTTTCCAAATTCTGGCAAGTGTGTGACGTCCATCTGCCAAATATGGTTAGGTATCAATCCTCTAGGATTGACTCCAAGATTAACTTGTGGTAAAAAGGTCACACAATTTTGACATTGTTTTATTATTTGTCTAGCTTGTTCCTTAGTTATTTTAAAACGCTTTTGTAAAGTATTAGCATTGACATGGAACTTTTTATGAAAATTTATAGCTTCTTCTAGTGTAGAGAAAATATGTATGTCATGTGTAGTTTTATCTGCTAAATCATTGCCCAAACTAAGGGCTCCAGGCAATCCTGTATGTGCCCTGATATGTCCTATAAAGAATGGATCTTTTCTGTCCCAGATTAGACTTTGTATAGTGGAAAGCAAAGAGAAAACAGTAGAAGAAGGGGAAATCCTACCAGCATCTTCAAGAGATACTATAGCATTAACTACATACTGACTATCAGAAAATAAATTAAATACAGAATCTTTAAACATCACAAAAGCTTGTAAAACTGCATTAAGCTCTACCTTTTGAGCTGATTGTTTGGGTACTAAAAATGTAAAAGTTTGATCAGGGGTAACTACTGCTGCTGTACCATTATTTGACCCATCAGTGAATATATTTGGAGCATTCATGATAGGTGTTTTTCTTGTCATTTTTGGAAAAATTACAGGATGCAATGACCAAAAAGACAATAAAGGATTAGATGGTAAGTGGTTATCAAATGAAACATTAGATTTGCACATGATTATTGCCCAAGTATTTAACTCATTAGCTAACTCATCAATTTGATTCATAGTATATGGAGTAATAATTTTATTGGGAGAAATTCCAAACACTCCCTTTGCTGCTTTTATTCCTTTGAGTATTAATTGTCCTACAGCCTCAGGATACCTAGTAAGAATAGTGTTAGGAGAATAAGATAAATGTATCCATAATAATGGACCTTCTTGCCAAAATACTCCTGTAGGAATATTTTTTGTTGGTAGTACAATAAATAATAAAGGCAAACTTATATCAATTCTATCCAAATGCATATTTTCCATATATGTTTCAATGATTTTTAATGCCTTTCTTGCTTCAGGCGTTAACATTCGGGGTGAATTTGGATCTGATGGACCTTTTAGGATATCAAATAAAGGTCCCAACTCTCCTGTTGGTATACCTAAATAAGGCCTTATCCAATTTATGTCTCCTAATAACTTTTGAAAGTCATTAAGTGATTTGAGTTGATCTACTCGTATTTGAATTTTTGGTGGACGGACCATGGTTGAGGATAATAGAACTCCTAAATAATTAATTGGAAAATTTAATTGTACTTTATCTATTGCTATCTCTAGATTATAATTTTTTAATAAGTTTGTAAGTGTGGCATAACATTCTAGCAATGTGTTTTTATCTTTGTGTGCTAATAATACATCATCCATATAGTGAAATATTTGTAGTTCAGGATTTTGATTTCTAAGTGGCTGGATTACTTTGTTAACATAAATTTGACACATAGTTGGGCTGTTAGCCATCCCTTGAGGGAGTACTTTCCATTCATATCTCTGATCAGGACCTTCATGATTCAGTGCAGGGATAGTAAATGCAAAACGTGGACTATCCTCAGGATGAATTGGAATTGAAAAAAAACAATCTTTAATATCTATAACTAAAACATACCAGGTTTTTGGCAAAGCAGACAATTGAGGAATCCCTGATTGAGCAGGTCCCATAATAACCATCTCATTATTAATGGCTCTTAAATCTTGCAATAATCTCCATTTACCAGATTTCTTTTTGATGACAAAAATGGGAGTATTATGGGGAGATACAGAAGGTTGTATATGTCCTTCTGCTAATTGTTGTTTGACCAGGTCATGGGCTGCTTGTATCTTTTCTTTAGTCAGGGGCCACTGAGGAACCCATACTGGTCTTTCTGATTTCCAAGTAATTTTTATTGTCTCAGTGGCCCTTTCTGAAAATCCAACCCATGTCTGTCTGTTCCTTGATCTATTTGTATTGGTGCTGCTATACCTTGTTCTTGTTTTTCTAATCTTTTTCCTTTCCTAAAACCTTGTCTAGCCATAATAGTGGGCACATTTGGATTTATGTTATTTGTTAATGTTAGTCCTAATTGATCTAGGACATCTCGTCCCCATAAATTTACGGGAAGATGATCCAATACATATGGCTGTATAGTTCCTTCACATCCTTCAGGATTCTTCCAATCTAATACCATTGCACTTCCATGGGGATTAGTCACCACTCCTAGGCCTCGAAGGTTTTTTGCTGATGGTGTCATCAGTGTTACAATTTTTCCAAAAGGAGCTGTCAGTTGGCTTGGTGTATCCTCCTCCCTTCTGCTTGTGATGGTCGGTCAGCTAAAATTTGGGGGCCAACAGAGGTGAGGCAAAGAACCTCAACCCCCCGCTTGTACAAAGCCCTATTCACAGGTGTGGCTGTATGCTGGACCGGTAGTCAATGATGGGTAAGATCCAATTGCAATGGTACAAACCTAAGACAGGAGACTGACACCTTGAGGTGAGCTCATCTGATGACGGGTAAGGACCATATGTATTATGGTGCTGATAACGCCAAGGTCGCGGGTTTCCCCGTATGGGCCACCAAATGCTGCAGTCTGGCTGGGCACAATTCACAAGCCACTTATCAAGCAGAAACAAACTTTATTTTTATAACACACACACCATACCAAAGGAGCTCTTCAGGAATTCCCTCAGAGCCGAACTGCCCACCACTGGCTTCCCACAAGCCTCTCAACACCCCCACTCCGCCTGCTCTTGAGGCCGATTGGCTGGGTTGCATGGGCAGAGCCAAAAAAGTCCCCCAATGAGCACCTCCATGGTCTGAAAGGGCAGGGAAACAGCCCAAGGAGCATCACCACAGAGGAGCCAATCAGCTAGCAGCTAGAAGTTTGCTGGGGCCGCTGTGAGCCAATCATCAGCTGGCAGCTGGAAGTTTGCTGGCAGCTGGAAGTTTGCTGGGGCCCCTTCGGCTGTGGCTCTGAACAATGAACACATGCAAAAACTGTCCAAATTAATTCATAATTAAAAAATTTAAAAAAATTAAAACAATAATATGATACATCATTTCACTTTCCAAAAGCAAAACTACAATAGAAATGAAGGAAGTTATAGAATGCTCTAGGTTGGTGAAGGTTCAACCTTCAGATTCATGGTTGATGTAAGTGTAAATTATTTTAATATCTCTGGCGAATAATTTTGAAATAGGTATTCAAATACATGTACTTTTGACACAGTCATTTAATCTTTAAAAAATGAATATTATTGATAAATTTAGGCCTGGATGAATATTTGTTGCATCACTGTCTGGAGTAGGAAAATGATTTTAAAAAATCCTCTATTTATCTTAGTAAGGTGTAATTTGAATATTAATTATATATGCATTTACTAGATTATAAACAATAAGAAGGTACTCTCTGTGTTGTTGTAGAAGAATGTAAACCAAATTGTTAAGGGAATAGTAAAAGAAATATATAGAAGACTGTAAAATGTGCTTCCAAATATGTACACAATGATATAAGGATATATGTAAGTATACTTGTTTGTAAATTATATTGCAAAAGATAAATGTGGAAGTTTATGAATATTTTTCTTTAGGAGAGCAAATTGAGGATATAGGATAAGAAAGAGACTTAATTTTTCATTTTGCACACTTTATACAGATTGAATTTATAAAATATATGCATGGATTATTTAGAAATTTGAAATATAGTGACTTAAAATGGAAACTTTGGAAAGCACAAACCTGCTCCACCTCGCTTAATGCTACAACCCAACACCCTAGATTGCTGTTTAGCACATAGTAAATATCCCATTTGTTGAATGAATGAATATATAACTATTACATAGGGCGATTCCAATCTTTGTTATATTATTTCCAGTCCCAAATCTTCCCTGGAGTTCTAAATATTCATTTCAACTTTGCTTCTCCAACCTCTATTTAAATGTCTCACAGCTGCTTCATACATAACACATTCAAAACTTAGGTTCTTAGCTTTCCTCTAAAATCTGTTCTTCTAAGCTCTTAGTAAAAGTCACTGCAATCTATTAACAGCACACACTAGAAATTGATCCCTTTAAGTTTGTCAGTTATGGACATTAATTTTGCACAAAGGGATGTTTTTGAAGTGCAGTTGTTGTCACATAACTCCCCAGTTGAAAATTCTTTAATGATCTCCCAAAACCTGCAAGATTGTTGTCCATGACTCATAAGGTGCTCCATGTTTAATTTCCATGATCACTCCAGCCTTATCTATAGATACTTCTACACACACCAAATTGGTTTTATTGTACATGCTACATGTTATTTTGTGCTTTTAAACACTCTCTGCTTTAGATAAACTTGTTCTCCTTTTAATTTCCTAGAAAAATAGCCTTTCATCCCCTAATGTACAGCATAGGTGGCATGACCCTTGAAAATCTATTGGTCAGGTCAGTGTTTTGGTTTGGATTTGGAATGTCCTCAAAAACTCATGCATTGAAAGCATGATTCACAAGACAACAAGATTCAGATATAAGGCTATGAGACCAAAATTAGGGATCTGACCTCATCAGTTGGTTAACCTACTTGCTGGATTAATCCATTGATCGATTAATACACTACAGAAGGTGGGACCTAGTGGGAGGTAGTAGGTTACAGGGGATGTGCCCTGGAAGGGCTTATGTAGTCCCTGGTCCCCTCGTCTCTCTCTTTCTCTGTGCTTCTTTGCTCCTATGAGCTGAGCAGCTTTATTCAACCATACCTTTCTGTCATAACATTCTGCCTTACATCAGGTCTAGAGCAATGGAGTCTGCAGACTATGAACTGAACCTCTGAAACAATGGATCCAAAATAAACTTTCCACCCATTAAGTTGTTTTTGTTGGGATTTTTTGGTTACAGAAATGAAAACCTGACTAACACAACGAGATATGTATATATCTCCAAATGGACTACACATATAAAACACTGAGGTGAAAGGGAAAAGTATGATTTGGCTAAACCCCAGAATTGAAGAGCAACAAAGTTTCCTCTTACATTATAGTGTCCAAGAGAAGAAGTAATAACCCTATGAAAACAGGCTTCCTATCGTGTTTAATTTCCTAATTTCTTTCCCCCAAAATTTATATTTTTATAACTTTCTGTTATTAAATGAATTTTTGGTAAGAGTTGCTTCAAATCAGCTTACCATAGTCTATGTCGTTTGAAATGCTTATTTCAAAGTACATTTTGATGAAAGTTAAATGTGGAAAGTCAGTGTTTGTTCAAATCTTTTTCTCTGACCTCTGGAAATCTGCTTTGAAGAATAAAAACATAATAGGCAAGTTACAAAACTGCAGAGTGTCAGTATCACACACAGTTGAATATATGTGCAAATTTTACTTGGTTTATTTCATCCTCGAGGAGCAGAAAATGCTTTATCATGAGCAGAATTATTTCATAAGAGATCATTCATCACTTACATAATACAGGCCCTTTCAGAGCAAACAAGCACATTATTATTTAAAACTGAAAGGCAACTTTTTAAAGGTCTAAAACTGAAGGTCATCTTTGCCCTTCTCATTTTCTAAGTCTTGACAAATTCACCAGGGTTCTAGCATCATTCTTTCCTATTATGTATGTACAAATTAAACCAGAAAGCTAATGACTTCACCTGCAGCACAAATGTAACAGTCTAACATAATATTAATATAAATACAGCTTCCTCTCATTATGTTTTCTGCAATGACCAAGCCTTGATCTAGGTTGATTATTTAATATGCATGCTTAGTAATTGCATGATCTTAGTCACTATCTAAAATAGAGGTTAGCAAACAATTATGTATGGAACAAAGTTAGCCATCTACCTCTTTTTATCTGACACACACACTAGGAATGGTTTACATGTTGGCATTATTTTAAAAAAAATCAACCAAGAATGTTTCATGCCACATAAGAAATATGATATTAAAGTTCGAGTGTCCATAAATAAAGCTTTATCAAAATATAGTTATACTCATTCACTATAGCTGCCTTTGCACAAGAATGGCCAAATTAAGTACTTGTGAGAGAGACTACAATGGTTCAGAAAACCTAAAATATTTGCTATCCTTTACAAAAGAAAGTTTGCTGACTTCTGTTGTAAAACATTTTTTTTTAAAGAGAGAGAGAGAATTTTCTTTTCTTTTTTTTTTTTTTATTTTTCGGCGGACACAACATCTTTGTTTGTATGTGGTGCTGAGGATCAAACCTGGGCCGCACGCATGCCAGGCGAGCACGCCACCGCTTGAGCCACATTCCCAGCCCCTGTTGTAAAACAAAATTACAGAGCATTTTTCAATAAGAAAAAAAGTTCAAAATGGAAATGCTTTCTCTAAGACCAGTGTAGTGTGGATGGCATTGTCCTTCAAATAATATGATTAAGAATTCATGTTTCATAACTATCCCTTGCTGAGTCTGAGTGACACTAACCTGATAATTACTTCCTCACACTTCAACTTCTGAATGCCCTAAGTAAAAAGTGAGAGAACATGAAAGCAAATAAAACTTTATTGATTATATCTGAAACAATCTGTAGGCAAATCACACACATCATATTACCTAATGATTTTAAAAATTCAACATCTTTCAGCTGGCTATATTTTACTTTTAGTTTACAACTTGTACAGATTTAGCACAAATGATATCTATGACAGTGAACACATGAAACCCTCCCACAAGGGAATGTGTAGCATATTGTATATGACAAATGTATATGACTTGATAATTTTTGTCTATAATGACACAGGAAAATGTTTAAGCAAAATCAAATGCAATAACACAAATGCATAGGCATCTGAACAAACTTCAAATTCCATTACTTCTGTTCCAGGATGTGGCTTAAACATCTTCATCCATCACTGAAACCTATAGACTCCCAGAGTTAATTTAGACTTGCTGACAGCTGTGTGGGAGGAATGGCGTCAAAAATACAGCCATACGCTTTGCACCTCTTAGTTAAATGTCACTCACGGTTTCCAGCACAAGCCTTTTATTGACTGAGATTTCACCTCCGAGGTGAAGTTTGGCAGCTTGGAATGCCTGGTTGTTTTCGATTGGTTATTTGTTTGATGCAGAGTCAAATAAATGCCAAATAAATCAAGAAGATTCCATGCTTTTGAATTTTCAAGGTGCGAAAAAACTTTGCCTTTGAAAGGACAGCAAATTTAACTTCATATTGCAAGACCCACATCTGTTTCATTAAAAGCACCATTTTTCAAATGGTTCCTATGTAGAAGATTAAACAAAATATATATATAATGAATCCTGGCCAACATTCTGACAAAGTCTTTCCTTAAGGATTTAATACAAAATTGTTGTCATTAGTTCATAATGGGAATTGATGCCACAGGATACTTTTGTGGAAGAAAAATCTTAAAACAAGTGAGATATATCCATCTAAAAAAGCTACAGGCAAAACATGTTATTGATTGTGACAAACTGTGATGTAACTTTTAAGTGACTCCCAATTTCAAGTTCTAATACTTCATGCTTTCTTCTGCAAACTAGAGGTAACATAGTCCTTCATCAAGTAAAAATAATGAAAACACTCATATCAGAATTGTAATTAAAATAACCTTTGCAAGTTGAACAGTGCATATAGTTAAATTTATTTTTATGGAGCCAGATATAAATCTTCTATATTAGAGGAAGTAGACTACCAAGATATCAGGCATGTATCATTTTTTAAAAATTTTATTTTAATTGACAAATAATAATTATGCATATTTATGGAGTATAATTTGATGTTTTAATGTACATAGTCACTGTTTGATGAGTAAATCAGTCTAAATAGCATAACTTGATTTTTATTTTGTTATTTAATATGCCTTATTATTTCTTACTATGAACAAGGTCTTAGAAACTGATGGTTTTTATTTTACTACTGTAGGTATCGAAGGTCAGTTTATTGCAGTATTTAGGGTTACATTCTGTATTTGTTCCTATCAAGTTTTATGCAAACACCCCTCAGAGTAGTGGAGATTTCAAAGGTTATTTCTGAGGGTTATTTTAACCAGAGTTTTAAGTGCAAGATGATTGATATAAATACACATTCTCTGAACAGCTAGAACATTTGGAAATATCAGATTTTATATAATGGGAAAGAAAAATAATACTATTTACTCCATAAATGGAAGCCAGGTGTCCTCTGTTAGCCAGATGACATGATTGACAGAAGATTTGGGTGGGATTATTCATAATGGTTGATGTTACACTTTGAATATAATTCCGAGTATTGATTTTAAACCCAATTCTAAGATACAGGTTGGCAATCTCACAAGCTGACATAGGCATAGAATAGAAAATATATTGTATGGCCCTTTACTATTAGTTAAATTGAGGGTACAAACATAAAAAATACAGCATCATCTGAAGGCAACTAAAATATCTACTTTTGCATAAAAGTTCTAAGTTCAATATAATAGGATAGAGATGAAGGGGAGGTGAAGGAAGGAAACATGGTTATTTCCTTTCCCATATATTTGGCTCTCTGGAATTATCTGCTTTTCTTATATTTCCATTTATTCTTGTAAGTTTGAAGCCGTATGTTTTCTGATTTATCAATAAGTTGGTCAACCTATGTTGCTGAAATAGAAGTGATAGAGTACACATTAAAAGAAATGAAAAACAAAATTCGTCCTTGGAAAGAGTAAAGGGAATTGTCCCCTGATGTGAGGGGAAGGGATTGGTGGGAGCCACTGCTTAGAGAGAACAGGAGCACAGTTTGGTGAAAACTCAAGTGTGTTCTTTCCTCTGTCATCTTGGGTGATCATCTTCTACCTCAATATCTAATAACTCAGGCCATCTTGTATATTAATCAAGAGAAGCTTCAAATGCAACAAAAGTTATTTAAATAATTCTGAATATTATGTAAGTAAAATTGTGAGCCTATACTTCTATAGACAGCCAATTTTTCACTTAATGTAAATGTATAATAATAATAATAATAAAATTCTCAAAAATTTTGCAAAGAACCCCACATTAAAACATTTTTGTGAAATATTTCAAATAAATAAATTCAGAAAGCTTTTACAAGTCATATGGAAATAAGGATCATGATATAATTTAAGAAAATTTTTTGCTGTCAGAAAGTAAAGAGTAAATAGAAGGGAAAAACTGTCACCATAAATACATCTAGCAAAATTAGTTTTAGCCTGTGGAAGAAGGTAGGGAAAAGGAGTTGAATGGTAAGCTAATATACCTAATCAGGAGGGCACAAGTCATCTGTGAACGTGAGAAGCTGGACTAGTAGACTCAAGAATGGATCTTAATATAAAGAGTAGAGTAGCATAAAAATGAAAATACAAAATATAATTTTTGCATTTGCAAAAACAGTCATTCAAGAAAATGAAGTAAAGGAAAAACAAACCTATAAAGATCCAAATCAAAGTTGAAATTCTGGAATAAGATGACAAATTTCTAATATGTAGCTGAAGTAAACTGAAATTTACCATTAGCCAAATAAATAAATAAAAGAAAAATCTAGGAGCCAAAATCTAAATTAAAATAAAATGTAAGAAATTTTCAATACAAAAAGCACAAATGTGATGAACAACAAATTTATGCCAGGAAATTGTGGGAAGGAGAGATGGAAAGAATGAGGGGATAAAGAAAGAAAAGAAGCAGGAAGGGAGGAAGAAAAGAAGAAGAAATGTTAATATCAGGCAAAACAGAATGAAGGGAAAAATAACATGATAGAAGACAATGAGTTGCTAAATTAAAATTATAGTGAGAAGACATAATTCTTCCTATATACAGGAACTCGAAATATAACACCAAATGCACAGTAACCAGAATTGGAGAGAAATAAACCCTCTATAGTTGAGTCTAGATATTCTAGAACTTTCCTCTAAGAAAGGGATTAGATGAAGCTAAAAAAGAGAGTTGGAGAAAATTGGAATAATAGAAGTAAATAATCAACCTGGCAAAGTTCAGTCATTTATGAAAGATAGCTTTAAAGCAATTCAAAGAAAGGCTATTCTGAATGAATGGACATTTCTTTCATGTGCTTAGGTGAAACAACTCATTGAAAATCTTTTAGTTTTTACCAAATTCATTTGAATTTAAAACAATCATGAAAACAAATGAAACAAAGAAGCAACAAGCAGTCGGCCACCATCCCTTCTGTTGTGGCAGAGATTCAGACAGGCAGAGGAGAGCCAAAGTTCTATAGTAGAGAAAAAGGGGAGGCTAGAAGTGTCCTCTGATGGGAGGTGGGTAGCCAAGGGAAGCTGGAGGCAGGCTAACTGAAGCAGCGCATCCGATAGGACTGATGAAGAGAACCTATTTGGCTTTCTCTGTTTGTTCCTAAGTTAGAAATGAGGACAAAAAATTAAAAAGCTGTCAGCTGATAATCAGGTCCTGGCTACTGGGGGTGATAGTTACCAGTGTTGCTTTTGGCCTTCCTCAATTATGTTAGAGGTGGTGGCCTGACTTCCCCTAAGTCTGGCTTAGGGCAGGCTGGATTTCTTAGCTGAATATGGAAGACAACAGATTGTTTACCTGGGGCTGATGATGCAGATTGTGTCAGGGTTCAATTTTTATATAGGGTTTGGACGTCATTGTGTATTTGTAAAATGAGTCATTCAAAATAAAAATAATTGGTTCAAATGGGTTTTAGGGGAGATATTGACAAACTTATTCAAACATTTCTTATTGGACATTGAATAAGATAGAAGAAACATTTAACTTTAAAAATGAGCAAAACCATAGGGCTTGAGTTGCAATACATTCTCAGAGTCATGTTAATAAAAACAACTTATTAACAGAACAGTAGAATTTAGCATATAAAGTGGGAAAGATTTCAGGAAAAGTTTCATGTTCAGGAAACTAATATTCCATGAATGAAGCAGTGTCACAAACAGGTGGTAGAGAACATAGTGTCCATCAAGCAGCATGGAGGACAGTATTATTAGGAGAAAATAAAACCAAACTTTTATCTACCCTCATATAAATTTCAAAGATAAATCTGCAAATTTAGTGTAACACCAAAAGAGAAAGTGCCTTTTAAAATAAAACTACAAGAATACATATTATAAAGTGAACAAGTAAATATGGTACCCAAATCAGTCATCTTTTCTTAGTATAAAAAGGCCAAAGTTTAATAAATAAATGAGAATTTTAGAGATAATTCTTGGAATCTTGAATCTATAAAAGTATTTATTAACAAAATCTAAAATGTACCAGGTTACCACGAAGAATAGAATTTTGAGCAAGAAAATTGAAGAGGCATTTTGCCGCAGTCCGGCTGCAGCAAAATAACCGGGGGGTGACGAACAACTTGTGTAGATTGATACAGCAGGAGTGGGAGCCGTTTATTGCAGGACAGGAGCAGTATTTATACATTCCACACAGCTTATCTAATTAACATAAACTAGATACAGCAGTCAACCAATCAGGAATCTCCACACTTAATGGCTCGCTTTTGTTACTTCTCAAACCACTCCCTCTGGCATTTTGCCAGGCACCATCCAGACTTGTTTACGAACTCTAACATTCCCCTGGCAAAATGCCAGGTATTATTTTGACTTGTTTACAGACTCTAACAGCATTTTATAGATGAAAATGCCAAAAAGCAAGTACTATGATCTGAATGTGTCCCTATGAAATTCATAGTATGAAACCAAATCACTAATGTCAGTATCAAGAGGTGGGACCTTCAGAAGGTGATTAAGTGATGAGGGCAAAATTTTCATTAGCAGGATTTCTGTCCTTATCAAAAACACTGAGGGGTGTGGTCTTGTCCTCTGTCATGTGAGGATGCAGCAACAAAACCATCTTTGAAGCTAAGAGAGCAAGCCTTCACCAGACACTGAATCTGCTGGCATCTTGATCTTGGATTTCCCAACTTACAGAACTGTGAGAAATAGATTTCTCTTATTTATAAATTTCCCCATCTAAAGTATTTTTCTATAGTAGCCCAAAGGTACTAATACCACAATGAAGCATACCAATAAATGCTCACAGTCATGGAGAAAAAAAAGAGAAATTATAACAATACAATGCCTCCCTGACTCAGCAGGTTGGGAAAAAATGTGAACACTACTGGATATTGGTGTATGGGCATGTTGGACCTATGGAAACTCTCCTCTATGTAAATATAATGTGGTACAGATATTTTGAAGAAAAATCTGGCAGTTATTAGTCGAAGTTAGTGTGTGTGTGTGTGTGTGTGTATGTGGTGTACCTTCTGATTTATTAATCTCCCTTCTTGAAAAATATTCCAGAGTCATGCTTATATGGGAAGAAACCAATAGAATATGTTCGTCACAGTGTCATTTGTAAGCTAAGACTTGGAGGGCATTTACATAGTCATCATACAGTGAATGATTAAGTTAAAACATGATGGGAATTCACTGTGGGGCATGCCTAACAGTAGAAGGAACATAATAAATGTTCACATAGCAACATGGTAGGAGTATACTGCTAAGTGAAAAGAGTAATAAATTTATTTAAAAAGTTTTATAAATTGCATAATGCATTTTTATGGATTTTTATTTATAAATAAACATAAAAGTAAAGTCAAGGACACCAAACACAGCAGAATGTTTGCATATGGGGGAGGATAAGAGTAAGGATGAATTCAAATGAAATGAGTAAATTAATAAATGGAATGAGAGAGAACTAATTCAAGCCAGTAATGAAAGTATTTTACCAAGAAACTAGAGTAACCCCATTCCCCATTCTGCTCTTCTTGATCAATGAGTAAATATATATATATATANATATATATATATATATATATATATATATATATATATATATATATATTTAGCACCTTCTAGCAAAAACTACTCAAAGACCTGAATGAGAGCATGGTGTTGTCATAGTGAGGGTGCCATCAATGCTTCAAGATGGACAGACAGCAGGGGAATGTTCAATTCCAGAACCTACACAAGAGAAAAGAAGGGAGGAACTGACATTTCCCTACCACTGCAAGAATTCAATGGAATGATTGTTTTCTAGAAACAAAACCAAAAACAGACAAACAACAACAACAAAAAAAAAACTGAGAAAGAAACTTAGATCACCTTATCTGATAAACTTCATGCATCATCCAAATTAATAGCTGGTGGATGGGTGCACAAGGAAAGTATAGTCTGCCTATTCCCTCTGAGATCCTCTTAGGCTGTGAATCATGTTGGTCAAACTGATGACTCGCTCTCAGCCATTATCATTAATAGCCTTTAAATATTTGCAGGAAAAGACAGATTTTATGATTTTTTAAAATTTTCTTCCTACAATATCAGTAAAAATTTTTTCACTTCTAAGCAATTTAGGAATGGACTGTATATTTTGCGTAAGTTCACCTGCTTTATTTAAACATTTTCTGTCTGTGGTTGCCTGAAGCAGTTAGTCTTTAATTCCAACAAATATTTAAGAATTGTTTGGGCATGATACCACACTGAGTGCAAATAATAAGACTAAGAAAACTTATGTTCTAATTTCTCAAAAAACTCATAGATACATGTATATTTCATATAATAATTATAATTAAAAGTGTAAATATAAAACTACAACACAAACAAGGGATTCTTATTACCAAGTCAGGAGAGGTAGGTAGACAGATGAACTAATATGTGCAAAAACAACAGTTGGGGAGTTTGACATATTTATACAATGTTGAGTTTATATTTTTTCTACCATGGGAGACCATTTCTTTCGGAGGAGTCAGGAAAATGGAATGTGACTAGTTGTGGGTACCATGACCAGGAACCAAGACCTCAGTAGAAAAAAAAATGAAGATATTAACTAAGGGTTTTAAGAGGAAACACTTTGTATTTTTGAACACTAACCGATTAATGAGCCCTTTCTAGGCTGAAAATTAAGGTATAGTAATAAATAAGGGCAGAGGGAAAAATAGGTGCATTTCACTTATGAAGAGAGAGAGTATACTCCTATTATTCCCTGTAACACACACACACACACACACACACAACCAAGCACTGATTAACACATTTCTTTAAAAATTGTGTCTTGAAATCTATTCATGTTTCATAGCAATATGAAGTATTAACTATTTACCAAAGCAGCTCAATACAAATTTTATTTTTCTGCTAAGCTATTATAGGATTTTCTTTTAATATGACTCATATGTTTCACATGTTTTTGCATTTGTTCTGAAAAACTGCAATCAATAATCAGGTTCTTGTATTTGCCATACAAAATTGTTTAACCTTGTGAATTCGAAGAAAAAGTTGGAGGCTTGTGGCTCCATTGAGTATTGTTTAGTTACTTTTCCTCTAATCTCTGCCTTTTACTATTAAGCAGAAAAAAAAAAAAGATTAAAAAGGAAGAAAAAGAGAAGCAATGAAAGGAGGGCAAGAAATGGGGAGGAAATAAATGAAAAAAAAAGAACAATGTTTTAAAAGAATATCTTAAACATGTAAATATGACAGTGTATTTAAGTATAAATCTTCAGATGTGTTATTTCATAGTATATCTGAACAAATTTTCTTTTCTACATGGAATTTCAGACAGAGTTTGATTTCCCTTTTCTGTTATATATATTTTCTCTTTTTAGTTTTCCTTTCCTTTTTAGAAAAAATAACTTATAGTACCATCAGCTTGAAAGAGACCACTTGATGAGCATTGAGAGATCAATAAGTAATTAGAATGCATGTTATTGGTAGCAAGTTTAAATGTCTATTTGTTTTATTGATAATATATTTATCTCTTTTTAAATCACCTAGGCATATCTCTCTTTAGAGTTTTCTTCTTTGACACCTACTTTATTGAAATCTTAGTATTTTATAAATGGTTATACTTAATATGTCCAGATTTTGTTTTTTATTTAAAGTTCATGAGTAGAACTCATTTAATGTTTTTGCTTGTGCATATTTTATAGCATATTATTTTATGTGGTTCATTTGCTTTGCTGTTGTATTTGTGATCATTGTTCCATTTTATTTCATGTGTATCATTGTTTCAGACCAGTTCTTGAAAATACCATACACCTGAATTTTATTTTGGCCCATTTTGTCTTCCAATAGTGAAATTTAACTCATTCACACTTATTGTTTTATTAATATACTCACTCTTGAATCTGCCAACTTTTTATTTTAATGTTAAATTATATTACAAACTAATGCTAATATTTTATATACTAATGTTATATAGTTTGCTGATTTTCCCACTCACATAATTTTTCAAAATATAATTAATGTTTTCTATTTTTTTAACCTCCTTTCTCTCTGTAACTACTTATTTGCTTTAGAATAATAAAATTTTAATTTAAATTAACCTTTCATCTAATTTCCATATCAGCACTAAAACATATCAGGTGTTCGATTCAAAATTGTATTTGTCTAAAGCTTTCCTGGAACTTCTTTTGTATCCCACTAAAATGCACATAAAAACTGGGATCAACCCTGCCAGACAATTGGATTTTATAATATTTAAAAAATATCCACTGCTTTCCAGTACAATGTGAATTAAAATCTCTTATGTGTCCTCTGTTACAGTGTAACTCAGAAGAAAGATTTCTAGGGGGAAAAGGAAAATAGAATGTTCAAGAAATTCTGTCCCTTCATGAATAATATAAAACTTCTGAGTCTGAACCACTAGAAAAATTACATGGATGCACATTGAAGAGAGAAGGAAATATGGTACAAATGAAAAGAGGAAGCAGCATTGCTCTTCTAGAAGGAAACATAGATGAAAAATAAATTATCATTTGCAATGTAAAGAAAATAACCCAGAGAATAGGACAATACCCAAATATTCTTTAGCTAAAGAAAAGATTGCATTTGTGAATATTGGGACCAATAGGACTTTGAAAAGTCAGGTGAAATTCTTGTAAAGAAATCAACACATTATTTTTTTCTGGTATTATTTGCAAAAATAAGTATATCAATAAAAGGATAATTCAAGATACTTTAAAAAATTGCTTTACTTTTTAGAAAGGGATTTAATTGCAACCAAATGACCCAAGTGTAATAACAAAATGTATTCCGGGAATCCCAGATTAGTGGCTGTAGAAGTTTCATATTTCAAAGGCTCACAGCATTTGGTTACCAGAAACCAAAAGAAAAAGTGTTGAATAAAGAAGAATGTATTTTGTGACAAGTGACCTTCACTCAAGGGCTCAGCCAAGTTGAGGCAACTTCAGAGTGATGGACACAGGGAAATTCAGTTTTGCTCTCTTCCCTCCCTAAGACTTCCTTCAATGTCTTAAGGCATGACTGACAGGATGATAATGTGATAGATATGTGCATAAGTCAATCTCCTTGGTAAAGAACATGTGGAGAAAGAAGGAGAATTAATTGTGTTGGGCAAATGTAAGATACAGTCTTCAGGCATGTACAGTTCTATATTGTTCTTAACAAATTTCTACTGTGAATGTCAAGTATAGTAATAGTCAATATGGATGATTATTGAGCTTAAAGCTATTTATTCTCATGTACAAAACTAGCTTGAAAAAACACTAACAGTTTATCAAGATATGAATAGTAAATATTTTTATTACAATACCTTTTAAACTAATTGGCCTCTTTGCTAAAGGGCAAATATATTCACTTGGAAAAAAAAATATGCATTATATGCTGACTCCAAAGGGGATGGTATCATAGAATAGACTGGAAGTGAACAAGTTAGCAAGGATCAGAACTCTGAATTAGAAGCAGCACTTAAATTAACATAAGTACCCAAAATTGAGTATCTATGTATGCTACTAAAACTAATCAAAAGTTGTGAAGGATAACAAATCCCATGTAGATGATATTCTTTTGGAAAACTGGAAAAAGAAAATCCCTCTCCTGAAATGTGTATCTCAATGATTTTGTTCAGCAAGAACATGTCTCTTAAGTCAATTCCTTAGTGTCTTTCTTTAGAGATACTCCACCAAATGTCCTTCCACATGGGTTGGCTAAGTATGAAACTTGTAGGGAAGACTGAAATGATGATTATGATGAAGATGATAATCAAATCCACTACTCAATAAGACATAGATGCCCTTAATTCTGGGACAAGTGATTTACACATATTACTGAATTAAGCCTTACAATAATTATATTAATATCCTCATTTCACAGATGACAAAAGTGCTTGCAAGAAAAAGTTATTTGAAATAACACAGTTACAAACAAACTATCTAGGAGTTAATGCAAGCTGTTGATCCCAATACAATCCTGAACCTCTTAGCCCCTTGTCAATGTGCATATCACACACCATATCAGGCCATTTATGTGCTTGCTCCAAGATTTGGTTGTGTTCCCACAAAGAATAATGTTGTTGAAAAAAAGTACATTTCCTCCAATGCCCATGAAAAACTTTTTAACTGAGCAACATTTCTGGTCCGTTACTATTAGGAGGTAGAATTTTTACCAAAAAAATAATGGGGTCCCTTCCATTGTCTTTTTCTACACAGAATGTAGTTGTTTTACACTTTTCACTTCTATTTCACTGAAATGTGTAATTCATTTTCTTTTTATAAAATCCGTATAGGAAGACTAGAAAGTTTCTAATACAACTTATTAGAAAAGTATAACTTTTCTATCATTTGTATTCTCACTTGTATTCAAGAACTACAAAACAATCCATTGGCTAAAGTATGAATCCAATTTGATTTTGTTTTATGATCAATAAATTTTTCCTACCTTCTTTCTGCTCTCCACACCATCAATTAAATTGTCCCACATTTGTTTCTTCCTAATGAAACATGATGAATGCAGTACAAATTATTTGTATCTCTTAAGAAAGTCTGGAAAAATATTTTGTAATTAAAAAGAATATCCCTAGGAATGAGTATTTGGGGCGCTATACTGGATTGACAAAAGGGGATACTTGAAACAAGAGAACAATCCCATTACATAAGTAAATACCTCCTTGCAAGAGAAAGTCATGTGTATGACTGTTTGTGGATGACTGAATTTAATGTTTTTCCTCCCCATAGTTAGAGAGAAAAGAAAACCAATCAACATTGGAACCATGTAGACACTATAATAATCTAGTTCTGCCACTTTTGATTTTGAACACAATGATTAATCTTTCTAAGCCTCAATTTCTTTACTATTAAATAAAGGTGATTATATACACAGGACTTGATAGAAGTAGATATAATGAATAAAAAGTACCTAGCACAGGTGTTCTGACTTCAATATACTACTTAGACTAATTTTTAATCCTTTTCCTTGTCTTTCTATTTCTCTATTTCTTCCATGACACTTTCATAATATTATTACATAGTTTCTATAAAAACAATGCTGAGGCCTTCTATGTATTTGTGTGTATATTTTACTATAGGCATTCTTTCGCAAGGTAGAGATCCATACTACTACCTCTACATAGGGAAGTCATCTGAACCAAACATATTTTTATGGAGCAAAAAGGACTCAGTTTCCTTCAGCATGGTTGTTGGAAGTAGTTTCTCCAATGACAACATCACCAAAGTTCTGGTTTCACATCTATACTACAGTGGTTACTCTAGCCAAGTAGAAGTTATACTATGAGTCCCAGAACAACTGAGATTTGTTTCTTATGAACTAATAAAATCATTAAACATTTATAGGTATAAACAATGACTTGTAATTTAAAAATATATGTTTGTTCATATATTACATGAACTCATATATATATATACACACATATAATAAGCAAAACTAAAAATATACAAACATATTGATAGTTCACTTATCAACAGTTCAAAGCACCCTGTGATATTTTATTCTAATAAAATGTGTATACATTTATAAATTGGAGATATATATATATATTGCTGTATTTGGTAAGTCAAATACTTTTTCTTTGCTTGTAAGACACATTTCTGTTATAATAAGCAATATTATGATCCTGTGATGTATTTCTGACAAAGACTTATAGGTTCTTGCATCTGTGACAGTTATCACATGGATTTTGTAATTTTAAGACTTTGTATCATGGTACTTTAATTGAGCAATAGTTTTTTTTTTTAATATTTTAGTTGTAGATGGACACAATATCTGTATTTATTTTTTATGAGCCTCTCAAGTGCTAGGCAAGCACTCCATCACTGAGTCACCCAGCCCCGGCATAGTTTTTAATTGAGGCAAGCTAACCAAACTCACAAGAGATTACTAAGAAAACTAGAATTCTGATGTGTTGTCATATACTATATATGTCAAAAGCAGCATAATATTTTACCAGCTGATACACTTCCATCAGGGAAAAGTTATTAATTAATACACAATCAAATGATTGCTTGTTAAATACCATTTTAGAGCAGAGAGAATTAGCAAACTAATTTTGATGACTACTCCTAAAAGTCTGATATATCCATCTCTACTATTAGGTAATATATTATTTTCTTAGGGCTGCTGTAACAAAATTACAACTTGTGTGGCTTAAAACAACAGAAATTTGCCCTTTCACAGTTCTGGAGGCCATATGTATAAAGTTGGGTTGTCAGTAGAAGTCTGCTTCCTCTGTAGGCACTAGGGAAATATCTCTCCTGTCTCTTTCAGCTTCTGGTGGCTGTCAGCACTTCTTGGACTTCTTGTCCTGTGGCCACATCACTCCCATCTCTGTCCCCACCCCCTTCTTGTTTTTGTTCTTTACTCTTCTCTCTCTTATAAGAGCTATATTCTTTCATTACATTATTCCTTGGGCTAAGGGCCCACTCAGGTAATTCAGGACAATCCCATTTGTAGATATAACTTAGTTATATTTACAAAGACCTTATTTTACAAACAAGTGACAATAACAATTGTCAAGAATTTTAATGTAAACATTTTTCTTTGAGGTCAACATTCAACCTATTGTAGACAATGTCTTGGGAATTGGAATACTAATGGTCATTCATCAAGGTACTTGCTAAACTGAAAGGTATAGAAGATGCACATAGACCATGAACATATTATTTTACCTTGACTTCTTCGTTTTATGATGTTATATGGAGCTCCCTCATTTCATTAAATTATTTCATTTACTTTAGAGATTGAGAGAAGACCACTGTGATTAAAATATAATATAAAAGGGAATAAATGTCATGGAATGAGTTGTACAGATGAACAGTGATTGAATGATGACTCTTTTTGAAAGCCATAGAGAAAAGTGTGGATATTGTTCAATGCGCAATGGAGCGCTTAAAACTAGTGAAAGCTGTCTACATTTGTCCCCATTTTATCCATATAGATCAGCAAGGATCCAGGTTCCAAAACACTTTGTTTTCTGTCTAGATATAATATGGGCACTATGAATGCTGATCAGGTTAAGAATATGGGGAACAATTGAACATGGAAAGGTATGTTAACAATTTTATGTCTTCATGTCTTACAGTTCTACTTTTTTGTTCATTTTTGCTAACTTGTTTTAGTTGCTGAATGGTTAGTGCTAACTGGTTGGATTTAAAAGATGAATAAGCAGTCCTTTATTCTGGGCCAGGGGAAAAGAACTGTGTTTCCATTTCCAATTTTGCTATTGCTATCCATTTAACTTCTGTATCAACCCTAGATTTGGGTTGGCCAAATGTCATGTCTCTGAATGCCCCTTTTCTGTTCCCCAAAATCCTATCTAAATTTCATGAATAATAACAAGCCTGGACTTCGAAAGTGAAGAAAATATACATAATGGGAACTAGGGAAAGTTAGTGTTATCCATAGAAAGTTATTTTTCTTACCTGTACACCAGGACAATTGCTCTTTGGGACGCTGGTCCTATAAGCATACTAAGCATGCTGATGATATTACTGCTTCTGCAGTCTAACATATAAAATCCCTCTCTAAGTTGAGACTAGTAGAGAATGGAGGACGCTATAGAAAGAAAATTTGCCCCTGGTCCATTCAACCACCACTAAACAAAGCGTCATAAAGCATGGTACCCTGAGGAAATCTTGTTGAAGCAGTCACTGGTCTCCTGTAAGCTTTCTCAGTAAATCCTATGTCCCCCATGCTGATTCAAGCACTTTATTTGGCTTTCACACAACCTACCCCACTGTGCTGGAACAATGGTAGATGAGAGAACTTCTGAACTTTATATACTCTATATTCTGTATTGTAGACCCCAGAAAGTGCTAAGTACCTACCTGTCCACTATCTCTCCTACTCCCCACTGTATTTTATATACATCTGTTTTTTCCTTCTTTGTGATTATACCATTGTTCTTTCCCCTTCTTTTTAGCCTTATCTCAAACCAGACCCTTCCCCAGTTACCACACAATCCCCTTTCCTCCTCTCAAATGATGCCTAGAATCTCATTCCATCTTTCAACTTGTCAATGATTGATTAAAATACAAAGAAATGTCCCACTTCTATGCTGCTTCTTTATTCCTCTCCCTGAATATCTAAATACTCACCCTCTTGAACTTCCCTTTCACTCATCACTTCACAGAATACACTGATTTCATTGTGAATATGTACTGCTAAGAGTTTATTTTATGTTTCTGTTCAGTGTTTGCACAGTTGTCTGAATGGGGCTCTCCATCTGTCCACACAGAGGACCAGACATTCCACATTATGTCAATGGGTTGTTTCCAGTGACAAGTGGATTCAGATGGAATGTGAAAATGAGGCTGCATAAAGTTTAATCCATATGTGCAAAGAGAAAGGACATTTATGTTAATACACATCTTATTATCCAACTATTTGCAGCATATGGTGGTCAATCA